>NW_017728912.1:36782529-36791607 GCF_001723895.1 Crocodylus porosus
TAGGGAAGATGTACATTTTATAAATAAAACAAACTGGCATTCATTATATTTTTTAGCTACATTGTAACTCCTTGTTTAGACAAACCCTTCAAAAAGTCTGAATCCTAGTTAGAAGGAGACTGTCTTTCAGCACTTTGAAAACAGGACCATCCTTTCCATAACAGCCTTCTAAAGGAACTCTTCCCTTTCCTGAAAGACTGCATATTAGGACTGCTGCAAGGCAGATCAAATCAGCTACCTATGTCTGAGTAAAGACTGCAACCAGAGGGAATAAAAATTGGGGTTCCCAAAGGAAAGGCAGCAGAGCGGAGTGCCCTGAACAGGGGCAGCGCTAGGAAGGGGCCTGGGGAAGGAGCTATGGCCACCCCAAAATTTGCCTTAGCCCCCCCCCCCCCATAGCAATCCCCTCCCAGCACCACCACTACCACTGCCACATGCCTCACACAGCTGAGCCTATCCTGCTCCCACCTGTTCTGAGCACAGCCCTGGCCTAGTCCCCGACACCAGGAAGAGGCTGGCAGAACCCATGGCCCTCAGCCCATAGTGTACAGCCTGCCTCCACCCCATAAACAATTCCAGGGGTCCCATTTGCCACCCTGGCTAGGCAGTACCTACCCCCGCCCCACTGTGGGGACTCCAATCTGCCCCCCCATAACAGATCTACCTGTAGGGTACTTTTCTCCAAGCTGCAGGGCTGCATTCCTGGCCACATGCATGAGTGCATGGCTGCGCGCATACACAAGGCATTTATCTATGACATTATCAGCTACACCAGTCAAAAAAGCTGATCACGTTAATTTTCCTTTATCAGTGCCAATCCAATATGCAACCAATATATATCAGTGCACCTCTAAGTGCCTAATGGATCCACTTGTACAAAGCCCTGCAACTACCATGCCAAGGCCTTCGACGCATATGCTTGGGCAAGAGTATGGAAGAACGGAGGCTGTCCAAGTCCTACTATCCCCTCTTTTGTTTCTGTCAGGGTGATGTCCCTTAGTCTTCCTCCAACCCAGGAGTACCCACAAGGCAGTACCCTTGCTCTTAATCAATATAAGAAAAGGAAACCAGTAGACAAAAAGCAGCACAAACCTTAAAAAAGAAATCACATCCCAAAAGTATTTTTAACAAATATTTTCAAGAAAAGCTTTTAAAACTGCCACAAGGTGAAGTAGCAAACTAAGATTTATTTGGTCACCACTTCCTCTATTATTCCCAAATATATATATTTTGTTAAAAACAAGTTCTGTCCCCAACAGCCCACTTACTTTGCAATGAAAACAGTTATAATAACAGTCAGTTTTAAAGCCAATAAAATAATTAACTTCTTATTGAAATATTGCTAGAACACCCTGTTTTAACCTAGAACCTTCAGAAGAAGATTACAGAAACATATTAAAAACAAGCATCAGTTTTCCAATTTAAAAGATGCCACATCTGAAAGTTTCCCTTGAGTTTTCAATAAAATATTTCATTTGAGGAAAACAGCTTTTATTTCTCATGGGAATGTAAATCGATGAAGGACAAAACTTTTCCATATTTTAACCTGGGTGCCATGAAGTTGGAAATAAAAATCTGTCCTGTTCCATCTCCATGCAGTCCCACTTATTTCAATGAAACTGCACAAAATGGGAAAGATTTGTTAACTCAAACCTAGTGAAAAGTCTAGATTTGAGAATGGTGACATCTTGTGAGGAAATAGTAAAGAAGAAAACAAATATCAAACAAGTAAATTTTCCCCAAAGCCAAGGATTTTAAAATCATGTTTTAAAAATAGGAAAGCTTTAATATTTCTTTAAAAAAAGAAAAAAATAAATAAAAATCAGATTTCAGGTGTATAAGGATAGAAATGATTATTCTAGAACATAAATATTTCCAAAATAGGGACTTAAAGATTCACTCACTAAAAGTGCTTTATATAAAAAAGTTAAAGTTTCGATATAAAAAAGCTTGAATAAGTTATGATAGCATCTTATTACTTTAATAAAATTATACATAATTCATATTACGAATAGCCCCCTTACCTTCCGAAATATTACCATATTTACAAGATGAAGTTCCCCCCACAAAAAAAAACCTTTGTCTTATAATTGCATACAGGAAAACCTAACTAAATACCTTTTCTATCATTAAATTGCGCCAAAAGAAGCATGTGCTCAGGAACAGAAACCAACTATGAAGCTGATTAAATGCAGCCAATACTGAGCATGACTATAAAACACTTGGCCCAGATTGGGCACACATGCTGATGGGAAGTAACCACAATGATAGATTAGGTTAGCTCATCTGAATAAGATAGACATCAATGGCAGAACCCATTAAGTGCCATCCCCCTCAGCACCAACTCTCTTTTCAAGTCATGGTGAGGCACAATGCTACATCTATTTCAACTTCCTCTTCACTCCCACAGCTGAGGTGTGACTGTTTTCCCATGACTCCCAATTATTCCCGTTTCTTCACCAGCCTTAAATGTCTGGCGAACAAAACCAAGCAGAATCCCAAACACTTCACCCAAAAATCCTCTAGTGGCCCCTCTCAACCTGTCGCATATGATCAACAGGAACCCTGGTTTACTCTGATTTAACAAAATCCCCAATTTTCAGTTTAAAAAAATCCCCACCTAAATCCCCATTTTTCCAAGATTAAAATGAAACACCACTATACAGATAGATAGATAGGAGGTGTTTCATTTAAATCACGGAAAAATGTAAATTTGGGGCTACCTTTCTTTAATCAAAAATTGAGGACTTTTTTAAAATCAGAGAAAACCAGGATCCCTGATGATCAGCATGGCCACGTCCTCTATGTGCGGAGCTGGACCATGTTGTCCAGCTCATCTTCATATAAATTTTTTGAGCATCCCAGGACCCGTAACAAGTACATCAGGTTCCAGTCATGAGTGGGGGTCTAATTAGTACATGGATCCTTTCGCGGGGGTGGGCGCATCTGGAGTACACACACACATACTGAGCAGTGGTGAGCTGTGGGGTCACCATGGCTTGAAGTCCTGCTGACTTCGGTGGGGCCCAGCCCAATAAACTATATGATAAATTCACAAGCCTTTGGACTAATATCATGCACAGTCTGTTCTATACACAAGTAGGTACCAAAATGCTGCTTAAAGGGTATGTTTATGGAATGCCTATGCTAAAACTTGCAGCAGTTTAAAAAAGCAGTAACATACATTAATTCTGGATGAACTAAGTCTATGGGTACCCTATGCAAATTGGTACAGCCATGTTTAATTTCAAGGTCATTGTTTTCAGGTTTGTTCCTCTCTTCCATGTGCTCAGGGAGAACAGGGTCTAATAGGAAAGAGAGGGGGAAAGGGCTGATGAGGAAATAAGCTGTAGCAAAGCAGAGGGCAAAGGGGTTACATGGGACCCCCCTCTCCCCCAGATTTATTTTCTTTGTAGCAGTGGGAGGTTGACAAATTCAAGAAAAACCTCCAATAATTAGATTCTATACCTGGAAGATGTTAATACATTTTCCATATATAAAATCTAATTATTGGGGGGCTGTCTTATAACAGGGGCCATCTTCAATTCAAGTAAGTATGATAGTTATGAGAATACGTATATATTATGGGAACAAGGGAGTCTAAAACTGGTTTTGGGAACAAAGTTAACGCTAATGCCATTTTTGTTTTTAATGCAACTGGAAAATGTTTATAGGCCAACTGGTAACATTATAATAGGACCACATTCAAAGTTAATGCTATTTAGAAAAATCTGTGCAATTGCAAGCACTCTTAAATATTTAATTTTGAAAAAAATAGATTAAGTATGAACTATTTTTGATGAAAAAATGGAACAGCGCACATCTATTTAGCACTTAACCAGCTATTACACTTTGCTAACAAAACTGTAAAAAATGCAGTAAAAGAGATTAATCTGATTTATTCCTACTTCCATATTCTAGAAAGTATGAAGGGATATAATGCTTGGAATGTCAGGCTTCATCTAGATGTAAAAGCAAATAGGAGCAGTGTCACTTTAAACTAACACACGTGGGTATTACAGGGAAGTCAATTAGGTTTTTGGATTGGAGATGCACCCAAAAAAGAGGAGCTATCATTTACTCTATGAAGTAAATCTATTTCTGTGTTAAGAAAGTCAAACAGAATCAGGTCACAAATGTATATATTTTTAATGGAGTAAAATACAAAATTCTCTGTATCGTATGTTAATTTCAGGAGAAATGATACTGAAGAAAGAAAATTACAGCACAATCAGTTTCATTCTGCAGAACAGCAAGAAGCTATAAGAACCATACTGCAATGTCAGCCCCAAGCACACGCAGGGGCTCCAGAAAATGCTCATTGATCATGCAGCACTTTAAAATGCGCAGGCAGCCTCTCTGCTCTACCTCATTTCCCCCCACCTCCGCAGCTTTATAGCAACGGAGAATTCTCAACACCAGTGTTCCACATACCAAAGGAAAAACTAGTCATATCCTTGCCCTTTTTTTAGTTCTATCATCCTAGAAAGACAGATCTATAACTCTAATTGGTAGCTCAGAAACTGCAGTAACTCAATATTGTATTCAAAGGCTGTTAAATCAGAAATTCTCTAAAAAAGGAAGAAATAAAGCACACAGAAAGCAATTGATAACTGACTGATAACTACAGCTTATTTTTAGACTGATACAGTACAAGAATAAAATCTGGTGAGCTGTGACCTCTCTCCAGGCAGTAAGAGATCAATGTATATAAAAATGTATGCTCCAAAAAGACGACAATCAAAATTCAGCATTTTAGAATTTACAATGTAATTCTGATTACTCTCTAAAAATAAGATATTGTATCTAAGCAGACATGGCTGCATGAGAGAAAAAGCCATCTCTAGCATTTCCAACGTGATCCAAAGCATATTTAGTAAATTTACCATCTTTCATTTTTTAACAGATTTTAAATGTATATTGATTCAAAGAAAAAACACCTTCTTTAAACAGCAGAATATTAGCTACCTTAGGCCTCTATGTAATGAGCTATGCCACACATAGGAAACTAAACCCTCTGAAAGCTGCTTTGCTGATCCCACCTTCTAATGAGTTAATCTAAAGGTCATGCAGGCATTTTATAAAGTCATAGGCTCCCTCTTTATTCCTCTCTACTGCATACAATTTACAAGGCAATTTACAAAACCGGTAAACTGCAACTACACTAATTCTCAACAAAATCTGTAGTCAGAACCAATCCTGTCACATCTCACAGAACAAGGACTGTGTGTCTTGCTTTAATGCCTAACTTCCTCCCCTTCTCTATCCACAGACTAATTCATAAGCAAATTCCAGCAGATCAATGTCTTTGTTCTGGCTTCCTCTTTCGTTGCAGTTTCTAAAAGCAACCCTACCTCAAGAATGTCTTCTAGAACATATGCTTCCATTTCAGTTGCTGTCTCCACCATGTTTTATTAAACTGCCATGTTTCTTACTGCACTATGATTAGATCACTGCCAGCAGGAACACTCCTCTGTGTCAGCAAGGGAACAGGAAATGGAATGTTCTATTACAGCCTGGAGCAGCTGGGCCACTCGCAAGCCAGGCATCTACCAACACCGTGGGGGTGATTCGTTCACAAAGCTCTTTAAAGACACAGCTGCACTTGTACTAGAAACACTCCTGCTAAAAACCCAACCGCAGAAAACATCCAGACAATTTTCTTTAACTTAAATACTTTACAATAGTAATTATTAAGGTGAATTCAACATTTTTAAAACAAGAATTCTGAAGCGTCAGCCTTCTTAGGTTTGTTCACCCGGGACTTGCCGTTTTGTGATACATAAATGTATCTGGAGCAAAGGTTTGTAGAATAAAAGCTGCTGTAGAAAAATGCTTTTACAAGCACACGTCTCAGGCATCCTGACAGAAAGTAACAGGAATGAGTGTCTGATAAAATACAAAACAGCCATTCCGGTTCATTCCTTAGGTATTAAGAAGTCCTTCCTAACTTCTGATCTGTATAAATTAGCAGAGTAAGCTTCATTCTAGTTTTTGACAGAATGGTCTTTGAAAAACCTATTTAAATCTTGTTTTTCTCAATACTGATTCAGCACTCAACAGTTTCCTATGCATAGGTTACCTTCTTGCCTCTTGACAAAATTTCATGCATTTATCCCAGATGGTCTCCCTGCAAGTCTCTCCTACTGAAATTTTTCTCATCTAAATTAACATTTGAACACTGTCCTTTGTAGTCTCAAATACCTCACTCTAGAAACTAAACATAGTCAATCAGGTGCAAAGCTCCAACAGTAGTCTGAAGTGAACTCACACCACCTCCACCCTACAGCACAATTCCGAAAGTGCTCTCTCCTTGGGGTGTGTTATACTGCGATGCTTTAAAAATTGCTGCCCTTTTCTTGGCCAGCTCAGTGCCTACAAAGTCCACTTAAAATCATGTTTTTCCTCCAGATACAATGGTTGTTGCCTGGGTCTCGAGATTCTCTGGCCTCTCCTCCATACTCTCTTTCCATTGCTGGAGCGCAACATTAAGAGAACCAAATGAAGGTGGCAGATATCCTAGGAGAAACCCAGGACCATGCCAAAAAGAGAAAAAAGGAAATATGAAAAAATTAAATATTGACTAGAGACTACCAGAGCCTGACAATCTGACTCCACTTGCAAGGAAAGACTGATAAATGACTAATACACACAGGGTTCGTGAATAGCAAACCAAAGTGCTGTCACTAAGTTTTATCTCAATCTGCTTCTCATGTTCTGTTCCAGTTTTTAGCATCTAATGCTTTGCCTACAAAACCGTATACCTTTCTGCATGAATCTTATATAAAGGTGCCACACTGCTCTTCCTTCTGCCTAACACCACTACCTCCCTCTCTCCATTCTGGTTCTGTAAGAAAACTGAAAGGCTGTTGACCCAGAAATTCAAAAAAAATGAATTCATGCTACCAAACACATACTCCCATCATGTTTGTCAAAGAAAGACCGAGAACGTGTAAGGAACGGAAAAAGTCAACTTAGTTTTGCCTTATTCCAAGAGTGGCACTAGAGACAGTCAGGGTTTATGCAATCTGCATATATTAACACTTGCTGTTGATATTAGAGAGAGAAATTTCCAAAATAAGAAGCTTGATAAGCCAGTGTTCCATAGGGTTTATCATTTAGCTAAATTACTGTTTTAAGATTTTATCTCATGTGAATAAAACATTTGGACACTTGCTCTACTTTTTAAGTTGTTGATCAAGACTAGGATTCTAAACACTAGAAAGAAATTACAAAGGGAAGTTGGAAAAATTCTCCCATTTTAAGCCTATTCAAGGTAGATATTTTAAAAGTCTATTCAAGGTAGATATTTTAAAAACAAAATTGGATGTCTTCATAAAAACAGGTCTCTCTCAAGACCCAATAACTCATGCCAGAATGAGTATTTGCTTATGTATAAAAATACCCTCTCCACTAGAGGAATTGGTGGGTGAAATTTTTCACATGAAGTCAGAAGATATTCAAGTTTGTACAGGATTGCATACTGTATTGACATCCTTTCCACCCACTCCTGTACAACCCCAGTCTCCTCAAGAACCTGCCCGCCCAAAATCTACAAAAATTCCCAACTATTCTCATTTCTCTCCATATCTTTACTACCATTTTAAAAAAATGCACATAAACTAAGGATTCAATGTTAGGTAAGCCCCATCCCCCCAACCCTTCTTCCTTGTATAACTCCCGCCTCTCCACTCTCTCTATTCCCCACCCCGCAAAAAAAAACCGGCGCAAGATCCTCTGTATGGGGTTGGCAATGTTTTAGAAAGGAGTACTGCTTTAACAAATTTTAGCTCCAAGCACAGCCCAATTCTAATCTGGCCATGCCTCTGCCACAGCTGAAACTGGAAGCAGAGTCACTGCTCCCACTACAATTTTGCCACCTGTTCACCTTGCTGCCTGGTTGCCACATGAGCAAGGACCCTCCATGTCACAATTACATAGTCTGTAGAGTCAGGAGGATCATCGTATCCAACCCCCTGCCACTGGCAGGAAAGAGGACTGAGGTCACGTGACCCCAGCAAGGTGACTATTAAGCCTCCTCTTCAAGACCTCCAAATTGGGTGACAGCACCACCTCTCTTGGAAGCCCATTCCAGATTCTGACCACCCTTACTGTAAAAAAAAATTCTTCCTAATGTCTAACCTGAATCTACTCTCCACTAGTTTATACCCATTATTCCTAGTTACTCCTAGGTGCACTCTGGTAAATAGCACATCTCCAATCCCCTGTTGTCCTCCCTTAATAAACTTATAGACAGCTACAAGGTCTCACCTCAGACATCTCTTGTGAAGACTGAAGAAATACAGATCCCTCAACCTCCCCTCATAGGGTCGTTCATGGAGGCCACTAATCATACGAGAGGCCCTCCTCTGAACCCTCTCTAGATTCTCCGTGTCCCTCCTGAAGTGCGGCGCCCAAACCTGGGCATAGTAGTCCAACTGCGGCCTGACCAATGCCACATAGAGGGGGCGCATCACCTACCTCGATCTGTTGGTCATGCATTTGCTAATGCAGACAAGGTGCAACTGGCCTTGTTACACTGCCAACTCATGTTCACCTTGGAGTCAACTATCACTCCAAGATCCCTCTCAGCCACTGAGCTGCTGAGGAGGTCCTCCACCAACCTATAGGCATACTGGGGATTCCTCCTCCCTAGGTGGAATACCTTACATTTATCTCTGTTGAACTGCATCCTGTTTCGTTCCGCCCAATGATCCAACCTGTCCAGATCGGCCTGTATCTGCTCCCTGCCCTGGGGTGTGTTAACTTTCCCCCATAACTAGGTATCATCTACGAACTTGGAAAGGGTGCTCTCCACACCCTTGTCCAAATCACTGATGAAGATATTAAATGACACTGGTCCAAGGACCGAACCCTGCAGGATCCCACTGCCTACCTACTTCCAGGCCAAGAACAACCCGTCCACCACCACTCTCTGGGTGCAGTCCCTAAGCCAGCTGTCCACCCACCTGACTGCGTAAGCATCCACAACCTGTTAGCTTCCCTATGAGAACAGGATACTGTGTTGAAACTGTGTCGAAGGCCTTCTTCAAATCCAGGCAGATGACATCAAGGCAG
>NW_017728912.1:36794816-36802121 GCF_001723895.1 Crocodylus porosus
CTTGAAAAACTTCTGCCATTTTCAACATTCCCTCCACCACTGTATAAGATAGAGAGCAAAGGAAGGAAGAGAGGCATTTATCCAGGTTACTGCACTGCAGCAACCAGGATATTAGAACTTATGCAAAGTAGCAGTGGTCTCCTTTTCCACAAAATTAAAGAATACTTCTGAAAGGGGAAAGACAGGCAGGGGAGAAGGGAGATGGATCATTTCTTCAAGCAGACAGATGTTAAGTAGGGGAGATGCTCTAAATATCAGACATCTAAAAGAAGCAAATGAAAGACTGCTCAGCTATAAGGGCCATGAGACAGTGCCATACTGAAAACAAAAGCCTATTCAAGGTAGAACTACATGAAAAAAGTCCATACTGTACTGAAAAAGCCCTCCCCCGTTTCCTAGTAACTGAAGGTGAGAGGTTTTGTCTTCTTGTCTGGTAACTGCCTGTGAACAGCGACAACCCTTTTATTCTCCTGGCTACTATAGGCCTAACTTTTGCCCTTTATACATTGGACAACATTTCTAGGACTGCTTATGGAACATGATCTTGAAGGAAGAAGCTAGAAAAAAGGTGTGGGAGGAAGAAAAAAACCCAGTAGATTTTAAGGGGGCAGGGAATGGAGGACAGGCCAGTTTGGTTTTTAGGAAATAAGACGGAACTCGGGGGGGGCGGGGCACACTACTCAGCAGTGAAAGATGCAAGGAAGAGGACATAAAAGCAATGGGTATAAGGAATAGCAGTCTGCTTGTATTTTCTTTGAAGAATTTTTTTGCTAGTATAATGTTCATTTGGTTGAACACTCTTATTTGGTCAGGGGAATATTATTCAGTGAACAGATTAATATATTCAATTAATATTTTTCTGCTATTCAGGTAACACTGATATTAAATTTTTAAGAGCACCATTAAATTGATTAACATTTTTCAAGCTCTGTTTTTCTTCTATTGGACACTGCAGAAATTATTCTCTACATTTCCTATGAAACATTTCACTAGTACACTGATCTATTGGTTGGCTATCAGATCAGCACCAATAAAAGGAGACACTATAATCTTGGTTATCAGGTTTTTTTGGTTGTTGTTACCAATGATTATGGCCATGTGCCCAGAGCACCCTGACAAGCATAGTCTATGTTACATTGTTGGCCCAAGCCCACAGCGGATTACAGGTCCTGGTGAGCAGTGGGAGGGGGCACCAGGGAATAGGTGCCTCACTCAGCAACAAAGGGACCATTACCAGTTCCTGGTGCTGCTGCTGCTGCTGAGGCAATGCTGCACATACAGCAGAGACCTGAGCGTTGGTACTGCCAGAGATGGTGGGCTGCGCACAGGTGGGGTAAGGCACTACGCGAGCGACATTCTGTTCCACCAGGCACCTTTGCAAAAATGGGTTCTCCCTGGTAGCTGCAGGAGCTCAGCTGTGGGGGCCCACTGGCACCAAAGCAGCGGTGTACTCTGGGGCTCCAAATGCACTCAGCACTGCTGTCTGCAAGAGGGTCCACCCCACCTGTGACAGCAGTACAGGCTACATGGGAGTGGAGCTGTGGGCAAGGAGGCAATAAGTACAGCAGCTGCCAATTCACAAATATCTCCTTTTCCCAGTATGCTGAGTTAATTTCTTTAACTCTGAAATGGAGAAATGCCTCCAAACTCCTCAGTGAGAAAGATGAAAAGGGGAACATTTAAGAGAAGAAGTTTGGAAATAACTCTAGTATCACATTCCTTAAAAACTGAAGAGACAAGTAAAAGAAATCCCAAAATGTGACATGAATTGTACTAAACCTAAAGGCTAACTTGACAGAACAAGCAGTACAAATCAAAGTGAAAGACACACAAACAAAGGTTAGTTATTCTATGCATGGTGACTTCATGGAGCAGCCCTAGCCCCTCAAAAACTTTAAGGCTGAACAGAAAATGACTGGGCAATGTGGAGCTGCAGGAATGAAAGAGAATATCATCTTATCCATTAAGACTATAGATTAGGGTACTTTATTCTATATGAACATTAATCATCTGGTGACTGATTTTTAAAAAAAAAATATTCGTTTCTGCTTCAATCCTCCGTTATGTCAATAGCTCCACCTTGTGTTTGCATTGGCCATAGGGAAAGATCCTGGATTTTTAAAAAGTTACCATTTTATTAACAATTGATCAGACAATTCCCACTCTTATACCACAAAAGCACATTATGTCATCTACTTGCAGCTGATCAAGCAGTACTGGTCACCAACAGTAACAAAGCACATAAACACACATTCTAGTATACAGAAGTTGTAGTATGCAATGTTAAGACCGGGCTTTTTTTTTTTTAAGTTTCCTTTCCAAATACCAACTACTTATTCAGCTCCATTTTATGGACTCCAATTTTAATTTATGCATGATTTTAAGATTGACGGGAGAAGGAAGAGGTGTTAGTTTCAAAAAGGTTTGCAATTTAAGAAAAATGTAACCCAATCTTTTAATTTAGGGCTGTCCAACTAGCCATAGAGCCCATGAGGGATTAACATGTTGCCCCTGGGCTCCTACCTGGCTGATGCTTCTGTTTGCTTTGCTGCTCCTATTCTCATGGGCTGCAACAACAGCAGGGATGTCAGAGCTTCCCCTTCCCTCCCCTAACGTCTGCTGCATGCTACATGCCCCAATCCTAAATGGCATGGCAACAAAGCATGGCCCAAGGTGCCAGGGAAGTAATCAGCCCAGAGCACCCATGTAGCACACACAAGTGCTGCAGGAAGCTGTAAGTGAGGTGGGGTGCAGCAGGATGTGGGAATGCCTACCTCCGCAGCACAGAGCGTACAGTCTGGAGGGGCTCTGCAGTTGCTACCACAGAGCTGCCCCTGCAGCATGCAACCCCGCTGGTGCAGCCAGGTGGAACACATGGTCCTCAGAAACTTCGAAGTTGGACAGCCCTGTTTTAAATGATCACTCATTTACTTTTCTAAAATTTCTTTCAGGAATATGTAAGATGATACTGCTGAAGAAAAAAAAGCGTTGTGATAAAACTAAGGAAAGTGTAGATCGAATTTCAACTTGGAAGATCATGCGTCGGCACCTAACAAAATCAGAGGTCACTGAACAGCAAAAAAATCTATCATTGTAAACTTCACAGATTTCAAGAAAGCCTATGACAGCTCTCACTGCAATTCACTGTGAAGCACTTTGAATCTTTACAGTATACCAAGAAAAATAATTAACGTCTAGAAATTTTATCAACTAAAAATAAATACAGCTAAAGTAAAATGCAAACTTAAGGAAATAGTTCAAGGTACACGTAGGTGTCAAACAGTTCCATTTTTACCTCTGTTTGGCATTGACGCTGAAGTCATGAAAAAAGGAACAGGCTGAGGCAATCTAATGAGACCTCTAGCAACTTCAACTTCAGGCACCATTTTAGGAGGCAAAGTACTAAGCTAATTCACATGCCCTGGCAACAATGGGAATGCCCAGAAGAAAATGTCAAATAGGCAGGACAGCAACTGCATTTACCAGTTTAAACAAGATTTTGCCATTGAAAAATCTGCAACTTGAAGAGCAAACTACAAATCTGCAACACTAAAATAAACTTCCACATTAACATATGGATACAGAACCTAAAAATTCTAAAGATACAAAGAGATATCTATCTACATACTTTTAAAAGCAAATGCCATAAAAAAGGTGTCAGGTATTAAACAGAATGAATTTATAACAATTGTCCAAATCTCTAAGAGTTCAGCAACCTCATATCTAAAAGCATCTGTCATGGGGCACCCAAAAAAATATTAAAATTACCCTGCTCTCACCTGCCACGCCCTGATTTTTTATATATATATATATGTATGTATTTGTGGGAGGCCCTGATCTTACTATAATGACCACTCAACTTGTGCTCATGGTCTTATGGGCCCATCACATGGCTCCATACCTCCTGTACACCATGTCCCATGCTTCACAGATGGCAACATTACCAATGTTCAACCAATTGCTGAAACAGTGCCTAACTGGGCCTTCTGAGCCCTAGGCCTCTCTTGGCCCCACTCAGGCTACCAGACCCCTTGGTCTGTCTTCTGGCTCCTCTCCAGGCCCTCAGGCCCCTGAGTCTCGAGCAACCACTCCCTAGGCTACCAGGCCCCTCAGTCTCTCTCTTGGCCCCTCTCTGGGCTGCCAACCCCTCTTCTGGTCCCTCATCCTGGACCCATTCAGTTCTCCACTTTCCCAGATGCTCTCCAGGCCTTCAGACCTATCTGGTCCTGCACCCACCGGGCCTCTCTGGTCTCACTATACTCACTGGGTCCCCACTATAATCCCCTTAGACCCATCTAGCTTACTGGGCCTCTGGACCCCTGTGATCCAAGTCCTTCCTGGCCCCTCACCAGGCCTCTGGACTCCTGTGTCCAACATGGTCTTTGTTGCTAAGTGCTTTTCTATCGGGGTGTCCTCCCCTAGCCTTCCCCTTCCACAGAGTAACCCACAAGGCTGTGGAAGCTGAGGCTTTCTGGCACCCCATCCTCACCTTTCCCCGGAGTGGCATTTCATGGAGGCTGACCCGCCACAGGCACCCCCACCACACTAACAAGCTCTAATAGGGTACACTTTCAGGTCTTACCCAGGACTTGTCTTCAGCCCTACCTGATCTGACATGCCCCTCTCTGGGCTCCCCCTAGATGCCCTACACCCCTCCAAGGCCCCCTGGCCCTGACTCCATCTCCACTCTGAATCCTCAGTCTCTGGTCCCCAGTTCACTCTCAGATCCCTGTCTTTGATCCCTCCTCCTAAGACAGCCCAACACCAGCCATTGTATCCTGGGCTGCCTGCCACTTGGCCCCTTCCCCTCTCTGCTACCACAGCATCAAAAATGGAAATATTTATGACTTCTATTAAGAATAAAGGGTGTTTATACATGTGCTCCAGGAGGTGGGAGAGGGATACTGTCATTGAAGGGGCTGAGAGAGCTACTCTAATTAAAGCACTCAGAGCACCCCATGCATCAGCATCCCCATGGTGAAAAATGGTGGTGGGGTCACTTTAGCTGCTGCCACTTTTCAGTTCAAGGACACTCATACACATGACACTGGAGTCTGCTGGAGCATGGTAATTACCATGCTCCAGCAGACTTGATTAATCAAGTATGCTCTGACACACCATAATTACTAATTGGAGAGTATTGAAGCAATTTCAATGCATGTGTATAGGTGTCCGAAGTCTCTGCGACTGCCAGGACAGACATGCAACTGGCAGCAAAAGCACAGAAAAGGGCCGATCAGGAAAACTCATAAGCCAAATGTTATTCAAGGCCCAATAAAAGGAAAACTGACATTATTAGCAATTGGCTTTTTTTGTCACCAATAAATGCTGTGAGCATGCATGCAGCCGCCCGCATGTGGTCAGGAATGCAGCCCAGCAGCATCCAGCCAATAAGTCTGTGTGGGGGAAGGGCTTGAGGGAGGTGACAGATGTGGTGGGTAGCAGATTGAGGCCCCTATGGTGAAGGAGGGAATGGGGCGGTGGTGGGGGCAAGGGCAGGTGCTGCCCAGCCAGGGCAGGGCATGGGGCAGAGCTGCAGGCACCTCATCAGTGGAGATGCAGGGAGGTGGCTCCCAGCACTGCACATACCCCTGGGTGAGGCATGGAGGTACATGCCCCCCGGATTTGTGCGAGGGGCAAGGGTGGGCTGTCCATTGCAGGCTTGGGGCTGTGCCGGCCTCTTCCAACTCAGTTCCAGCTCAGCCCCCCTGCTGGGGAGTGGACAGGGCAGGTGGTGGCAGTGCTAGGAACGGGGCAATGGGGAATTTTGGGGTGGCTGTAGCCCACCCCATAATCTCCCCAGCACCACCACCTGACTCCCCACCCCCCACAACACAGCCCTGGCCCAGCTCCTCCACCAGGAAGAAGCCAGCACAGCCCCTGGGCCCTGAGCCCACAGCAGGCAGCCTGCCCTCACCCCACATACAAATTCGGAGGACACTTGCCTCTAATCAGAATTAAATTCCCTGCTAGCAAAGGCCACTTTATCATATAATCCCTTTTTAATTAAACTGGTCAAACTCTAGCTACAACCAGTTAAAAGTTTTGAACAACCTGAGTGGAAAGAGTAGAGGCAAAAAAACCCCATCTTAATAGTTAAAAGCCAGAATTCCCAGCCTAAACTTGTTCATAATTTATGTCCATTTCTTCTGCCAACAATGTTCTTTATGGAGGAAAGTGTTATTTAAGCTTATGTTTACCCCCTTCCAATGCATTTATGACAAAAACCATATCTTCTCTCTCGACCTTTGTTTTGCTGGGATAAATCACCCTCACATCGTCTCACTAGTAAGATACTCTCAATTCCCCATATCATTCAGTGTCGCACTAATGAACAGAAATCTGGGGTTTCTGTTTGCCACAGAAAAAACACGGGAAAACTCGACCTTTCCCCTTTTAAGAAAAATGTGGCCTTTCCATTTTTAAGGATGGAAAAGCGGGAAACAATGGTTTTGCTTTGCACGTTGGCATATAAGTATTTAGAATTTATTATAATTAAAGCACTAGCAAGCTCCCAAATTTCTTTAAAATTGTAAATATATCAATAAAACACTGTTCAGCTGATACCTAGAACAGATTAGGACAGTATGAAGTACTCATGATGAAGTCTCACCTGTGCCCTGTATACATTTACATTAGTGTTTCCCTTTCTACTGGAAATGAACCCTGTACTATATGCACACAAACTGCATTTGCCTCTCATGGACAAGTCACTTTGGGGGATCATATGCATTCTGCGATTGACTAACATATCCAGCTTTCTCCTCGCATCCAATGGATGATCTCCCAGTTACTGGTAATAATTATTGTTGCTAGTCTTCAAGGACACCGCTACACAATCTGTATTAATGAATTTCATCTCCTTTCTATTACTCGAATCCTCAAGGTCATCCTGCCTTTCCTATATGAGATAGCAATCCTCCTGTGCATTGACAATACCTTCAAACTTTGTGAAATGAGCAAATTTCAAAAGCATACTCCTGCTTCTTATGCCAGTTTCATTAAAATATCACGCAGTTTCACCTGTAACCTCCTTTAATACCTAATACTTCTCCTTTTACCATTTCATCATCGATGCAGTCAGCTCCTTACCCTTCTTCATAATTCTTCTACTAATTCTTCTCCAGTTAAATAATTCCTCATATGGCATTGTATCATATTCCTTTGCAGATAGATCAGTTCAATTACATTTCCTTGGTCTACAAAAATCAGTCATCATATGGGTCTGATACGATCACTTCATCTTATTTTCATAGTTTCATAGTTTCTAGGGTCGGAAGGGACCTGAGCAGATCATCTAGTCCG
>NW_017728912.1:36803283-36812857 GCF_001723895.1 Crocodylus porosus
GGATTTGTTAATGCTTAAATGAAGCACTGTGCAAGTATAAGGCCATGCAAGTTGTGACTGCCAGGATCAGAGAGGCCAAGGGCTGCAGATGCAAAGGACTTTTTTTAAAGGAAGCATGCATTCTTTCCTAACAATTCTGAAGTATTCAACACGACAACACATGGCAAACCAGATTTTTTCAGGAGAGCTTGTCAACTGAACTGTAGTACCAAGGCAATCCATCTTGGAATGGAAATAAGTTGAAGTTATCCTGCTGTACTTGGCAGTTATTAAAGATCCACAGCAAGGTACCATATTTTCTCACATACAACATACGTCTTTTCCCCAAAATACAGCTGCTGGAAATTGGAGTGCACATTAAACGCAAGAAACACAGTTAAGAGTAGGTTCTGCCTCTTATACACAAAACAAAGTTAAATCTGCAATGATCCACAAGGAGCAGAACAATGAGCAGGCTTGGCTCCCTAGTTACTGCTACTCAGTTACCTCCTACAAGGAAAGATACTTCCCCCTCCATTCCACCTTCCAAAAACAAGGCTCATATTCAAGAAAATACGGTATTTAGAGTCAAGCCAAGGGAATTTGGTCTCTAGTATCTTTTTCAATTATTCAGACACATGGCAAACTAAACACTTTTGAAAGAGTCACCCAGATACCACACAAAGAATTGCTGCAGTACAAAAAGAAAATCCCCATGAATTGCACGCCATTAGTTATGCCATATCATCCTTCCCTGGAATCTATACAGACAATCCTCTAACAGTTGCAACCCATAGTAGAAGGTGACCCAATTTGTAAAGAGATCTTTCCAGAAGCACCCATCCTAGCCTTTAAACAAACACCTAACCTTGCTAACCTCATCCCCAGAAACATTCCTATGACCCAAGCCACACCAAATGGATCCAGACCATGTCAAGACAAGAAATGTAAAAATCTGCCAACATACCTCCACCACTCCCACAATAACCACAACCTACAACAGAACCATCACCATCCCTGGATCTTACACCTGCACCTCCAGAAATATATTATCTCTCATCCAGTGCACTAACTGCCCTGATGGAAAATATTTAGGAGAAACCAAACAACAGCTGCGTACCAAAATTAATGCACACCAAGAATCCATCAAAGACAAAAACATCCAATTACCTGTGGGTGCACACTTTTCACAAGACAATCACTCCCTCTCTCATCTGAGTTCTAATCCTCAAAGGGAATCTTACAAAACACCTTTCATAGATGAGTCTACAAACTTCATTTCATTAATCCACTGGATACAAAAAATCCTGAACTTAAAACAGACACTGGATTAATGACACATTACACCTGCCTGACATCTAACAAACCAGGCGACCTGCCAGTTAGCTGACTTTTTATTTTCCTTCACACTTTTCCCTCCTTTTCTGAACCTCCTTACCCCCTATCTCTACCCACTGTCTTGCAAACTTCTACTCATTTGCATCTTCATGGACTTCTTGTTTACTTTAGCATCTTTTCTACCTTGGAGAAACAATAACACCAGTAGTCTTCCAATGTCTGAAGGGTGTTTGTACCTGAAAACTTGCAAAGAACTTTTTTCCAACTATTTAGCTGGTCTAATAAAAGATAATACACCTACCCAAAGAACCTCGACTGCCTAAACATCTTCCTTTTATTTTATTTCACCATCTCTTTACCTATGATGGGATTCAAAAGTAACTGGTATAGTGAACATGGGCAATCTCAACTAAGTTTAGTATTATTAAAGTATTATTATTCTTTATTGTGGCACAAAGAGCCCTACTAATGAAAAACTGCACAGGACATTCTCCTTCTAGGAAGTAAGAGGTGGTCCTTCATAGTGGTTTACAGAGTGTCAGTCTCCACTTCAGTTATTCATTTCTATGCACGAGAAATACATGAATGATATCTCAAAAAAGTTATACATTTGATTATACTGCAGTGCTGTCCAAAGGAACACAGATATCCTCTCCCAGATAGTGTACAAAAATACAGTAAAACAGTCACTACACCTCACACAACTTCCAGTCTATACCAACAAAGAGAAACAGGTCAAATACCAAAAGTTATATATTCAAAACATCTGCCCACCACATATATTTGTTAAGGTACATAGTATCTTGAGGAAAATGAAAGTATTCTTGAAGAAAAAAGTAAAGGAAGGCTTTTACCAGCCTGAAGTCATGTGTGGGATGGAGAAAAGAATATGGCATTTAAGGCAAAAATAATTTACAGCAGGAGGATCCAGCTTCACAATGGGGTTTTCTCCTCCACAGTGACTGAATAAGAACATGTAGGCTGCTTGCAGACGTTTAAAAAAAATCCCACAATTTACCAGAAGTAACAGCACATTACTTCAACCCAGTTGTGCAGCGTCTATAGATAAGATGTTTCAGTGGGGCTTTTTGGTGCTTTTATTCAAAGCTGATCTGATCAGCTATTAGATCAAAAACGCAAAAAAAAGCCCCACTAAAGCACCCAATCTATGCAGATGTCAGGTGAGCCAGGTCCAACCATCACACTGCCGCTTCTGGGCATGTGCTGGGCTTGACGTGGGAGCCTGTGGAGTTTACAGTGCTGGGGAGGGGACTTTTTTTTGTTTGTTTTTTTAACTTCTGCAAGCAGCCATAGTGTCATACTGGGTCAGACCAGTGGTTATCTAACCCAATATCCTGCCTCAGACAATGGCAATAGTAGATTCCTTACAACAGTGCTTTTCAATCTGTGGGTAGTAACCCAAAAGCAGGTCACAAACCAACTGTAGAAATGGATCAAATTTTAAAAATGGATTTGCCTTTAAAAGGAGAAAAACATGGGACACTGGCTTTTCCCTTGGAGGCTAGCAAAGTTCCAGCCTGCAAAGGGCTGTTCCCCACCCCCCCATCCTTAAATGTTAGGGAGCAGCTGCAAATACAGACAGATATGAAAAGCTGCTGTCTCCAAAAGAACTCACAAGAAGAAGAAATTGCAAAACAACATGCAAACCCTGAGGAATTAAAGGCAGCTGCTGGAGCTGGAAATAAAGCAAGCAAGGCAGAAAAATCAGAAGACCAAAGCAGTGTCTATCACTACAAACGTCTTCGATGAGTTCGTATCAGAATTCAAATCTTTTAAATCCTTTACAGAAGCAATGTTTGATACACTTATGTTAGAGACGGCAGAATTTAGAAGTTATAAATATTGAGAAAAATATGGATAAAGGCTTTCAAGCCAATAAAGAACTCCAAGAACAACATTAAGATTAATAAGGAGAGGAAAGAGAGGGAAAAAAAAGAGCGGTCAGGGAAAAAAAAATACATATTTGCAAAAAACATGCTCATCAGAACAATATCAGAATCAATGGTCTCCTTTGAAGGGGTGAAGAAAGAAGAGCTTACTAAAAAGACCTCTGAACCTTTTTATAGCAGGAGATGCACACTGGGCACTTATACATGTGCCCGATGCCTGCTCCAATGATAAATCAAGTCTGCTGGAGCACTCTAATCAGAACGCTCCAGCAGCCTCAGCATTGCAAGTATTCAGCATCCCCACATTTCAAATGGGCAGTGGCAGTGCTTCAACTAAAGCTCGTCAAATGAACTTCAGTTAAAGTGCCACCATTTTGAAGCTCAAGACTCTGAATAGATAAGATGCTGTGTGTGTTTTATTTTGAGCAGCTCCCAAGAGCCACTCTAATTAAAACGCTCCCCACCCCAAAGCAAGTGTAAAGACACGACTACCCACAGATAGAGGACACGGATCTCTACATGCTCTTCCCAACACAGACCTAGCGACATAGCTCTAAGAATGCATTATTTTAAACAAATAGAACAGACAATGGAGGATCTAGAGTGGGATGGGCAATTATTTGGGTTGGCAAGCCACTTAATGAGTTCTGGTGACTTATCAAGGGCTGCACCCCCGCCCTGTCCCTGCCACCGGCAGCTGTGACCAGCACAGAAACCTGAACCTGCCAGCAGCTTTAACACACCCCAAGCCCCAACCCTCATCCCATGGTTGAAGTCCACCTGTCAGCCCTGTCACTCTCTTCCCTCCGCCAAGTCTGGACCCAGCAACTTCCAGTTGTGTCCGCAGCTGCCCAGATATGGCTAGCAACTTCCAAGTTGGGGGTAGGCCATGCTAGAGCGCTGGGTGGGCTTCCGCTTTGGTCACAGCCTGCAGCTACGACATGCCTCACACCCCACAACAGATGTTGTTTGCTTTTGTGGAAGGGGCTGGGGGAGGAATTGGGGTGGGAATGTTGGGAAGGGAGGATAAAAATAAATGTTCTGAATCCAAAAAAAAAAAAAAAAGCCTCAGAAAATAAAGAATTAATCTAACAGTAGGAATGTGAATATCACATTTTCAAATATCCTTTTAACCTCCTCTAATTATTAACTGATAACAAAGCAGTTCAAACCCAAGTGCTGCTGGGAATTGCTCCTGGGGCCCTTTGATGGGGTTGGGGGAGGGGGTGCATCTAGACAACACAGCCCACTATGAAACAGTGTGCTGGGAGGGAGGGAGGGAGGACAGGTGAACCAGCAGCCAACTGAGGAGTCATTAGGCCACCTGCTGTTTTCCTCTCTAACCTCATAAGCTATGGATACTGGTACCCCTCATTTCTCCTCCTCCTCTCCTCCTTTCTTCCACTGCGTGCCTTCCCTTCCCCTCTTCCCTGCCAGACTGCCCCCCCACTAAATAATAACAGATAAACTAACTGATTACCACTGGGCTGATCCGTTAAACTATTGTTTAACCTTTCACATCCCTATCTACAAACACAGATATACTAAAGAGAAGGTACTAACTAAACAAGTAAATATACAGGATCTGAGCCAAGAGGCACTACAGATGCAAAGAAACCAATTCGGTAGGGGGAAGCCCACTCTTCATATGATGTCAAATAAACTCAGTTGGTACACTGTAAACATTAAGGATCTTAATATTAATAATACTAAACAGAAAAGGGTTCTACAAGCTAAAAGATGAAGCACCAGATCTTTTCTTCATTCAGAAAAACCCACGCTAAAAAGGAACACAATAAATATATGAAAGTCAAGTGGTTCCACATCCCCTCCCCCATATATATCCCCAGATAACTGCAACTCCCTTTATTTGTGTTATCACAAGAAAGCATATGCTCTTTCAACTAAAGGAAAAATACATGAATCTGGAAGACAGATACCTACTTGTTAAGGGAACTATTCATGACAGAACATTAACTTTAGGAAGTATTTATATACCTAATTAGGGCTAGTTATGTCTGTCTTTGAAAAGTTCTCTCAAACTTCGGAAAAGTGTCAAGGGAGAGATGCTGTGTTGGGAGGAAATAACTATTTTATGGACCCCAAAGTAGACAGGTCTGATGGAAGTATAACATAGGAAATGAATATTGCATGAAGAATCAACTACTGAACCCCACCTATTATCACTGGATGCTGAAAAAGCTTTTGATCAAGTCAACAGGCAGTTAAATGTAAAACAACCTTTGGAGACTAGGACCAACATTTCAGAGCTGATATCAGCTCTATACGCTAATCCAGGGGTGGGCAATTATTTCAGCTGGAGGGCCACTTAATGCGTTTTGGTGAGTTGTTAAAGGCTGCAATGTTAACCCCACCCCTTGACCAGTGCCTCACCCCCTGGTTGCCATCTTGGGACCAGAAGTCCTGGCCCCTAACCCTGACATATGTCACTGGAAGTCCCTCCCTTTGCCCCCAGAAGTACTCCTTTTGGGGACAGGTTGCAGTATGGGAACCAGAAAAAAAAAAAAACACAAACCAGGTACAGGGTTCCCTCAATTTATGCGGAACATCTGCTCCTGGAGAACAGCTGACATAGATGATTATACGGTCAGGTGGGTGGCAAATTGGCTTAGGGGTCATACCCAGAGAGTGGCGGTGGATAGGTTGGTACCGACCTAGAAAGATGTGGGCAATGGAGTTCCACAAAGGTCATTCCTTGGACCTGTACTGTTCAATGTCTTCATCAGTGACCTGGAAGGGGGTATGGAAAGCATTCTGTCCAAATTCACAGATGATACCAAATTATGGGGTAAAGTTAGTGCACTTGAGCGCAGGGAATGAATTCAGGAGGATCTGGACAGTCTGGAAAAGTGGGCAGACCAAAATAGGATGCAGTTCAACAAGGACAAATGCAAAGTACTGCACCTAGGGAGAAGGAATCACCAGCACACTTACAGGCTGGGGAGGCCCTTCTCAGCAGCGGAAAGGGATCTCGGAGTCACTGTTGACACCAAGATGAATGCGAGCCAGCAGTATGATGAAGCGATCAGTAAAGCTAACTGAACTTTATCATGCAGGTGCATGACAAAAAGGTACAGGGAGATGACACTAGCCCGCTATGTGGCCTTGGTTAGGCCACAGTTGGAGTACTGTGTTCAAGCTTTGGGCGCCACACTTCAAGAGGGATGAGGACAAACTCAAGAGGGTTCGGAGGAGGGCCACTTGTATGATTAGGGGCCTACAGGCAAAGCCCTATGAGGAGAGATTGAGGACCCTGGATCTCTCCTCATAGAGAAGGTTGAGAGGTGATCTTGTGGACACCTACAAATGCATCAGCCGGGGGCAGCAAGGAATAGGAGATGCTCTGTTTACCAGGGCACTCCTTGGAATAACTAGGAATAACGGTCACAAACTGACGGAGAGCAGATTTAGGTTAGACATCAGGAAGAACTTCTTTGCAGTAAGGGTTGCCAGAATCTGGAATGGGCTTCCAAGGAAGGCAGTGCTCTCCCCTACCTTGGGGGTCCTTAACAGGAGGCTAGACATACACCCAGCTAGGGGTGCCTGACCCCGGCGCTCTTTCCTGCCCATGGCAGTCAGACTTGGTGATCTACTGAGTTCCCTTCCGACCCAAAAATCCATGAATCTATAAACTGAATTCACATAAGGTGAACTGTTACCTGTCAGCTCTGTATCTGACTCATGAAGGACTCTCCCCCTCCGCCCCCTACCTCCGCCTGAATCAGAACTGATTGGAAGGACTTACTAAAGGCAATGAAGATATAGTGGAAGATGCACCTAAACCCCTCAAGAGAGGATAACACCACCTCTGGTCTCATTTACACTGGAGATGGGACAGGAAAGCACCTTCATTAGCATTTAGAATGAAGAACAGAGATTCCAAGGCAAGGACCACACTGAATTCTTGGACCAGAGAAGCAGGGGACCACTGCATGATAGGGGATTGCTGTTCCAAATGCCAAATCAATCCAGATCTGCACATACCCAATTCAGCATTTATCAGACCAATTCTAGTAATGACTGCTTTACTGGTACCCAGATCACTGAATCTGGCTGTTTCCATTGTGAGCTCTCAAAGTAATACCACCCATAGCGAAGAGTGATCAGTTCCTATCATCCAGTATATGAGCCATCATTTACCAATAAGCAAACTCTCCCTTGATCCACTGTTGTTTCCCTATAAAAACCCCCTACCCAAACTCCAGTTTCTGTTCTAGTGCTTAGATTGAAACATTGCACCAGTACCACTTCCCTGCCTGGAACACCTTCACTGATTGTGCTGAGGGCTCTGCCAGTGTGGGAGCTTGCAGACACACAATCTCAACTGGTTCAAGTTTCGCTGAGTGGTGGGACCTCCTCTCCTTCCCCCCCCTTCTATCTGGTTGGAGCCGCGTACTGCTGGGTGGCTGCACCTGCATGGGCTACAAGCACCCCAGGGGCAGGTGTGGGGGGTCTCCACACCTTCCCCTGCACACAACCCCATCCTCCCTCATAACCCACAAATCCACACTCCGCCCACCTGAGCTCTGTACTCCCGGTGCTCAGTTGAGCGTAGTCCCAGGCTCCACACTCCTGTCAGCCCCACATTCTTGCCCAGCTGGAACTTCCCTACCTGCTGCCCAGAGTGAGAGCTACAGTAGGAATGCAAGAAGGAGCTGCTGGAGGGTAGGGATGTAGCAGCATCCCTACCCAGAACCTGTGCATGCTGGCTGGAGCCAAGCCAGGGCCCTCCCACCCATGAAGGTGGGAGTGAAGTGCAGGAGTTGGGTGAGGTATAATTAATTGGTGGGTACACGTGGGCCAGATGAAAAATTGCCTGGTGGGCCAGATTTGGTCCACGGGTCATATTTTGCCTGTTCCTGCTCTAATCCATAGGCAGCCATAAGAATAAAAGGACACCTATCAGAAAAAAATTCCTTTTAAGAGGTGCACATAAAGGATGCCCATTATTAAACTGAATTTATTAATGAATAAAGTTTAAAAAAAGAAACAAAAAGCATCACTTTCTCTTTAAGAATACAGCAGTATTTACACCAACTGCTAACAAACAGAATTTATTGTAGGACTGCATTTTCACTTCATGCTCTTCTTTCATAGAGTAATTTTAAAAATACTTATACCATCAAATCTTGCCTAGTAATGTTTTTACTATAAGCAACTGCTGCAAGGAGAGGTAATTCCCTATACCATAACATGGGAAAACAGATGGTATGAAAAAATGTAAAGCAATTTTAGTAGATTGTGAAAAAAGTGAAACATTGTGAGCTAGAGAAACTCCCACTTCTAAATGAGAGTTCTTCTCTCTTCCCTAAGTGACAAATTAATTCTCTAGGAGATGGCATGATCCAGCTGACTTAACGTTACTGACTTCAAATGCCCAGATTCTAATCCAAGATCTACTCAGTGACCGAGGCTTTTTTTAAGTCTCATACCTTTGCTTCCCCTACCTGTAAAAAGCAGCAGTGCTACTTACCTCTCACAGCATGAAAAACTGAACTAATGTTTGTGTAAATGCTATAAATAGTAGTATTGTCAGGGCCTGATATACTCCACATTTCTATAGCTATCAAGTTTGCCATGGAAACAGCCTTTTGCTGCAGATTTGTGTCCCTAGAATATAAGCTTTCATTTCGAAAACATATTTCTAGTCAGTAAAGTAGTATGACTAGAAATTCATGCAGCCAATTCCTGTGTTGGCAGACTGGCTGAAAGAGCTCTGGTAATTACTCCATTAACTTTATGTAATATTAAGTCTGAAACCTGAAATTGTCAAATATGTTGGATACAGAAAGTTTCAAGTGAGAGGTAGGCAAAAACTCAACATAAAAATAGACTACTGTACTAAATAAACTGTTTGTTTTCTATCAGTATCAATTTTGCTGTTTAGATTCATAGATGTAGGGTCAGAAGGGACCTAGTAGATAATCAGGTCCAACCCCCTGCCCTGGGCAGAAGAGAAAACTGAGATCAAATGACCCCAGCCAGGTAGACATCAAGCCTCCTCTTAAAGACCCCCAGGGTAGGAGCCATCACCACTTCCCCTGGAAGTTGGTTCCAGATCCTAGCTGCCCTGACCGTGAAGTAGTGCCTTCAGACGTCTAGTCTAAACCTGCTCTCTAACAACTTATGGCCATTATTCCTTGTTACCCCAGGGTGCTAGGGGAAACAAGGCCTCTCCCAAACCCTGCTGGTCCCCCCTAATGAGTTTATGGACGACCACCAGGTCCCCCCCTCAGCCTTCTTTTGCGAAGGCTGAACAGGTTAAAATCCTGTAGCCTCTTCTCATAGGGTCTGCCCTGCTGTCCCTAGTTCATGCGGGTGGCCCT
>NW_017728912.1:36812957-36823117 GCF_001723895.1 Crocodylus porosus
TTGAAGTTGGCCCTCTTAAAGTCTACGGCTACTGCCTTGCTGCAGGCCCTTGACACCCTGCGCTGCATGGTGAATTCCAGCAAACGATGAGCACTGTTGTTGATGAACTGAAGCTTCCAAGGAATGCCAAGATCTTCCAGTAAAATTTAGGAACTTTGCAAACAAAGTTAAGCACAGATATTCTAATGAAAACAAAATGAAAACGCTCCATTTTATGATATTTGTGTTTATTAACTATCCATGCAAATCTAATTCCTTCCCTCACCACACAGCATGAAGCCCCCTGGTAAGTGGGTTCTTATACTGAAACATGGATTGTCCTAATATAGAGGTGGGCAAGCCACAGCAGGAATGCTGCAAGTGACACAAGAGCAGAGTAGCATGGGATACTCAGGCACTCAGTAAAAGGAGGTGCAGAAGTGGAGGAGGAGAGGGAGGACACTTTCCCTCACCAGCCAAATTCGAGGCTTTGGATCCTCCCTCACTACATAAACCTGCAGCAGTTGAGAAGCCAGCTAGAAAAGGAATAACCTGGCTCTTGGGCAGCCACACCTCCTCTTGCAGTAGCAACTTGCTACTGCTGTGCACGGCTCAAGGCCCCCTGCCTTGAGAAGGGGGATGAACCAGGGACAGGACTTTCCTGGCACACCTGCCAAAAAAGCTAGCCACAACTGTTCTACTATAAAACTACCAAAAGGACAATTAAGTTTGGAGACCTCCCACTTTTTGCAGAGGCATTCAGAATGACAGAGATTATAGGTCAAGATACCAGAACAAGAACGTTCTGCAAGAACTACAAGGCCCATAGTAAATCACATAATGACACTTTCATTTTTATATTCCACTAAGAAAAAAAATCCATTGCTCACTGGTCTTCTACAATTCAAGTAAAGAAAATGCATACAACAGCCTGACAGATTATTTGCAGTGCAGCAGAATTTTGAATAAAACATATTAAAACAACATATATGGAACCTAAACAACTACCACTTGCAATGACAGAACAGATTCTACCCACCTAATAACTGGGATGATATGTACCCTGTATTAACAGGACAGTTGTTAGTGCACATATTGTTCAAAACACTCAAGCCAGCCAAATGGCTTGGAAGGATCACTGTAGCAAGGAATACCCCTTTCTTAAAATTAGTTCAGTAATAGAAAAGAGGACCTTTGAGATGTATATATTATATATATTTTTTACAAATTATCTTTAGCATTTTTCAGTCTGCCTTCTTACATTAAAATCTACTTAACATGCATTTAGATCTTGAGTAAAGGTATTAAACTATTATTTCCTGCAGTTGTAGTTCAGTGGTAGAATCCTTATCTGCCACGTAAGAGACCTGGGTTCAATTCCCAGACACACACAACTACAGCCATCGAAGCTCCAAACATCCAGTCTGGCCTTTGAATACTGTTTCAATGGCCTAACGAAAGGATGGAAGGCCTGGGTAGCCGCCACTCCTGCTTAGGTTAATGCACTGAAGTTCCTGGAGACCTCTCACGCATATATTATTATCCAAAAGGATCAACGGTTGCCACTACATGCACCAACTGTCTTCTTTCTTATAGTACATTCTTTCATTGTTAAAATAGGATCAAATGCTCACAGAAGAACATCCCTACTAAATGACACAAAAGCAGATATTGTAGCTTTAACTATTTTTCTTCAAACAGCTAATGCCACTAAAAAGTTACTGATGGGGAAAAAATGCTGGGTAACAGAAAATTTTGGTAATAAATTAGTATAATGAAACAAGGACTATAAAGAAAGAAAAAAGTTCAGTATTTCTGGAATAAGGAAGTAATTGTTATGAAAACTGTGGCATACAGTACTTTCTAGCAATTTATCTGTAACAAAACCCAGTTCTTGTTTCAAGGCATTGTCTTGTGTACTGGAACATACATGTATCTGCCAGTGTATAACTGAAAAGTTCACCCACAGATGCTAACAAGTCCCAAGGACCTTTGCATTTGACAGATAACATGGGGTATACATTTTTGAGCATGTACAAATATAGCCCTAAAAGAAACACTTGGAAAATTTACCACCAGAAGTGCATTGTTATGTCAAACAGAAGAGATCTTCTATCAGGCTGCCACTTTAGAAGAATCAGCACAGTGCTTATGCCAATGGAGATGGAAGGTGTATGTTCATATACCTGTTGGACTATTATTACCTCTTAGTAAAATACTTTTGTGAAGTACATATTACTTTAATTATGCTTACTTGAATTGCTGTAGCATTTTGAGACACCAGCCCAAATCAGGATCTCATGGTGGCATCCAACATATACAAGTAGTAAGACGACACCTACTTCAAAGATTTTACAGCTTAACAAGGGAATATGGCTGAAATAATCAACTAGTAGCAGGTCATACAGGAAAGCTTAAGGGCATCTGGAAGTTACATTTAGGTCACAATCTAATAAAATAGTATGTTTTCTTCTTATCCATCTAGTAACTATAGTCCCTTAAACCACAAACTTGTTGCCAATAATTTCAGCAGAATGAAAAGACACATAAGCAAGATTTATTCTCTTCACGCGAGGACTCTCTTGATCTCTGCTTCTTATTGCATTTATACTGCTGTCTTTGCAGTGAGGATATGCTCTTTATAACAATGTAACTTTTGAATAGTTTTTCTGAACTCTTGAATGGCTTACTTTCTTGTCCCAAACATTTTAATTTAAAATGTTTACAACTTAAACCATAAATTTAGGAGGTGAACTGTGTTAGGCCAGCTTCAGCTTAATGACCATGAGAGAAAGAAAATAAAAGTCCCAGCTCCAATGTATTGCTTATCTTTTAAGGATTGTGCCCAGTGCTGGCTCCAGCATCAGTAAAACAGTTATTAATGAAAAAATACTTCCAAGTGTTCAGTTTCTTTCTTGCCTGAATTGCTTAAATATAAAAAGCAGATGAAATACTCTTCATAAATACATGAGTTCAACTCTGTACCCCCTGAAGTCATAGGGAGCTTTACCACTGACACCAGAGTTAGGCCAAAATTAAATGCTTGTGAACATGTAGGTGTTTAATAATAATCTCCAGGTGGGGTTTTGTTTTTTGTTGTGGTTTTTTTTGTTTGTTTTGGTTTGGTTTTTTTACAACCCTTAAGAATGTTTTGGAGGTGAGAAGGAAAAGAACAACTTAAGGCTATTGAAAGAAAAGTATTTAAGAATTAGGGATTTGTGAAGCTTCGGTCACTGATTCAATTCGGCCCAATTTGGCAGCCAAATCTCTGAATCCAAGCTGAATCAGGAGACACTTTGAATCAATTCAGAGGGTTCCAATTCAATTCAGAGAGATTAGAGAGATTGGGATAAATTTGACGATTCAGACAGACACAGCCTTAAATGTTTTACCTCAAGGTACCGTGCAGCTTGTGAATGCTGGGATGCTGGGGTAGATGGAGCATACCACAGGGGTGGGGGGGTGGGTCTCCAGCACGCTTGGCATCAGACCTGGAAGTGAACCAGAAGCAGTCCTGGTCCACTTCTGGGTCTGCCAGGGAGTGCACTGGGGGACCCTCCCGTGCCCTCCACCCCAGCTCAGCAACTGGTGCCTCCTGGGTCTGGGAGTGTTACCCAGCATCACCCCTCAGCCAATCACTGAGCCAGGGGGCCGTGGGGGGACCCCCCTGCATGCTCAGCAGTGGACCCGGAAGTGGACCAGAAGTACTTCCGAGTTCACCACCAAGCACATGGGGGACCCCCCCATGCTCCTGTGGAACACTCCATCCATGCCACCATCGCAGAGTTCACATGCCGCACCTAGTACATCAAGGTATATAGAAAAAACATTTAAAGCTATGTGTATGGCCAAATCACCGATTCTCTGAATCAGCATCAAATCTTCAGATTCCGATTTGGCCAAATTGAATCGGGACAGCAATCCAAATCAACGAATTGAATCACTGTCCCAAATTTGGGCCGAATCTGAATTGAATACAGCCTGTTTCTCACGCCCCTATTAAAAATACAATAATTATGGCATTTTAATATCCTTAAGTGATTCTGACCTAAGACCTATAAACACTTGAAGTAACAGATTTGTATTTTAATAAAAACTTCCCACTTTTTGTAAAAAGCCTATTTTCTAATTAGAGGTTTAAATCAGGGGTGTCAAAAACTCATCTGGCCGGTCTGCAGGCTGAATCAGGCCCACAGACTGGCCTCATGTGCCAAATCCAGCATGCAGGACCAGACTGCTGTAGGCCGAGAATGCAGGAGACACCTTGGACCAGGCCTGCATTCTGCTTGCAGCATTTAGGCTACTCTAGTCCCACATGCCACATGCAGTACTCATGGGGCCAGTCAAGGGCAAGCACTGCACACAGAGCCAGTCTGGTGTACATGCTGCATGTGGTACCTGTGCCACTGTATGTGCCGACTCCAACACATGAGGCTGGTCTGTGGGCGTGATCCAGACCAGCCCCAGATGCAACATGACATGGTGTGCATTCCAGACTGGTCTCATGTGCTGCATGCAGCATGCACCAGCTCCAGCCTCCACACCATGTACGGCTTGTGTGGTATGCATAATCAGGACCTGAATGCAGCATACCAGTCCAAGACCCACAGGCTGCACTTCAGGCCACATTTTGGGCTCTGCGGGCCAGATTGGGCCTGTGGGATATATCTTTGACTCCCCTGGTCTAATAAAACTTCTGCTTCTGATCCTGGGATTTGTTATTACCGATAGGTTCTTTCCTTAATTTAGTTTTAGTTTTTTGGGGGGTGGGGAAGGAGGGAAAAAGAGAAGGGGGGGTGGAAATCAGTAAAACAACACAAATACTTGGTCCCATAAATCCATCCAAATTCTTCCTCAAAGAATTAACAGAAAGAAACAAATGTCAATTCTTTTTAGACAATGTCTTACATGCAACTTTTTAAGCCAAAGTACTTGGAGGTAAAAGGATGAACTCCTCAAAGGAGCAATCTTGGAGCATGTAAAGAAGCTAACAAAGTATGCCTAATTAACTGGGGAGAAGTGCAGGTGGAAACAGGTGTCATGGTAAGGCCCTCCCTTTTAACTCTATATAAGTTATTCATCTAACCATAATCAAGTCATTTCTCTTTTTATTAAAAAAAGGGAACTCTTCCCTCCAATGCACAGCTCCCTTATCCGGTTTATGAAGTTGTGTTTCGTTTCCCCCGCCAAGAGCATGAACATGTAACGGGACCAATCTCTGAAGGTGGCTGTGGTAATCTCTAGCAACACACTCAGTCCATTCTCCCTCTGGCTAACCACCATATCCTTACTTGCCACATTTCAGAGTAAACTTGGAAGGATGTGCCATTGTACCGGAATAACCAGGGCAGATTTAAAAAAAACAAAACAAAAAAAATCAATTGGATTTTTTAAATTTAAAATCAAGTTTGATTGAATCATATTTTTTGTTAAGACGCTTTTAAAATAAAACAAGCACATATTTAACTTCAATTTAAGATATGTTAAAGCTCAAAGATATGATCATGGAACAGGGATTATAACTTCTAATTATATACTACGTGAGACAATATATTCATGTAACCTTTTTAGAAAAGTTTTATAAATAAGTCACAACAGGCCACGGACTATATAATAGCGGCCCGATCTCGTGGGTTCCCAGAAGCTCCTCTACAGATCAGTAAAGATTAAAGAAAACCACTCTAACCGATGGGACTCATTGCTCAGTCTAGAAGACCCCATGAAGCATCTCTATGAGAACTAAAACTAAGCATCACACTTTGGATTTATGTCTCCAGAGATCATAGGCAGACAAGGTTCTTTGGGTAGATGTGATATCACAGGCGACGCATGGGGGGGGCAGGTGCCCCCCAACAATGCTGTCCCTGCCTCCACCGGTGTCACCGTGTACTCAACGTCCCGTTTCCCCCACCCCCTGCCGTGGTGTACAAATGGGGGTGAAGAGCCGGTCACCCAGCAGCACTTCCAGTTTCACTGCCAGCGTTTCTGGGCTCAGCAATTGACCGCCAGGGGACCCCTCCCTCTTGCTCAGTGATTGGGTGCCCCCCCAGATTCAGGAGGCACCAGTCGCCCATAAGTGCTATCTTTTATTAGACCAACTAAATACAGTAAAAGATATGTTAACCGGCATTCAACTATCCAGAATACTCTATTAACCAGAATATCCGGACAGCTGGACATGTGGTGGGGTGAGGAGGCTTGCACACAGCAGCCACCACTGCCACCCTGTGCTGCCTCAGATAACCAGAATTTCAAACAGGTTGAAAACCCTTGCCTCAGATAACCAGAATTTTTAGATACCCAGCACCCCACTTACCCACTCATGCAGGTTAACAGAGCTTTTACTATACTTGGAAAAATTGTTCTCTACAAGTTTTTGGGCACAAACACCCTTCTTCAGGCATAGGGAGAGTTTATAGTCTCCAAAGATAACAACCTTGTTAACAACAGTACATGCAGATAAGAGATAACAGACCTGATTACCCACCCATCAGCCCTCCTGTCTCTCTGCAAGTTTGTGTACACACAGTCAAGCCCTTACCTCTCTCTAAAAGTGCAGTTTCAAGAAGTTAAATGAATAAAGCATATCAAAGAACAAGAATGCACTTCTTGTAGAAAACAATGATTAAATCAAGGCTTCCTGACCAGTGATTTGAATCGTGATTTAAATCATAATTTAACTTCTTTAGGTGCTTTTTTCTGTGTGACTCAGTTGTCTGGGAACGCTCGCCCCTTTTCACAGTGCCTTCTACCAAGCACAAACTGTGACTCTTCAAGGCCACAACCCTCAAGACCACCTTCCTCGAGGTGCTTCTCCATGACCTCCTACCTCCTCTACAGCCACATCCAAACCTCACAGGGTTAACCAAATAAAAAATAAATCAGTTCAGTGTGGGAAGCTCTGCAGAGAGCCTCATTCTCCCTTGGCTCTGCAGAGCTCCTTCTCTGAAATGAGCAAGGCTCAGTCTGATGCTCCATCACAAAAGCCAGGCTTAGATGGCCCTTTGCTCCCCGCCACCAGACCTGTAATCCTCTAGGCAGACTACAGGTGTTTTCCCTTGGCCCTCATCAGCAGTACCCTAATTCTGCTGCAGTCATTACTGCATGAACTGCCTACTATTTACCATCTGGGGTTTGGCAGCTTTTTATTTCTGTTCTCTAGCCCTACACTCAATAACAGGGCTTAGGTTATAGAAGGATTAATATAATTTTTAACCTGGAAAAGGCCAACTCAATTGTACTGACATATGGATAAATTAATGTCTTGATACCTTGGGTTCTTCAAAAGTGCTTTCAATCTACTTCTGACACTTAATTTGATATATTCTCATAGATAGTAGTTCACTGGACCCATGAATAGTCCTAAAACTAACTGTTCAAGTCCAATTGAAGTACAGACATTATTCACACACACATTCTACAGACAAATGACTGTGAATGTGAAATTGTATGATGCCTTTCCACACAGAGCTAATCTTTACATACCACTTCAATAAAACACACTGCTCCTAAGTCCAGATCACTTATGCTGAAGAAGGATGTGGAACAATCAAATGACATCTCTGAGAGGTGCTGAGGATAGCACAGGATTAAGTGCTTACTGAAAGTGGGAAGGATTCACTTCAACATACAAATGTCTCAGTCACGACAGACACTGCAAAGCACCAGTGTCAAACTCATCTGGCCCTGCAGATTGGATGAATGGTGCAGGACTAGTCCATGGACCAGATAAATGGTGCAGCCCCATGGATCAAACCATGCTCACAGACCTTCTCCCAGATCTACTGCACATGGCATCTGCTCCAGCCAGTCTAGGACCTGATGTGAAGAGGACCAGCATCTTGGGAGCTTGACTGCTGCTGTGGGAACAAGCCATGATGCTGGGTCTCATCCTACAGTGTTGCTGGGACTCAAACATCTCTGCTCTTCCCTGGGTGCCTGGCAGCCAAGCTGGTGAGAGGAGCAGTGCTGGAGCCCCAGCAGCACCCTGGGAAGAAGCCCAGCATCATGGGCATTTACATTTTGTTCCAAAAGCTTCCTTAAAATCAGTACCTTAAGCACTTGGCAACACATAAAACACAAAATATCCAAAAGCACACTGGTGTCACAATCACCTGGATAAACACAATGACATGTGTAAAGCCTTAAAATTTCTGCAGAAAACGAATTTTAAGAAATACACAATGTGGAATCTACTAATCTACTAAGGCAGGGGTGTCAAACATGTGGCCCACAGAGCTAAGTCATCCAGCCCACAGCCTTGATGTGGGAACCTTCCCCCAGTGGCAGCCAAGCACCTGGATGAGACCTGTGGTGCTAGAGCCCCCAGCAAGAGCACAGCTTGTTCCCATGGCAGTGACCAAATGCCTGTAATGCTGGGCTTCTTCCTGCAGGGAGGGCTGCTGCAGTTTCAGTGCTTCTGGGGTTTGAGCACCACAGGTCTAATCTGGGAGCTAGGCCACTGCTACAGGAATAAGCCACAACAACAAACCGTAGTACGGAGCTTCTGGGACTCCAGTACCACTGTTCTCACATGGGCATCTGGCTGCCTCTACATCAAAAGAAGACAGGATGCTGCTGGACTCCAGTGCTGTGGCCCTCACTGGCTTGGCTGCCAAGCATCTGGGGTCCAGCAGCACCATGGAAAGAGACTCAGCACCATGGCTTGTTCCACAGCAGCAGCCAAAGCCCCTGGGGTGCCAGGCTTCATCACCTCAACTCCTGAACTGGCCAGAGAAAACACCATATGCACTGGATCTGGAGTGCGGAGGGAGAAGAGGGTCTGTGGGCATGATCCAGCCTGTGGAACTGGTCCCATGCCATTCACCCAGCCCACGAACCAATCCTGTGCTATTTATCCAGTCCACAGGGCCAGATGAGCTTAACAACCCTGTACTAAGGAACGGTACTTGAAATATTCGTCTGGAAAAAGTTAAGGCTTATCAGTACCTCTAAAGAATGACACAAATGTCTTCAGTCCCACAAAACAGCTGTTGAGGAGGAAATTCAGGCCTGGACTCATGGAGTTCTGAATTAAGCAGGTCAAGCTGTGAATCCTACCCAACCACACCGTGTGACTGGGGTTGTCTGGCATGAGGGAGGTGTAGCTGGAAGGGATCTGAGTGGGAGGTATGACCAGACTGGCCTGAGGTGTGGCTGAGAAGTGGTGAACAGGTTGTTTTGAAGTGTGACCAAGGGGGATTCAGTGTGTGTGAGGACTTGTGAGAGGCGATGAGGCGGAGTCATTGGTGTGCCATAGAGGTATATCTCTCTGAGATCTGGTGCCTCATGAGGTCTCCAGTCCATTGTGATCCTCAAGGAGGTAGCAAGGGTTGGCTCCCCAGTCCTTTTCCCCTCCAGGTGTGCTTTCCACCTAAGCCAGCAGCCCTCTGCCTTCCTCTCATAAGTATTCCCCACCCCATCCTTTCTACTCCTCTATCATAAAAGGTGGAAGGTAAGCCACCCACAAGTGCTGATGAGGCAGACTGCCATTGGAAACCCAGAGACAGCGAATGCAGTTTAATAAAACATTCTCCCCCCTCTTAATGAAGTTTGGCCACCCCTTTGTCGACATTTGGATTGTTAGATACAGATTAGAATAGGATTAGAAGTAGTCATTAATTAAGGATAGATCTATTAGTAGTGTTTAATTAGTATTTATATTGTAATAGTGTGTTTTGAACTGTTGTACTTACCTGTTTTGCCTATAATTTGCGTGGTTTCTCTTTAATAAACCATTTCTATTGGTTTCAGTTTACAACCTCTGTGAGTGTACTAATTAATCATAGCTCACTACCTGCTGGGTTAACTAGGCAGTGATCAGATATGCCTCGATTAACCTGTTAACCAACACAGGATCAAAAACCACTCCTTGTTGACCTGGACTTGCTAACAGCCGCTGATTGGGCACTTAATTAGTCCTAATTAAGTCCAGGGTCAACACAGCTACCTCCCTATTTTATTACATAACTGGCGAATCGTCTGTCAAGAATGAAAGGGGAGGGGGATCGGGGAAGAGGAGAACAGGCAGGGATGGAGCTCCACCACCCACCACTGCCTCCCATGAGTGGGGGAAAGGGAAATTTTGCACATGGCAGCCGCCACCACCGACACTCCTCCTGCTGCTCCATGTCTGGCTGTACCCTCCCCCCCCGCATCTGGCCCCATGCCACTCCCCCCGC
>NW_017728912.1:36823401-36843871 GCF_001723895.1 Crocodylus porosus
CACCTTAGTTTGAGGCCATTTTGGCTGACATGAAATTCTAATTTTTTAATTTAGAATCTCAACTATAATACTATTCCTGAAATCAAAACTAATTTATTGAATTGGGGGAGGGGGGAGAATCCTCATAAAAGATGTCATTTTTTTCTGGGATTTTTCCTCTGGCATGAACCTTATTGGACAAAACAGTGATTTTTATATTGCAGTAATTAATACTTGGGAGGCCCCAATCACAAATGGAGACCAACTATACCTAGGTAATGTACAATGAGAAGACACGGTGGTATCCAAGCAAAATAGTTTTAAGTTTATGTTTACAACCTAGGTTTAAGTTTAGGTTTATAATGTCAAACTCCCCTTGTGTCCTGGGCTGCATCTGGACCATGGGGCTCCTTGCAGGCTAGATGAAGCCCGGGGCATGCAGTGGCAGCAGCTTCAGCTCTGGCACAGAGCACATAGCACAACTCTGCTCCAACTGTACACAGGAGCTGAAGCTGCTCCTGCTGTTTACCCCTTTGCCACAGTGACACCTCAAACTCTGACAGGGGGCAAAGGGCAGTGGCAACTCCAATATGGTGTAGCAACAGGACCAGGAGCTAAGAAGCTGGGACTGCAGCAGTGGCAATAGGCCAAATGGCTGGAGGACAACTGGAGCCATATCAGCCCTAGCTCCCCCGCCTGCCATAGACTGCCATGTATATCAGGACACAAACTACTCAGATTCTGCAGTGAGACACATCCCACAACTTCCAGTAGCACACCAGTAGTCCAATAGGCTATGTTGAGCAGGTCTGGCCTGCAGGCCATATATTTGACACCTCTTTGTCACATTTGACACCTATCAATAGAATTTTTGTTTTGAAAGGTAATGCAGACGTTTTATAATCAATTCGGAGTCTACCATACCTTTTCTATATTGTTTAGGTAAGAGTTAAAAACAGAATATACTTAGTCATGCAGAAAGTAGAAAACTAGTAATCAGCCATATGATCTTTTGCCTCAGAGCTCCTCACATAAGGTGGTCTGCAATCAAAGGCTGCTCTTGCACAGCATTAATTCTTTACTCATATAGCACTAAAAAAGGTAGAGAGAAGGGCAATTAAGATGATCTGGGACATGAAAGTGCTTCCATGTGAAGAGCGCTTATGTGCAAGCTGTCAAAATGCTAGAACTAGTGGAATTAAATGAAACTATTAGATATTAGGTCTTTTTCTACAAAGTGTGAAAAAAGGACTTTTTCCAAAGAATGTAATTTGTGAAATCCCCTGCCACAAGACATTGTAGCGGCTGATAACTTAACCGATTTCAAAAAGGAATTGGGCAAATTCTCAGAGGACCGGCCCATTAGTAGGTATTGAACATACAAGACAGGTGCAGGCCTCAAAATAGGAACTTTCTAAACTTCTGGAAGTGGAAAGGGAGCAGGAAGTGGAAAATACTGGACATGCCATGTTTACCCTTCTCTTTGGCATCAACACCCACCACACAAAGCAGAATACTGTGCTAGATGAACCTATGATCCAACCCAGGACAATGGCATTTCTTATATTACATAACAAACACGTTATTAATTGACATGGCACTATGAATAACCTACCTGTCCTACAGTGGTAGCAGCTGTTCTGCACTGGTCTTCTTAGTCTCCCTCCCTCAGGATATCTAATGAATTAGCCCTGAAGCAGAATAAGCAAAGGAATCTATTTTAGGAAGAAAATTTATCATGGTCCAGATCAGAGTTGTCCCGCTCATGGTTTGTAGGCTGAATGTGGTCCCCAGGCTCCTAGTCCAGGCGCCACACCTCCTTTGCTCTTTTTCCTGCTGCTGCTGCCACTGAAATCCCTAGACTCTCCCCTTCTTCCTCCAGCTTCCACTACCTACCTCAGTCCCTAACCCTGGGGATAGTGCACAGCAGGGCAGTCCTTGGGGCAAGGAAGCCTGTAGCTGCTGTGCTCAGTGGAAGCCACAGACTACACACATCCATGACCACATGGTGCAGCAGCAGTTGCCCACCCTGGAGCAGGGGACTGCACAGCATATTTCATCTGCCTACAGAGGCAAGGAAGAACACCTGCATGGTGTGGCGTGTCCACCCAGCACATCAGGGTCCTATGCAGGGCACCAGAGATGGGGCAGCTGGCATAGCAGGTCATGCAGCTCAGGGCCCCTGCAGCCCCCGACCAAAGGCTGGACAGTCCTAATCTAGATCAAATGGAGTTCTACCAAATGGATCAAAATTGCCTAAAAAAACACCCCTTTGGTCTGCAAGTACAGAAATCTATACAAATTGCTTCCCGCTTGAAACAAAGTATGCTCATCCTCCCCTGCAACTAGTGTAAGAATTGTAGCCACACAGCACAGTCTTTGCTAAGTGAACATGTCATAGGCATCTGATCTACTGGAGGGTGTGCATCTGCCAGTAATAACTACTTAAAAGCTTTTAGCAGGGAGCCTGTCAAAGTCAGCCAAATCTCCATTGCAGCTTCCCAAAATGATTATAATGAAATCTGTTCCAATGGCCATTTCCAATATGCAAGAAGCATAGTACTAAAGGCACTATACAAAACTAGACGAGCTTTTAAGGGTAACTTGGGTGTTAGGCACCCTTTTTTTTTTTTTTTGCTTGTCCGTCAGTTGGGGAATTAAAAGAAAATTTCACTGTACCTGGACATCTTTAGGGAATTAGACAGTGAACTACATTAATGGAATGATACTTTCCCTTCCCTGATTCCTTTCCCCAGATTTCCTTTGGGAAATGTCTTATAAGTATTCTTCTGTTTCCAGGGAAAAAGGACTGTACAAAGTGTCAGATTCATTATATTACACTTTTCCCACTCCTCCTCAAGGTACAGGAAACTTAACTCTGGCCTCATCTAGATAAGTATATCTATAGAAGTACACTGGGTGTTATTTACAAAGGAGGAAATCTGAGGTCAGTTAAGGTTTCTCTCTTCTAAGGAACTGGATGTAGGCACTATGGCTGCTTGCAGACATTAAAAACAATAAAGAAATAAAGAAAAAGCTTTAAACTCCACATACCCTCACGCTGAGACCAGCGCACGCCCAGAAGAGTCACAGTGTTAGCTGGACCTGGCTTGCTCAACATCTGTATAGACTGGGTGCTTTAGTGGAGGTTTTTTGGGGCAATTTTATTTAATAGCTGACTGAATCAGCTATTAGATAAAGGTGCCAAAAAGCCCTGCTGAAGCACCCAATCTATACAGACACTGCCAAGCCAGGACCAACTATCGGACTGATTCTCCCGGTAAAACATGTCTGGGGGGTTTTTTGGTTGTTTTGGTTTTTTGTTTTTGGGGGGGGGGGGTTCATGTCTGTCAGCAGCCTCTGTGTGCTTATTTGCAGAAAAAGAAAATGAGTTTGTTCAAGACTTGCAATTGCATGCTCTTTCACCCATGCTAAATGTAATTGGTACAGCTATTAGTACTGCCCTACATGGTAATTTCCATATTTTGTAGTGATGACATTGATGAGAGGTGCACTTGAGCTACTTTAAGTCTGTGAAGGATCATCCCAGGATTGCTTTTTCCCTTTTTCTTTAAGCAAAAGGGTGGAACAAATTTAGGAAGAGCTACAAAGATAGGCATGGCACATTTAATCAAAACAAACATGGGGTTGTAGGCACAGCACCACTATGGGAGAAATGGTGGTTGGTCATTGGTCAGGGAAAGATGTCTGTATGAGAAGATGCAAGAGAATCAATCCAAACAAAGTATACTTTGAGAAGACTATAAAGTAACTAGCAACAGACTGTCTACACTTAGAAAGCATAGGCGATTTTTTACAGCTGCTCCTTTTCAGCTACACCTTAGTTTAGGAGACAGTCTGAAGGATCATAACAAGGAAGAGTCCAATCTTATGACACAGAGAGATCAACGTAACTGAAGCAGAGAACACAGACATAATATAGAAATCAACAGCAGCAACTGGATGTTCCATTGCTTTGAAATCTAAGACTGCTTACAAGTGTATCTAAATGTCCACAAGAGCTTAGTAAATGGATAAAGACCGATTTTTTTTCAGGGGTGGGGGGAGAGGAATTAGTTTTTAAAATTCAATAATTTTAGATAAGTTTCTTTTTACAGATCTAAAACTAAGAACTTATGCTAAAGCATAAAATTATTGTACTCAATTCACAGAAAATCATAGAAAATTAAGGTTGGAAGAGAATTCAGGAGGTTATCTAGTCCATTGTCATCATCAGCAATCCCTCATGGTCAAGGATGACCGCTTTCACAGGTAAATGAGTCTGTTGAGGGCTAAGAAAGTCAATCCTAGAGCTACAGACTTTCTAACAAATGCCACAGGTGGTGGTTAAACAGAGGGTCAGACCATGGATCTTTCTGTCTTCTTTTATTTCTGTTTCAGTTGTTTTTCTGTCTCCAGGATGAAACAGTTTTCCTCAAAAGAAAAATATACCTTCTCTCACAAGGTATCACCATGTAGCCCTGTCCCCATTTAGTTTTTCCCAGTTTGTCATGCCAATGCCACACTTCTTAATGTTCACCCTGAGAATGTCCTTGAGGCGTTTCCTCTGGCCCTCGCATGTCTCTTGTCCTTGGCTCAGCTGGGAGCATAGCAGTTGTTTTGGTAAAGGTACATCGGGCATGCACACGCAGTGCCCTGTCCCCCATAGCTGCTGTTGAATAATCAATGTTTCTATACTGGTGGTGTTAGCATCAATGAGGACACTGGCATTTGTGTGACAATCGTCCCACTTTCTGCCAAGGAACTTTAGGGAGTAGCACTGGTGATGACATTCTAGGTTTTTCAGGTAGTCCCTATTAGGCCTGTGCGAGTAGGCACCTATTTGATCCGGCTTCGGATCCAGCCACTTCGGATACCAGCGATCTGATCCGGAGCTCCAGACTGGGTTCCTGTTTTGATCCAGCCAAAGTTTCAGAGCTGCTCCCTCACCATCCTCTTTGGAACCCCACCCCATCTGGTAGTTGAGGGCTGCCGAGTTTCAAGGTGATAGGTGCAGGAGTTTGGGGGAAACTGCACCTCCAGCTGCTGACAGGCAAAACTCATGACATGGGTGACCCAGTGTGTTAAGGTGCAGCAGGGTGAAAGCTGCAGGGATGGTAGCCCCTGCTGTGGCCACAAAGCCTGCCAGCTGTCCAAGAGATAGGTGCAGGGGTTCTGAGGCCCTGCACCTCTAGCGGCTGACAGGCAAAACTTATGACATGGGTGCTTGTGCAACTGTGTCCGTCTTGGGGCACAGGGGGTAGGGGGACGACATGGGACGCACTACTGCAGGCCTGGCTGCTAAACTACTGTGTTACCAATGAATTATGATTCACTCAGGAACCAGATCAATACACAGTACCTAGCTACTACATAATGAGTTAATGAGCATGGATTAACACCTACAAAATAACAGACTAAGGAGAGGAAGTAATTAATACAATCAATTGCCCCAAGACAGACAGTTGTCTTTGACACTGTCGCCCACCCCATTCTCATTAAAAAGGTAGGTGACTGTGGCATTGATGCCTACACAGTCAGATGGATTGCAAATTGGCAGAGTGAGGTGGATGGGTCATTTTCGACCTGGAGGGAAGTGAGTAGTGGGGTCCTCCAGGGCTTGGTCCTTGGGCCCGCACTGTTCAATTTATTAGTGACTTGGACGATGGAGTGAAGAGCAACCTGTTTAAATTCGCAGATGACACCAAGATTTGGGGTGAGGTGGGCATGCTAAAAGGGAAGGACAGATTACAGCAGGACCTGGGCAGGTTACAGGGGTGGGCAAATGAAAATAGGATGGGATTCAATACTGACAAGTGCAGGGTGCTGCACTTGGGCAGTAGGAACCAGCAGCATACCTATATGCGGGGGAACTCCCTTCTCAAAAGAACGGTGGCAGAAAGAGATCTTGTAGTCATTACTGACTCCAAGATGAACATGGGCCGACAATGTGAGAACACAGTCAGTAGGGCTAACCGTACCTTGTCATGCATCCGCAGTTGCACCACAAGCAGGGCCAAGGAGGTGATCCTCCCCCTCTATGTGACACTGGTCAGGCCGCAGGTGGAGTACGGCATCTAGTTCTGGGCACCGCACTTCAGGAGGGATATAGGCAGCACTGAGATGGTCCAAAGGAGGGCCACTCGCAAGATCTGGGGACAGCAGGGCAGACCCTATGAGGAGAGGCTACGGGACTTAAACCTGTTCAGCTTTCACAAGAAAAGGCTGAGGGGGGACCTGGTGGCCATCTATAAGCTCACTAGGGGGGACTGGAAGGGTTTGGCAGAGACCTTGTTCCCCCTAGCACCCCTGGGGTAACAAGGAATAATGGCCATAAGTTGTTAGAGAGTAGGTTTACATTAGACATCCAAAGGCACTACTTCACTGTCAGGCCAACTAGGATCTGAAACCACCTTCCAAGGGAAGTAGTGAAGGCTCCTACCCTGGGGGTCTTTAAGAGGAGGCTTGATGTCTACCTGGCTGGGGCCATTTGATCTTGGCTTTCTCTCCTGCCCAGGGCAGGGGGTTGACTAGAAGATCTACTAGGTCCCTTCCGACCCTACTTCTATGAATCTATGAGTTGCACAAGCACCCCTGTCATGAGTTTTGTCTGCCAGCAGCTAGGGGTGCAGGGCCCCAGAACCCCCTGCACCTATTTCCTTGACAGCTGGCATGCTTCGTGGCTTCAGCAGGGGCCATCACCCCTGCAGTTCTTGGCCCGCTGCACCTTAACACACACAGGGTCATCTGTCACATGTTTTGCCTGTCAGCAGTTTGAGGTGCAGTTCCCCCCAAACCCCTGCACCAATCTTCTTGAAACTTGGCAGGCTTTGCAGCCTCACCAGGGGCTACCACCCCTACAGTTTTGACCCCACTGTGGCTTAACACATACACGTAACATGAGTTTTGCTTTCATGAATTTGGGGTGCAGTTCCCCCTGAAACCCTCCACCGATCTTCTTGAAACTTGGCAGGCTTCATGCTCTCACCAGAGGCTACCACCCCTGCAAGTTTCATCCAAATCAGACAAAACACAACAAAGTTATAGATCTTTGATTGATTCCCCATTATATCCTATGGCCAGGTCTCCAAAGTGGCTCTGAAGCTTTTTTGAAGTGGTTCAGAAGCTTCGAACCGCTTCAGAAAGCCTAACAAAGCCAGTGCTTTGATCCAGACATGCTGCTTCAGACGACGAAGCATACAAAGCTTCTCCCGATCCGAAGCATAGTCCGAAGCCTCACACAGCCCCAGTCTCTATTGGTCCTGTAGCTACAAAGGTAGGCAGGGCATTAAGCTTCACAGCCATAGAGAAGAGCTGGGATTATCACAGGCTTATAAGAGCTTTGTTCAAGTCCTGATGTCATGATTGTTGAACATACAATATTCAGTCTTCAGAAGGCAGAGCTGGCACACTGGATCTTCTATTAGATTGCCTTGTTGATGCTGGTCATCTTTGAGAGATGGCCCCCAAGATATGCAAAGCATTCAACATTCTCCAGCTCCTGTCCAACAATAAGAATCTTTGCCAGAGTAGTTGGAGCAGGCTGCTGAAGCACCTTTGTTTTTCCAGTGTTAAGGATCAGTCCCAGGCACTGGTATTCTAGCCCCCTGCTACAAAGCAGGACCGTCCCCAACTGGATCATCCCAGCCACATCTTTGTCTAGCTGGGTCTTAAAAAACTCCAGGGATGGAGGTAACACAACATCTCTGGGTAGCCTGTTCCAGTGCTTTAAAACCCTCCTAGTGAGAAAGTTTTTCCAAGTATCTAAACTTCCTTTGCTGCAACTTGAGACTATTGCTCCTTGTTCTGTCATCTGCCACTACTGAGAAAAGTCTAGCTCCATCCTCTTTGGAACCCCACCCCATCTGGTAGTTGAGAGCTTCTATTAAAATCCCCTCTCAGTCTTCTCTTCTCCAGACTAAATAAGCTTCTCCTCAGAAGTCACCTGCCCCAGCTCCCAGGCCATTTCTGTTGCCCTCCATTAGACGTTTCCAATATGTCCACATCCTTTCTGTAGAGGGGGGCCCAAAACTGGGCACAGTACACCATATGTGGCCTCATCAATGCAGGATAGAAGGGAATAATTTCTTCCCTAAATCTGCTGGCAACATCCTACTAATGCAGCCCACTAAGCTGTTAGACTTTTTTGCAGCAAGAGCTCACTCTTGGCTCAGATTTAGCTTACTGTTCAGCTTGTTTTCTTCAGGAGACACTGCTTATCCAGTCGGGCCCCAACCTGTACACTGGTACATGGGATTGTTCCATCCTAAGTGCAGGACTTTGCACTTGTCCTTATTAAACTTCATGAGATTTCTTTTGGTTCAATCCTCCAATTTGTCATAGTCTCTCTAAATCCTAGCCCTACCCTCTAGTCAATCTACTACTCCCCACCAGCTCGGGGTGCACTCTATCCCATCTTCCCATCAGATCATTGATGAAGACACTGAACAAAATCAGTCTGGGGCACTCCACTTGATACCAGCTGCTAACTAGACATCAGATAACTGATTACTACCTTTTGACCCCAAGGATCCAGCCAGTTTTTTATCCACCTTACAGATCATTCATCCAACCCACACCTCCTTAGCTGGGTTGCAAAAATGTTGTGGAAGACCGTATCAAAAGCCTTGCTCAAGTCAAAGTGCAACAAGTCCTCTGCTCTTCCCACATCCACAGAGTCAGTCATCTTACCACAGAAGGCAATAAGGCTAGTCAGCCACAACTTGCCATGGTGAATCTATGCTTACTGTTTCTAATCACCTTCTCCTCTAATGCTCAGAATGGATTCCTTGAGAACCTGCTCCATGATCTTTCCAGGAACTGAGGTGAGGCTGACCGGTCTGCTGTTCCCCAGATCCTCTTCCTTCTTTTTCTCCCTCAGCTACATCGTGTCACTGTCAGCTGCTTGCCTCCTCCAAACTGTGCTTCCAGATGCAGTGGCCTGGGACCTGACTGCCCGTGAAAACATCATAAAGAAGGCATTGAGTACTTCAGCCTTTTGCACATCATCTGTCACTAGGTTGGCTCCCCCATCCAGTAAGGGACCCAAACTTTCCCTGACCTTCCTTTTGTTGCTGACATACTTATAGAAACCCTTCAGTTTACCTTTCACATACTTGCTAGTCTTCCTGCACATCAGGATGGTTCATTCCTGTGCCACATTTCTTTAAAATATAACCAGCTCTCTTGGACTCCTTTTCCTTCACAGACAGGCCTCCCAGGGGATCCTGGCCACCAGTTCCCTGAGTCAAAGTCTGCTTTTCTGAAATCAAATCCTTACTCTGTTGCTCTCCTTCCTTCCAGGTCCTGAACTCAATCATCTTGTAGTTGCTGCTTCCCAAGTTGTCATCCCCTTCTACAATCCCCATCACTTCTTCCATTTGTGAGCAGGTCAAGAACAGCATGGCCCCTGATTGGCCTCTCCAACAGCTGCACCAGGAAGTTTTCCCCAACACTCTCTAAAAACTTCCTGGATTGCCTTTGGACTGCTGTATTGCATTCCCAGCAGATGTCAGGGTGATTGAAGGCCCCCCATGAGAACCAGGGCCTGTGATCTAGAAACTTCTGCTAGCTGTCTGAAGAAAGCCTCAGCCATTTTATCCTCCAGAGCCGATGGTCTAGAGCAGACACGCACCAGTACATCAACTTTGTTGCTCTCCCCTCTGACCAGAACCCGGAGACTTTCAACACACCTCTAGTCTCAAGCAGTACATAACTGTGCCAACGTTCTAGAAAACCAAAGATTTACCCAGTTCATAGTTTGACTAACAACATGGAATCAATGGCTGAACAGGTTTTTGACAACAGTAGCCTCTACTTTACATGAAAAGCATATTTTCTGTATTTCATTCAAAGTTGAGAAATCAAGGCAACTTGGAGAGAACGTAACAAGAAGGATCATCTTGCTCTGACAGTCTATGAATAAAACTAAGGTAGTATTAAGGATTATATCTACGAGCTCTTAAATTTTGTTCAAGGATTTCGTATCCAAAAACTGTATCAATTTTTAAAAAATGTTAAATGGAAAACTTTTTTTGATCATTGTTTTGTTTCTTAAGTATCCAACACATTCAAGTAAGTTCATGCACTTATAAAACAACTATTTAAGAATACTGTCTGTATATTTATAATTAAATTCCAACTTCTATTCAAATTCAGTTTGATTAAAAAAAACACATTAGAAATGTGTGAATCACAATTTTTCTAAAACAAAGTAACAATTAAGACTAAATAAGTATTATATAACTGTTTGACTAGGTGTCTTCCTTGTGAGTAACATGCTGTATAAGTTATACCAGTCAATAAGAGTGAATTTTTCTTTAGGAAAATAACTGAAGACTAAGAGACTAAGATCAATGTATTAAATAAAGGTTTCCTGCTGCTACTAAAGATGTCATGTAAATATCTTTGATTAAAATCAACACACTATACACTTTTTAAAGTTTTAGTCCTATTCATTTTACACACTTAGCCAATTCATGGGTTTTTTGTCCTTAGATTTACATTGCATTTCCAATAACACCTAGTGGCTTGTCACACAACTGCCATTAATTTCAGTATAAATCATATGGCTAAAAGAAAACAACTTCTTAATTCACGACTCTAGTTCATCGGTAAAAATAGTTAATATTGTAAAAAGTCATCTCTACAACAAACTAATATTCCTTTGCTTCATTCTTTCTTCTCAATAACATTCATTAGATGTTCACCAGATATTATTTATTAGATATTTCACTTTTTTTTTTTTTTTTTGTTAAAACCTTTTAAAATCAACAGCTAAAGTCAAAGGCTAAGAACTGAAAAGAATTCAAGCCAAGAAACAGATTCCCCAAATGTCAACTCTGGTTATAACTCAGCTTTCTAAATTAAGACCTCACCCTGAAAAAACAAAACAAAACAAACAAACAAACAAACCTTGCATCCATGCTTAAGGTTAATTTTAAACATATATGGGGCCTGAAAGAATTCAGCTGACTGAAGTTAAGTGTTTGCCAGATCAGGGATGAAATGAACACATGGACTCCAGGCACACATGCAATTTGGTATGGTACAAAACAGGGATTGGCAACCTACAGCCCATGGGTTGGGTCACACCCATGAAGCCTTTGGACCTGTGGCTTCAGTGGCATTCAGCGACAGGAGTTTTTGCCTGCACTAAGTCATAGCCATGGGGTGGGGGCCTCTGCCAGCACTGCACTGTCTGCCTATGTCAGACCTGAACTGGTTTATTCCAGCCCACCAGCAAAAATCATTGCTGACCCCTGGTATAGAAACTTAAAGCTAGTGAGTGCAAATGCTGTATTCCTGTTCTGAAGGAAATTTGTTTGTCTGTTGTCCTTGGTACAACACCAAAAAGAAACTAAATTTTGTTCTGTGTTTCAATTTCGAGTTTGCACTGAGGCAGAGTTAAAATGCACAAGAAACATCCACAAGGTTACAGAAATACCCTTTGTGTAGGTATGCCCTACAGCACTCCTGTAACACTGGCATTTATAAAGAAATAAAGATTGTATTTAAGTCATCTCAGAATGTAATGGCACATTTCTCACTGAAAAAACAGGAGGTTGGCCTTAGTATTTTATCTGCATATCCTGACACTCCTTTTTGGAGGGAAAACTGGCTTAATAATTTAGGTGTTTGTGACCAAAGATTTATTTAGAAAAATCAGCTACAAAATGACCAACATTTTAGTATTTTTGTTGCCTGCAGCAAACAAAAAAACAACCCCAAAAGACAAGGCAAGTAGGGTTACACCAATATATTGGTTGGCTATCAGATCAGCACTAATAAAAGGATAAATGACATTATTAGCGATCAGCTTTTTTTTGGTTGTTGTAGCTGATAATTATGGCTATGTGTATGGAATACCCTTGTGAGCATAGTCTGGTTCCCGTGCCCCTCTGTCAGCTTGAGCCCACAGCAGACTACAGGTCCCAGTGAGCAGCAGGAGAGGGTGCCAGGGAGCAGTCCTAGGACACCGTGACCAGCAGCAAAGGATGCGTTACTGGCTCCTGCTGCTGATGCCACTTCCACTGTCATGCCAATTCTGTATGTGCAGCAGGGGCCTGAGCACCAGGGCTGCCTCAGAGGCATTGGGCTGTGCACGGATGGGGTAAGGCACTGCACGAGAGCTATTTTATTCTGTAGGGCACCAGGTGCTTTTGCAAAAGTTGCTTCTCCATGGTGGCTGCAGGAGTTCAGCTGCGCAAGGCCTGCCAGTGCTGTGGCAGTGGCATGCTCTGGGGCTCCAAATGTGCCCAGTGCTGCTGTCCGGGGAAGGGTCCTACAGCATGGGCTATGCAGGAAGTGGGGCCATAAGTAAGAGCTGTGGGTGAGAGGGCGACGTGTGGGAATAAGGCAGTCACTGCCTTCCTGATCGAGTAGGATGAAGTAGGCAGGAGTACGTTATGAATGCAAAACAAACAAACAAAAAGGTTTATGTCAGTAGTTTAAAATGCCTTGCACTATTACTAAGTATTGGTTAGTAATCGGCCAATGTGGCTGGTTAATCATCTGCTATCAATAACAGCCAAGAAAATCTTTATCAGTACACCTTTAAAAATAACTTTATTTTTAATAGATAAATATTAAAAAACAATATCCAAATATAGCAGAGATTAAATATCACCAAACCATTAAAAGCGGTCTTTCTGGTAGTAAATAAGAACTATCATATTCAAGTACTTTTGATCTTAGTAAATAATTACAGATTTGATACAGAGCACAAACTTGTATACATCTTGATTTTTGTTGTACTAATCCACAACTCAACCAAGGAAAACTTTTAACACAAAGACAAGCAGTCTTTTTTAACTGAAGAAATATTTACATTTTATAAATTAAATTAATAAAATGCATTTTATGACTTTTTCAGAAATGACTAAGAACAAACTGTAAATTTTTAACCAGGATATTACTGCTCCAAATGTAACACTTCATCTTTTAAAGCAACTCACCTAATTTAACTACTTGGTTTTCAACCAAGAGAAAGAAAGAGCTGTATATGGTTAAGTAGCAGTTTGCTCTTAAAATCTCTCTCTCAAAGTCTGAAATTCAGTTCTTTGAGGTACCATAAGGCTTATAATAGGGAAGAAAATTTACTATAGAATTCCATGCACCACACACTAGTTTCTGAAACAAATGGGCAAACTTAATAAAACAAAAAAAGAAAAAAATCACAGCAGAGTACCCTGACAGAAACATCTGTTAACTTATTCAATATTCCCTTCTTCAGCAGTTTATTCCACTTGCTAATCTGATTCAGAGCACTGAAGCACTCCCCTACAAGATGCCAGAAATAAACAGTGATTATTTCAGTTATGCAATTAAAGCTTAAACAGTTGCTTAATTAGAACTCAGGCTTTTTGCTAGTTTGAGTAGTTACATAACTCATGGAAAAATATTTACATGTTCAATTTGAACATACCCTTTCTTTAAATGTAATCTATAAAATACAGCATATTTAATCTCTCTTTCTCTCTGCTACATATTCCCAAAAACAGTTGCCTGGATACTCAAGTTTTAAAGTATCACCTGATCAAATCACAGTTGTAATGCAAGTCCATTTTACCAGTTACATATACAGTAAACTACTAACAAAATTAGTAAACAAAACTCTGTAAACACTGAGTAATTACAGTGAATAAACTTAGATCTATATTAAATGTTTTTGAAAATTCTAAACTCAATCTACTCACATAGCAAGCATAAGTCTTTAGGAGAAGCAGCAATATAATGAAAAACTAAAGTTTGAAAACTGACATCTAGCAAGAATACTGACCTCCCATTAAATACAAATCGCATATGCATATCTAAAGACACAAGCTGGCCATAATACAAAATAATTCCTCGTCAGATAGGGGAGCTTCCGCTATTATTTTTATATCAACTCTGTGGAGTATTTATTCTATTTATTACAAATATTCAATACATTTCAATTATTATTTAATTGATAAGTAGGTGAAGATTTCTGATTTATCATCCTCAAGCAGAACACCATACATACCATGTTATCCTGTGTTTGGCAATGGCCATTAGCTGACTAATAACCCCCTAGAGTCACCCCCCAGGGTATCATCCATACCTATATAAAGTTGCAGATATTCTGGGAGAAATTGAATGGAAAAGAGAAAGTTTATTTAACAGATTTTAAGACTATTTCAGCATCTACTGTTCCACATAGATACAGTGGCAGTTAGAATAACTCAAATGTTTCCACCTCATACTTCACTGTTATTATTGTTATTCCCTTTGTCTATCAGCTCAGAAGAAAAAAGAGGGACACATCTTTCAATTCATTTGGTTTCTGTGGTCCAATATTTACCAAGTGTTTAGCCACAACTCCTTAGCTTGTGCCTGTTCGGAAATCCCAAGTATCATAGTGTCACATTTAAGTATGAGGCTGACCCAGAACTGTTTTGCATCCAGAAGTTAAATGGGACTTGGTACATACAGTCTGGAATGAGTATATTCTAAGACTATTTTAATTCACACCTATAAATGTGATTTGTAAAAAAAGTAATAAAAGAAAATTAAAAAGATTGGAGTTTTGTTTCTTTACAGTGATTATATATTCTATTAACATACCAACTCCCTAATTAGAGTCAATGTCCCATAGTGCTAATTGCTGTGCAAAGAAATTGAGACCGTCCCTGTCCAGAGTTTCCAATCCAACCAAATAATACAGGAATAGGATCATAGAAAAGTAGAGCTGGAAAAGACTTGACATGTTTTTTCCTAGTCCAGTCCCTTCTCAAGACAGAAATCCCAGCTGAATGTCTGTCTAACCTGTTCTTGAAAACTTCCAAAGATGGATATTCAAGTTTCTAAGCAACCTCTTCCAATGCTAGGCCATCCTCATAGTCACAGATTCAGCCAGAAAGTTTTGCTTAATCTCCAAACTAAATTTTCCCTGCTATAGCTTATTGAGGCCATTGCTCCCAGTCCTGCCCTCTACAGCCACAGAGAAAAGCCTATTTTCATCCTGTTTTATCATCCTTCAGATATTTGAAGACTTATCAAATCTTCCCATCCCCCGTCTTCTCTTGTCCAAACTAAATAACCCTGGTTCTTCCAGCCTTTCCTCATAAGCAGGGAGGTGGATTTCCCATTCACCACAGAAAAACACAGATTTTCTCCTCCTCCTAAGGGGAGGAATGTGGGAAGCAGCATATTTCCCCTTGCAGGCTGGCCAAGTTCTAGCCTGCAAAGGGCTGGGGGGAGCAAGAGGAAGATGATCAGGCAGGGGGCATTGTGTGCATGTATACACATGCACATAGCTGCCAGGCAGCATGAGAGCAACTGCCACAGTTTCCCACAGGTAAGGGGAGTTTCCCACAGGTGGGGGGAGGAGAAATAGGCAGGGCTGGGGGCACTGCTCAGCCGAGGCAGGACATGGAACCTGGGGCTTCAGGCCCGGAATGCACAGCCATAGGGGAGCAGGACAGAGCCACAGGCTGGCTCATCAGAGGGCAGGGGCAGAAGCTGGCTCCCTGCCACTGCAAGCACTCCTGGGTTAGGGCACACCCCAGAGTTGTACACAGGGCAGATACAGGCTGATGCCTCCCTGTCCTAGCAGGTGGGACTTAGCGTGGTAGGGCAGAGCAGGACATGGAGGTTTGGTGTTGCCACTGGAAGCCCCACACAACAATGGGGAGATGCCCACTGCCATCCCCACTGCTGTCAGGCACACAGGGGGCACCTCTCCATGGTTGGCCTCCCTGCCCTACTTCTACCAAGCCTCCCTGCCCTACCCCACTCTACCCTGTCATGTCCGCTAGGCTGCAGAGGAGCCCACAGCCGCGCTCCACTCAGGCTGCGGCAGCCACCACCTCCCATGGGTGGCAGCTGGGGTCCAGTGCTGCCGGGGGGGCTGGGGACAGAGAACCCAGGTCCCTTGCCCCATAACCTTGGCAGGGCTGGAGGGGGAAGGAAGGAACAAGGGGCTGTGGCTGGGGAGTGAGGGGCAATGGCATGGGCAGGGCACTGGTATATCAGGGCTGCTCAGCACCGCAAAGCAGCTGGAGGTGGAAGGGGGAGACGGACAGCAGCAGCTAAACCCGCATCCTGGTGAGCGAAGGGGGCGGGGGAGCTCTGATTTTCCATGATAAAAAACACAAAAATCAAACACCAAAATGTATCGGTATTTAAAATGTATTTTATTATAGTGATTGAGCTACTGGTAGGTTTCCAAATCGCTTAAAAATTTTAAATATATCAATAAACCATTGTGTTCAACTGATACTGTGGGAGAGTTATCATGGTTACAATTTTCACATTTAGAAAAGTAACCCAAAATCCACATTTTTCCATGAATAAAATGAAACACCACTGATATACAGATATAGATATATAAATATAGATTTTATATAATTAAAATGGTGTTTCATTTTAATCACGCAAAAATGTGGATTTTGGGTTACTGTTTTTTACAAAATCCCCATTTTTGGATTAAAGCAAAGAGAAAACCAGCATCCCTGGTCATCAAAGACATGGTGATTTTTAAAACAGAGAAAACCAGGATCCCTGCTCACAAGTCGTATTTCCCCGGCCCCCAATCACACTTTTGCTGCTCTGCACTGGATTCTTTCCAAACAAAAAGAAAGCCAGCATAACTTACTGTACCTACATGTGTTTGCTTTTGCTGTATTTTCATTGTCTTCATGGCTGGGTGGGCAGCAGGAAATAATCTAGCAGCCTCTATGATGCCAATGGCTTCAGGCAGAGGAACAATGTAGAAGGGGGTATTAGTCCTTACCAGTGGTGGAAGAAATGCCACTAAGAGGCAGAAGCCATGGTAGGGTGGACTGAGCTCCCCAGTGTTGGTTGGCAACCAGTTTAGGAGTGAAGCCCTGAAAGGTGAGCAGCTTGAAGATCTTCATACCGGCAACTCCTGCAGCCAAGCTGACTCCAAATGTACTGGGGCTTCTGCCTATCCTGATCAACCAGCTAGGCTGAGAAGGGGACATAGAGACACTTCAGTTGCCCATATATCAACCTCAACTGCCCAGGCTATTGCAGCCAAAACTGAATGGAGAAGATACTCCACCCTATACACCTGTGACAACTGCAGCAGGACCTGAAAGTCTAACATCAGTCCCTACAACCACAAGGGGAAAATGCACCATGAGTCCGTAGAATAGCTGCAATATCTATCATCACTCACTGACGAGCAGATGCCATTAATCATTACTTTGTCCCAATAACTCTACCCTGCTCTTCTCCCCAAACAGAATTATTTCTGGGAGGTGGAGGTGAAGGAGGGAAGGAGAGGTTGCCCTTTGTTCTAAGCCCTCCCAACCCCCAAAACAGCATCTTTTCACCACACCCTCACCTGTTCTCCATCAACCATTCCCTTCTGTGCTTTCATCTGTTTAAGTCAAAACCCCAAAACCACACCCCATTATGAGATCTAGCATTCATCTTTAAGTCATAATAAATATTTTTCCAATTAATGTGTAAAAGAAGATATCCTTGAATCATGGGATAAAAGCATGAGTTATGGGGAAAATGGTTTTTGCTGTATGTGATCAAACAGTTGTGTAGCTACTCTTCAGTCTCATAACAACTAGTTTCTATACACCCAGCTACTATGAGTATTCTAACAGTTTTACTTCTGTATAGACTCTGCAAGCTGTAGATATGATTTTCTCTCATTTGAATATTTTCACCAGAAACTACAATGTATTTACTTTAGGCTACTCTTTAATGTACACAAGGTTTCATCCACAAAAAATGTAAATTCTTAATGTGTATACATGCATATAGGAGGGGTGGGGTTGGAAAGGGGTATCATGAAGAGAAGAATGAGACTATAAATGCATATCATATCACCGATACTCAAACTACAGGCCTGTGCCACACTCAATACTGCAAGTTTTTTTCCCCCAATAGTAGGGGTGCACCAATAGAGAATTTGGGGGCTGATACTGATAGCCATTTTAAAAAGGCATATTGGCTAATACCAGTCCGATTTCTGATATGCAGGCCTGCAGTTCGAAGAGCTGAGTCCAGCTGGTAAGTCTGCTGTTATGGAAGGGGAGGGAGGAAGAGGGGGGGCAGATCAAGGTCCCCTGCAGTGAGGGAGCGAGGCTGGGGCAGGCATGGGACAGAGCTGCACCTTGCCCATGGGGCTCCTCCAACTGCTGCATGCACCCCAGAAGGACACCAGGGGGAGGGGCGCTTGCCCTCAGATCTGGGTGGGGTGGGGTGGGACAGGCTGCCACTGCAGGCTGGGGCTGGTGCTGAGCGGGACTCTTCCTTCCAAGGGGCTGGGCCAGGCTGAGCTCGGGGCAGGCGGCAGCACTGTGATGGAGCTACTACAGGGGGAGGCTGCAGCCACCCAAAAATCTGCATTAGTCCCCCCAACCCCTTACTAGCGCTGCTGCTGCCGCCCACCCCAAGCCTTAATCAGCACCCCCATGCCCTTTCCCTCCCACCACAACACTTACCAGCTGGATGCAACTCTCCAAGCTGCCAGGCTGTGCTCCTACATGCTGCAGTATGACTGCATGCGTGTACAATCCATTTACCAGCTAAATTATCAGCCATATCAGGCCAATTTTTTATATAGTCGATTTTCTTTATATCGGTGCTGATCCAATATTGGACTACTGCATCAGTGCATCTCTACCAGACACAGTTTAAAGTTGAATATTTTAAATAATGCTAAGATATCCATCTCACACTTATTTTAGTAGGCGTCTCTTGGTAGTGGTTGGTTTTTAGCCAACGTTTTTTCTAGTGTTCAAATGTGTGTACTGCATCTCACCATATATGTAAACATACTAACAGATTTACATATTTTGAAAGAGTCCTTTCATTTAAGATATTCACTATACTTAAAACAACAAACACCAATAAACCCAACCATCTCTCAATCAAACAAGAACTTTAAAATACACATATTATGTATGACATGTTTAATACAATGACATCTCCTGATGAAACGCCTTGTTTAGGGGTTGTCAGTTGTTTTAAAAATATTATGCAAAATGTGTCTTAGCCGCTAAGTCACATACATCTAAGCCTGGTTACATGTATTTCGTGTAAAACCAAATTTCACACTGACCCCAAATACTTTGGATTGTGAGTACTCTGAGCTCATCTTTATCATCAAGAGATCTCAAGAAGCTTGCTTTATCCACATTTTATCTGCTATTAATAATAAACTCCATTTCATTCCTTCAAAAAAAAATTACAGACCTAATAACTTATATTAAGAATGGTCCTTAAGATGGAGAAGCAAGCATGAAATTTAGTAAGAGAAAAAAGACACAAAACTACTTAGGAAAATAACCATGACTGAACATAAATCCAAATAGGAAATGGGGACTCTAGTATTAATTTACCTACCAGAGAAGGCCCAATATTAAATTCAAACACAGTTAAGATAAATAAAAATATTAAATCTATTATAAAACCTGACATTATATGTAATTACTTCATTGATTCCACTGCTGCAGGATACTCTTGAGAAAAGATAAATGTAATTGCATTCAGAAGAAACTACATATTTCAGCAGGCAAAAATCTCATTGGTCTTTATGCCAAAGAACTAATCCGCAAAGCTATCAATTCACATATTTCAAAATGCAAACAGACAGTCAAGAGGAGACCAGCCCTTTCTCCCCTGAGACAGTACCAGAGAAACAAGAGCGCTCCTACACTCTCCCTATGAAGCATGCTGGCATTTTTAGACCAGGACATTTGTGCCAAACCCAGATGCCACAGCATGCCTGGAGATCCCTTCCCAGGTGCTGAGGGTTACCCTGCTGAGTTTACAGCCTAAGTCACAAGGTAAACTCGGAAATACCAAATGAGAACCCGCAGGATTAAATGCCCCCAGGGGCTCCACAACAGACCAGAGGCTCAGTTACTTCTGGGTGGTCAAAAAACGAGTGAGAAATGGGAGCTGGCGTTTTGAGAGGGGCCTGAGGCCGGGCAAGGACTACCTCCAGGCCACGAAGGCCCTGGCTCCGAGGGCCCGGCCCCCCGCGCGTGGGGGGCCGGAGCCGGGCTGTGTCCCAGGCGGCCGCTGCCATCTGCAGAGAGGATGCCGAGCTCGGCGGCGCCTCCTTCCAGTGCGGCCCTGGCGCCGGATCCAAAAGAGGCCGCGGCCTCTCCCTGCCCGGAGCAGCGACCCTGAGACCTTCGCCCACCGGATGCGCTGCCGCTGCCCCTGCCCCACCGCCCGCTCCGCGCCGCCACGCGGGAAGCGCCGGCCGAGCCGGCAGGGTCACGGAGCCCCGGCCCGGCCCAGGGCGCCGCCACCCACAGCCACCTGCCGCCCCGGTACCTCGGAGACCTCCTCGTCCTCCTCGTCGTCCTCCTCGTCCTCGTCGTCGCTGCCGTTGTTGCTGCTCTCGCTGCCGCCGCCGCCGCTCTCGCTGCTGCTGGGCGGGCGGCAGCTGCGGCCGCGCTTCGCCTTGGGCGGCTTCTTCTTCAGCAGCAGGTCGCAGACGCGCACCAGCCCCCGCGCCCCCGCCGGGCAG
>NW_017728912.1:36843971-36855307 GCF_001723895.1 Crocodylus porosus
GCGGCCGCCGGGTCCATGGCTGCTGCGCGCGTGGGGCTGCTGCAGCCGCTCTCGGTCACCTCTAGCGCCGGCGCCGCCTCTCGCGAGACTTGTCGCCGGCGCCGCCGTCACGGTCCCGGTATCGCCGGCGCCGCTCCCGCCTGCTCCCGCCCCTCCCCCTGCGTCCTCCGGGCTCACCTTCTGCGCCTGCGCGCTGCGCGCTGGCGCCGGAAGCTGCGCGCGACGTCATCAGCTTTAGCCGGCGTGTGCTGCTTTCCACGCTTGGTCCTCCGGGGCTGGAGTACCGCTTCAGCCGGGGGCGGAGGGACGCGAGGGTCTTTTGCTTCGTCTTCGCCCTGTTGGGAAGTGGAAGCAGCGGCTGCGCGGCCTCCCCCGGCTCCGGGCGCTGTGGGACTGCTGTAGCTGCCCCTGGGAAAGCCTGAGCGCGGAGCCCCCGTCCCGGGGCTGCTCTCGGCTTTCGTCGGGACCCTGCAGGCAGCCCCGGGACGCAGCACGCCCGCCGCACCTGGCTCCCACCTAGCGCTGACCCTGTGTCCACCTTGCCCTGTGTCACAGGGGCAGCGTGTGGATGTTGAAAGGGAGAGTGACCTGGGTACGACCAGGGTTTTTCCTCTGTTGCTTTCCCACGTGCAGCCTCCAGCACTTCAGGCCTAGGCAGTTCTGATCCAGAGGCTTTCTCATCAGCATCATTATTTTGTAAAATACCCTTATTGTGTCCCCTCTCAGGTGTCTCTTTTTTAAGCTGCATAGGCCCAGCCTCTTTACTCCCCTTACATGAAAGTCTCTCCATCCCACTAGTTATCCTTGCTGCCCCTCTCTGTACCTTCTCTACTTCTCCATCCTTTTTGAGGTGAAGGGTCCACAGCAGTATTCAAGGTGCATTTATAATGTAATGAGACTTCCTGCTTTCTTTACAATTCCATTCTTAATAATTCCTAACATTTTGTTTGCCTTTTTGATGGCTGTGGAGCACTGTGCTGCTGTTTTTAGCAAACTGTCCACCATGACTCCCAGATCTCTCCTGTGTCGTAATAGCTAATGTAGAACCCATCATAGTGTAGGTATAGTTTGGGTTATTTTTGCATCACTTTCCACTTACTTGCATTGAATCTCATCTGTTGTGTACTTGCCCATTTGTTCAATAGTGCTAGATTCTTTTGTAGTTCCTCACAGGCTGTCTTGGTCTTTACCACTTGAAATAATGTTGTGTCATCTGCAAATTTGGCCACCTGACTATTCACCCCCTTTTCTAGAACATTTATTAGGGGGTCAGACATTATGATCCATTGTGGTCCCTACAACTCTACAATCTATGAATCTATGTTAAATGGCACTTGTCCCAACAGATAGATCCCTGGGGGAGACCATGCTGTTTGCAGTGTCATATTCTTACTCAAAATTAAAAAATGTTAAAAAAAAGTTACAGATGACCCTTCAGTTGTGCTTTTTGTTACATTATTTATATTAGAGATTTGATACATTATATTAGCTCATTTTCCCCCCAATATCTGCACCACCCCCCACTTCAGCATATACTACCATCAAGAAGAAGTTTCACTATTTCCCCTGCAAAGTTAAGCTATAATTCTTCAGTGAGACAGTAGGGCAGGGTGGCACCTTGGAGACTAACTGGTTAGGCAAGGCATGAGCTTTTGTAGGTGACAGCCTACTTTGTCACAAGCTAGCAGATGCAGATGTTGCCTATGAAAGTTTATGCCTCTCCAAACTAGTCAGTCTGAAAGGTGCTACCCTGCCCTGACTTATGCCTGACTTCAGACAGGCGCAGCTAAACAGGCCTCTACTCATCCTTCAACAAGAAACATGCCATTGGGCTCCTGCACTAACACTAAGTCTTTGATAATGGATACAAATGAGGGCTCATTCATGTATTATTAAATAAATGGGACATTAGTAAGTTTGCTCTTTTTATTTTACCATGGGTCTTTCACCCAGCAACAGGGAAGATATTTTAAAAAAATAAGGACAATCTGATTGTAGCTAGCAATCATTTTTAGTAGGCATGTAAGTGGTTAAACAACAACTGCATTTATACCACTTACTGTTTACCTTTTAGTGACCTCTAGCAGGAGCAGCCCCAGGCCCTTATGTCCTCACTGTTATCTGGGTGCTGCCCAAGCCAATGACAGGGGAAGCTGCAGGCAAGGGGTGGCAGGAGCAGCTGAGCGGCTAGGGGTCACAGCGGAGCCACAGCTTCCCCTTACTCTCACGGGCAGGTGCTGGGCCTGTGGATGGAGCTGGAGCTGCAGACCTCTCCTGTGCCCGGATTCTGATCCTGCTATCACAGAGAGGGGGGAGGAAACTGCCAGGCCCCTCACAGGGATCAAGTGGGGCCCAGGCAAGGCGGTGGGCCCCCTACACCTCCCAGCAGATTTGTGCAGCCCAGGCCTGGAAGGCTTATCCATGCTGCCAGCCTGGGCCCTCCCCAGCTTCCCCAGGGGAAGAGGGGTCAATTCCAGCACATTTTCCAAAAGATCATCATTTGTGATGCAAGCAAGCATGAAAAGTTTCAACCCAAATAATCATATTCCTTCTCTACCCCACACAGCGATAAATGGTGGATACTAGGAGCACAAGTACCTCAACCACTACATCGCTATCAGAATGTTACAATAATATTCTTAAAATTGGTGGGTGAGGAAAGGTAGGCAATTAGGTAGCTTTAATTCTTATTCTCTGATTTATAATAGACTAGACTTTTTTATTTAATTTTTAGGCATGAGATTTGAAAAATTAACAATAAGCGTAATTATTAAGCACCACCAAAACTGTCAAGAGTTTGTGTGACCCAAAAGTAATAAACTCAATGTTCTATAGCCTCAAAACTAGCGATGTCTAAAATGAACAGATTTGAATGACAAAGACCATAATCAACTCTCTAGGATACTTGAGTGCAGATCTGTGGGAAAAATGATCTCATCCTCTTTTGCTGAGTAACTTGAGATCTACAGATTAATAGTACTAGACGTGAACTAAGCATTATTATTTTTTATTATAATAATCACCACCAGAAAATATGCATTGTACATAAACATAAGTAATTTCTCACTCTCGGAGCCTGAGGCTGACTCCATAAATTGATTGCTTTTGAAACACGTAAGTTTATCATTCAAAAGACAATCAGTTCAGAAAGGTGACCCGGACAGTATTATCAACATGCATACAGTGTGCCTGAGTGAATCCTTTAGATTAGAGATATCTGGCTCATGGGCCACCTGCAAGGGGTTAAATGACAGTCTACCTGCTCCCAAAGAGGCATCACTTCCCTCCTCAGCTCTGGCTGCTGATTCTGCTGGGGTCTCCAGGCTCCCCCTCCCTTCTCTGGCTTCAGCTTCCTGCCCCCAACTCTGGAAATGGGGCAGTATGGCCCATGTGGCTTAGGGAGCATACAGCAGGGAGATGGGGGCATCTGTATGGCAGGGCCAGTGGTGGGGGTGCTGGCAGCACGGCATGGCCCCAGCCACTCACAAGCTAAGCATCCCTGCTTTAGATAACAAACACAATAATTCTACTTGGCAAGCGACTTAATGGAGCAAACCTAACAATTGTCCATTGAAGTTTATGAACCAAAATTGCCCATTGGAATTCAAATAAAGCTTATGGCAAGCTTTTCACTTGTAGGCATCCTCAAGGAGAAAAGCTACGCTCCTTTCCCTTTCCAGCAAGCTGTGGCCTATTGACACAATTGACTCAAGGATTAACACAGAAGTAGAAGTAAGCCTTCTCGAGTTCCTCTAAGATCAGCTTTGAATGTGCATTCAGCCAAATTCTGAAGCTTAGCTTTGACCAACATTTTTCCGAAATGTTCCATTGGGAACACAGAACTGGAAAGGGCCTCCTGGCTCAAGTCCAGCATCCTGTACTTCCAAGCAACCATGCCATATTCCTTTCATACTGATCAAGCTCCAGTAAGAGCTGAAAGTGAAAGGTACCAACATTAATGGTAAAAGTGGGGTTGCCAGTTTGGCCACTTCTCCAGCTTCCTTATGATAGGTTCTGACACTTTGATGATAGCTGTAGCCCTAGCCCTGTACTGGAAGCTTTTATAAATAAGCTCCACTCCACCCACCTTTTCAATTTAGGGGGCATAAAAGACTAAACCCCCATCACATGTACAAGTGCCCTATATATCTTGTCTTAGCCCCTATCATGTATTTCCTAGCCAACTTCTGGCCTGCAGCTATAGTTCAGCTACCTCTAAGGCCTCATTATCTTTTCATCCTAGATCTACTAGGTATCTCTATTCTTCTCTTTTCCATCAATCCCTCGCCCGCTCTTTACCTAGCTCTCTTTTGTCCTACCAGCAATAGCATCCCAGTTCACTCAAGCCCAAATATAAGGTGTCTTCTACCAAGAGTTCCAGTTGTTTCAAGACTAGTAAGTTTCTTCCCTTCTACAATGCTGTGCAAAAGCTCACTACAGTTTTCCATACAATTCCTCCCTCCTTCCTCTGAGCCACAGCCCACACTCTGCATAGAACCACTTCTAGCATGAGTTGACTCGGAGCATCCAGCCTCTGTAGGAGTTTCTTTGCCTTTCCCTACATCACATGCCATATGCTTTGTTCCCAGTCACATGTTTCTCTAAGGCATTCAGCTGTTCTACATAGCCCCCAAATATACTGGTACAAAGTGCCTGAACTGGTAAAATCGACGTGCTAGCAGCCAACTGACGTCCCAGTGCTGCTTCTGTAAGCTTTTGTTAAACACCCCATCCATGCTTTTTCCTCTGTGACCCCCCCCCCACACACACACACACATTGGGAATACAATCTCCTATTCCTTGACCCAGACCTTGACTTTTTTTATCTAAAAAATACCAAAACTCCTCTGTTGCAGCTCTTGAATCCCATACTGATTCACAAATTTTGAACAGTTTGTTTTGTGCATATTAGTTCAAAGCTCAGCAATGTGTTTATGGAGTACCTGTGTTGAAATGTGAGTCTGATTCTTGTTGGGGCCAGAGTCAGACTCACAGCAGTCTCCTGTTCCCCACTGCAGTTTCTGTCCTACTCTTTGTCACTTTCCTCCCTTACTGTCACATGCATCTTTCTTCCACTTGTGCTTGGGGGGACCAAGAGCCTGGTCAGGGTCTGACAGTAAGCAGTGGCAAGAAGGTGATGGGGGAAAAAGTGTGTATGCGGGGTGGGGGGGCAGAGGGCAAGGGGGCTACCAGACCATCCCAGCCATTATTTTCCCTGCTATAGTAATGGGAGGGGAATGAATTCAAGACAAACCTCTGATAACTAGATTCTGCACCTGGAAAATTACAACAAATGAATTAATTTTCCATATATAGAACCTAATGATTGAGAAGGGGGGTTGACTTATAGTCTGGGCCATGTTGGTTTTAAGTAAATAAAGTAACTGCCCAAATGTTGAAAAGGAGGGTAACAATTTTTAATTAAGATTTTGGTACTGAACTTCACATACAGTTGCATAATCTAAAGTTCATGTTTAGTTTTTGAACTTTTTAATAATGTATTATTTGACAATAGTAAATTAATAACCTAATATAATCAGAAAAGTATTGTCTAGTTCCATTTTGTCATGTTATGAGGTTGATCCAATATCTGTTTTTGTACTAACATCCTGCTGTGTTAAAAGTTTAGATAGTCACCTTTGTTATTGTTTATTCCAGTTTGTTATGTGCTTTTATTTCAACTTTTGTGGATTTCCATTTCTAATTATTGGATAGTCAGCCAAATGCTACCATTATTTATTTAGCACATATCTTAGTATTAATACCAATTTAACCTGCACTCAGTTAATTTTTCCAAGGAAATGTACATATTTTCCGGTGTATTCACCAAACTCCCAATTCTGCAAAGTCATACAGACATGCTTAAGTTGAATCTCTCAAGTAATCTTATACTTAACTGGAACAAGTAATGTGTTTACAGTTAAATATGTCCACGTGTATTTGCCAGATCAGGCCTTAAAACAACATAGTTCAAATTTTGCTGTCAACTGTGTTCATACACAGTGAGGACTGTCTTCAATGGCATGATTAACAGCATCATTTAGCCCATGGTGGTTAAGTGTAGGGCTGTGCAAATAACTATTCAGCAGCTATTCCATAGAGGAAAAAAGAGATAGATTGTCCTAAAATAATTTGTTGGTTGGAATTTGTTTGAATTGTGTTTGTTCTGGAAATCAGGGACTAAATTCTGAACCCTAACCTGTCAGGAAATTGCTCCAACCAGCAAGCTAAACGTCTCCTCTTGAAGCTGTTCTAGTCTGCACTGAAAACTTAAATATTTATTGGGCCAGAGGAAATGATTTCCTAGCTCTGTTGTTAGGGCCCCTTTCTGAGAGGAGAGATGCCGCAGAGCACACAGGTGCCCTGCGCCTGAGAGCAGAAACAGCTGGGGAGAGACCCCTAGTGGCAAGAAGGGGGAGGCTCAGCTGCCAGTTACCAGGGGCAGCCAGAGTCACAGTTGCTGGTTGCTAGGACAACTACTGGAGAGGCAGCTGACAGGAAGGGGCAGGGCCTGACCCTTCTTAAGCCCCAGGCGTGAGGCCAGGAGGGTAGTTCCCCTCTGGTGGCCAAGGGAGGAGGAGCTCGGCCAATGCAGGCAGGAGGGGAGAAGCCTGACTGCATGAGCATCCCCTGATTGCTGCTATGGGTTGGGGTATTTCCACATAGGGATTGAATGTTGTTTGGCCGGACGGTTTAGCTTTTTATGTTGTAGCCGAGGGGCTTTGTGTTTTTGTGTTTGCTGTTTTGACTGGAGGACTGGGTGAGGTTATTAGGGGTTGGAGGAGGCCTCATGGGGTGACACAGTAGCGTGGGGACCCTGGTGCCAGGGACAGTGCAGCATTTTGGGGTGAACTGACCCCAGCCCCAGAGAGAGAGGGCTGTGAGGAGCCCCAGAGCAAGGGGGGCAGTGAGAAGCCCCAGGGAAGTCAAGGAGAGGGCCAAAGCACAGCAGGGCCCAGGTTAAAACTACGTCAGTACCATCTGCGAGGCTTGGGCTGCGGTGTAGGGGAGGAAAAGGAGCTGCAGATAGTGCCCCCTGGCAACAAGCTGCATAAAGTGGGCAGCTTCCTGCTAATTACATCAATTACTTAATCAATTAAGATCAAGGCGTGGCAGATGAGTAAGCAGGCGGTTAGCCCACAACAGGAAGGTGGAGTCACCAACAGAAGGGCTCTGGTAGCGATACTCCTGTCACAGGAAACCTTAGCTAAAATTCCTGCTTTGAATCATGGAGGAAAGGGACTTGCACCAAGGTCTTCTGCCTGGCAGGAAGGTGCCCAAACTACTGACTACACAAGCTTGCTCTAACTTAGTAGTCCATGAAAAAGGGAACAGCATCGGCAGAAAACATTTAGATCCTCCTACCACAGAATACTCTACAGTTGATGTTTAGGGCACATTCTTGGGAGTTATCTATTCAAATCCTCTCAAGTAAACAAGGAAACAAACTCAGATTTATACTTTCCAGAAATTGCCTGGACAAAAGGAAAAATGCCACAAATACTATTTTTCCAAAGTTTTTTATTACAAGTGCCCAAATGAAATACTTTAGATGTGCACAAAGTTTAAAAAATGTTCAAAACCTTTTGTCATTTTTTGTTTTGGTGAAAGCAATTAATGCATTTCAACCCAAAAAAGTGAAGATACTTAGTCACCCTGAAACTGCATTTTGGATAAATCATTTATTCTCAGGAGAAGAGGGGAGAAAAAGCGCTCCTCAACTTTAGTGAAGTGCATCCAACAGGAAATGTTAGGTGGGCATAAGTTTTAGTATATCTAGTTTTCCTAGTTATAGGAATACAAGCATTGGTAAAATTCATTGTCCAGCTTTAGGGCAGAATACAGAAGGTTGAAATTACAAGGTTAGAGAGCAATATAATTGCATGGGAATGCCAAGGAACCGATTTTGACTGATAGGCACTGATACAAGCAGAGAAATCTGTCAACCAGCCAGTGAGGAGTTGCACACAATAATTATCTAGATAAAAAACATTTCTTATATATAATCCAAAACATTTTAAAATTCCATTAAAAAATACAGTCTTCAGCTAGTCTTAATTGATGTCAGACCATTAACTTCAACGATGCTGATTTATATTGGTCAAGGATCTTCCCCGAAGGAGGTGATTGTCACTTTTCAACCAGTCTAATTTTTTTTCTGTTAATAACAATAATACTAGATATCATGCATTGCTTTCCCATCAGTTGGCAGCAGGAAATATTCATCCTACAGTTTCTTATGCCATATAACTTTCCATTCCACTTTATATAATGAAATCAGTTGAGTCACTGTAAATCAGAGATGGTTCTACAGATACTCAGAAATACAAGTATACCCAGAGGTACTTATGAAACTATATTATAAACCAAGACTCCATTCTCCATTGCTTTAGACTGAAATGAGCTTCTGTGCTATTAATGATCCACAATGCTCAATATCCTTGATTTGAATAGATTAAGATGATACGATTGTTACAGCTATACATTCCGAGATGTGTTTGCTACCAGTCCTTCCAGAAGCAATGAATCACTAAGCTATTCCTCCAGCTGGATTAATGCTTCAAGTGAAGAAGGTATTTGAACCTTTGTGCACAGAGCTCTCCCTGTCAGACAGAAAGTGCTTGCAGAAAACTAACCTGAGACAAAATAATGTTAATGAAAATTAGACCGCCACTAAGTATTTCAATCAAACATTTTAAGAAAAGGGTTATTTTAGACACATAATGATAACTGCTAAGCAAAAGAGTCCTAGACTTAGATGGAAAAAAAGCATTACCTCATCCATCTCCTTGGAGTATTGTTTCCTACTGTACAGTTACACTTGCCTGGTACCATCTTGATATAAATGCCCCCTAATGACATATGAGAAGAGTGCTAAAAAAGATCACTTTGATGCTCCACTCTCTTGGATCCTTAACAAATCTGGAAAATACATGCAAAGAATCCTATGCTCCTAAGAAGCAATACTAGAGAGATGCATCTCTAACTTTCAGGTAAAGGTAACAGAGAAACTAAATGATAATAAGAGCTGCTTTGAGGTAGAAAGGCCTAGATCCTTGTTCATTTTACAGGTCCAAACGTCACCAGCTGTCTACGATCCCATTTTGCTCTGTGGTAAAATAGACTCACTCTGCACACCTGCAAGCAAAAGAATGATAACAGTATATTTAGGTTTTAACCCATTATCCTAGTGATTAGAGCATTAATCTAGGAAGTGGGAGACCTGTTCTAGGCTTTTTTCCCTCAGAGAGTGTTTGAATCTGCATCTCCTGCTTCCCCACACAGGGCATTTATATACATACTTTTTTGCCCTGTGATGCACCAGAGATCCACCACTTTAGAGCAGATTTGATTATCTGAGTGGGCTCCACACGCTAGCTGAGGTGAAATGTCCTGCGCCTCATGCAGTTGTATAAGTGGCGAAATGCGCATCAGCGCACAGAAAATGGTGGTGGTACGCTTTTGAACTAAAGCACCTTTGATGTATTTTAGTTCAAAAGTGTGCTGCTGCCGTTTTCTCAGTGCTGATGTGTATTTCATCACTTATACAAGTGCAAGCATCGCAGCCCCAGGCAATTTTCAAAGTGCCTGATGCTGCAGCGCTTGCATGTGTAAAAATGCCTTCTGTGCTCACATGACCAGTTGTAGTAGGTTCAGCGTTCATCACCTCCCTCACTCAGTCTTTCAGCATCCTTTTAGTGGTTCACAGCCTCTGTTTATCATACATACAGCCCCATAGCAAACTTCCTCCCTGCAAGAGTTAATCAAGTTAATCAACATAAGCACTTAACACTGTAAATACTCAAACAATATGTGGTCTTCTTTCAGACCACTGAGAGTGGATGGGCTTAGGTCTGCTGCTGCAGCCCTCAGTCCCTTCTCTTATCAGTTCACTCCAGCAATATCTGCAGTGTCTTGATATATCCACAGTCTCCCTGTATCATAAAATCCTCTTCACAGGCTCAGGCTGAACCTCAGGATAAAAGCACTCCAGGTGTGGTCCTCAGGCTCCACTGTTAGTTGATCCTCTAGCAGCTAGTTCTTTCCCTTTTAGCTGTCCACTCTCACTTGCAGCTTGCAGCTCTGTCTCATAAAGGACACAAGAACCCAGTGGCTGGGGAGGCATGGCGGCAGCAGGAGCACAGTGGCGATAAACAGGAGCTCCCACAGATGTTGCCGGTGCTGTTGGTGGCAGGGGTGGGGGAGGGATGGCAAGTGCTGACCAGGGGTTGGCGACTACCTGCAGATGCCACTGACCATGGTGGTGGCAGCCAGCAGGGATAGCTGACCACTTGCAGGTGCCGCTGGAGGTGTCTGTGGCAGGGGGGAGTGGCAAATGGTGACTGCCCGCAGGTGCTGTCAACAGTGTCTCCAGCACCTTTTTGTAGGGGGTGCGCTGCCACGGTCAGAGGGTGCAAATGTACCCACGTGCACCCCCTATACGTTGCCACTGTCTGTCTCTCAGACTCTCAGCCATCTGTCTGTCTCTAGCTCCTCTCCCTAGAAACCTAGCTGTCCAACCTTGAGTTCTGCCTGGAAGTATCCCAACCTCTGCTTCCAGATTCCAGCTTTCCTTGTCCCTGGCTCCCTTCCTTGGGAGCCTGACACTCTCACTGGTTCTTTCCCCTGGAATTCTGTCTCTTGGCTCCCCTTCCTGGGAGACTTCTAGCTTTCTGACAGCTAATTATTAGGCCTGTGCAAAATTTCAGGTGGTGTTTCAATTTAGAGGAGATTCAGCCCAATTCAGTGGCCAAATCTCTGAATCCAAACTGAATCAGGACCAATTAAAAGGTCCAAATCGATTCAAAGCTGTCTGGAAAAGATTCAGAGAACTTTGATGTGGACAGTCCCTGGTGGCTGCAGCAGAGAGCTGCAGCTGGACTTGGAGCTGGTAAGTGGGGGCAGGGGAGGGAGAGGCTGGGGGAGGGGACCATGGGGGGACCTCTGCCAGGCCCCATCCCCTGCCTGTTCCCCCAGCCCCACGGCGCCCCCCCCCATGGCTGCCTCACCCACCCCAGCTCCTGGTGCTTTAAAAAAAAATTACTCACTGGGTGCTGCTGGGTCAGGAAGTGATCCCCACTGCTTTCCACTGCCCCACACTGCTTCTGAAGAAGCCCCCCAACCCCTTGTCACTCCCCTAGCCCCCACATGGCTGCCCTGCCCACCCCAGCTCCAGCCCTTTAAGGGAAAAAAAAAAGAGAAAAGCCCCAGGACTCACCACTACTGCAGCGGTCTCGGGGCTTTGGGGGCCTTGTGCAGAGCCCCCCATGTGGTGTGGGGCAGCAGGGATGCCCACCCTCCCCCACCCAGCAGACATGGTGAGTTTGGGGGTTTTC
>NW_017728912.1:36855407-36867904 GCF_001723895.1 Crocodylus porosus
CAGAGCTGTGGCAGGCAGGGCAACCATGAGGGGCGGGGGGGCTGGTGCAGCAAAGGGGAGATCGGGGGGCTCATGACAGAGCCTCCCACACAGCAGAGGGCAGTGGGATCTGTCAGGCATCAGGGATCCCTTTCCTGCCTGACAGCACCCAGTGAGTCGGGGCTTTTTCTTTCCCCAAGTGTCAGTAGCTGGGGCGGGTAGAGAAGCCATTGCCGGGCTGAGGGAGCAGGTGGGGGATGGGCCTGGATGATTTGGAGAATTGCCTGAATCACATAGGGACAGTGATTTGAATCACCAAACTGAATCACCAAATTGAATCATTGTCCCCCGAATCAGCCGAATCTGAAGTGAATACTAGCTGCTTTGCACAGGCCTACTAATTATCTCTCTTAGCTGGCCCCATTGCCTAGGCAGCCTGCAAGTGCCCATTACTGCCTTCAGGTGGCCTGTAACCCTTGCATGCCCACAGACTGCCCCCAGGCTCCTTGAACTGCCAGACTGCTACACCAAACCACAGATTAAACATGATCAAGTCCCTTTTCCAGCCATCCTCTTCAACCTGGTTCCCTGGACACCTGAGAAAGGGAGATGCCTAGAGTGAAGAGGAAGAGAATGACCCAGTGCAATAGCTTTTATCCAGGAATGGAGCAGGGCTCTGAGTTCTAGTCTGGGCTCTTTTCCCAATGAGGCAGACACTTCCCCAATGTTCCCCATCTATTTTATCCAATAAATGAATGATGAATCCAATAAGGTACAGTGGCTCAGCTTTAAGAAGGCTTGCTAATATGGCACTTGTGGCCAGATGGTTTGAACTTGATGCTGGGAAGTGAGAGAGAAGGAAAGTCAGACTTCTTTTCCACCCCACTTTGAATGAGAAGGGACCAAAACCTAGGTCTCCCATTTCCTGGATGAGTGCTCTAGCCACTAAACAAGGGCTGTCCAACTACCATCCCACAGGCCACATGTGTCACACTACTGCACAGTAGGGGTCCACACATTGCATATGTAGCCTATGCAGTTGGGGTGGAGAGGGGGAGGTATGCATTACTGGTGCTGTCTTTGGGGTGGGAGCATTGGGGGGGGGCACCCCCAGCATGCTGCCTACATGATGTGTGGCCTGGGGGCTGTACCCTGTTGCACATGGGGAAGTTGGACAGCCCTGAGCTAGACTATTGTTCAGTAGTACGGTGGCTGCTATAATGATACTTTCACAGCTGGGTAAATATCATTTGGACAGGTAAAGTGAAATAGGATCTAGCCCCAAGTGACTTCATTACACATATATCAAGACAGATCACTGTGGAAAATAATGGGGCTGAAGAAGCTTATCTACACCTCTGTACACTCAAGGAAACAATGGAAAAGAAAACAGTTCTCTAAAACCTTTCAGTGCATCCACTCTGCAAAAAAAATCCACAAGATGACACTGGAGGTACCATAATCCCTTCAAGTTTCTATGCCTCAAGGGCCGATACTTTAGGTTCTAGATTTGCATCTGTTTATCTCCATTACAACAAATTCTGCTTCAGCACTTCAACAGATTGTCTTCTGTCTACAAGGAATTGAGGCTTAAAAGAATGCTAACTGACTGAGGCTCAGTTAGGACAAGATCAAGACCCTGTTAGGCTGGAAAAACTGCTTAGAATTACATCAGACTAACTGTAAGGTTGGGAGAGAATATTAGAATAGTTTTTAGGTACAATATGGTTTTCGTCAATTCTGCTAAAGAAGCAAACACATTTGAGTTAAATAGCAGATAGAACCATGGATTGTGTATCCCTCTATATGTAAATGAAAACAGTCTCCTTAAAGAATTCCCAGTTATATAGTTTTTCCACTACAAAATATCACCAAAAATAATTCTTGTCTCTCATATATTTCCTGACCTATTAGGGCTACAACTTACCAGCAGAACTAGAATTATATCAGCACCACTGGTTGAGGGACAGCAACATTTCTTTGGGCATCTGGTTGACATAACAGAGTTCTTATACACGTGTTGGGGGTTTAGTCCCCTAAATTGAAAGGGTGTGGTTTTAATTGTGACAAATAAAAACTCACCATTTCAATTTAGGGGCTCTGTTACCATTATGGTGAGGGGCCTGATCTTTGTTTTTTTTTTTTTTTTGGGTGAAGCCTGCCTGCCTCTCCTGCGGCCAGTGTATAAGCTGCTGGCAGGCCAAGAATCCCCTGAGCTGTGGGGGTCCCAGGTCCTTCCCTCCATGATGGGCTGCTAGTGGGTCAGGGGTTGCCCCAGCTCAGAGGCACCCAATCCAATGCTTTCCTGACTCCCCTGGGCTTCCAGAACATCATGCACTGTCCCTGCCACCTTCTCCAGCCACCAGCACACCCAGATACCCTCCTACTGCTTCCACATGCTGCTCAGGGGCAAGGCAGCCTGTTAACAGGTGGTCCCAGGTAGCAGGAAGGCAGCAGGGACAGTGCATGGGGTGCTGCTTTCTGGGCAGGCTCAGGCAAGAGTTGGATCTGGCAGGTGCTGCCTCCAAGCTGGGTGCTGCCTCCAAGCATCTGGCCTACTTGCAGTCTGCCTGGGTGGCACCAGGGGGTGCTGCCACCATGGAGAGAAGGACCAGGGGCCATTCAGCTCACCAGCAGCTGGCACAAGGAGGCCCTACTTGGAGAGAAAAAAAGCAGCAAGGGGCCTAATCCTTTTTTTTTCATGGAGCCTGCCTGCAGCCAAGGGAAGGGGTGCTGGTGGGCCCTAAGCTTCGGGGGAGGGGGGGCTGGTCCTTCACTCCCCAGTGGCAGTGCCCCCTGGGGCTGCCCAGGAAGCCTGCTAGTGGGTGGGATGTTGCCCCAGCTAGGAGGCAGAACCCACTGGATCCAACTCTTCCCCAAGCCCACTGGAGGAGCAGTACCCTGTGCACTGTCCCTGCCACCTTCCTACTGACTGGGACCATCTGGGGATGGACTGCCTTGTCCCTGGGGCAGTGTGAGGAAGTAGCAGGAGGGCAGCTGGGTGTGCTGGTAGCTGGCGAAGGCAGTGGGAATTGTGCACAGTGTGCTGGAAGCCTGGGTGGGCTTGGGGAAGCATTGGATCAGGCATCTCCAAACTGGGGCAGCCCCCAGCCTGCTTGCAGTCTGGCCAGGTGGCCCTGGGGGGTGTGTCACTGAGGAGGGAAGGATTAGGGCCCCCTGCAGCTCAGCAGCTACTCTGCCCACTGACAAGTCATTCCCCAACCACAGGAGAGGCAGGCAGGCTCTGCAAAAAAAAAAAAAAGGATTAAGCCTCTCACCTCTTCTGAATTCAGCCTGCCTCTCCAATGGCCAGGGGATGGGGAAGGGGTGAGCTGTTAGATTATACACTGCAACCAGGCTACAACCACAAGTTGGGTGGTCATTATAATAAGATCAGGGCAGCTTCCTGCACTATATATATCTATTAACATTAAGGTATGGCACGCAAGAACAGGGCAGACTGCCCACAGAGCAGGGTATTAAAAAATAAATTGGGGGGTACCCTGTAACACTGACAAGTATTAGTTTTTCTATGTGCTCATAGAAAGACCATGGTGACTGTCTGAAAGGGGTGAGCCACTGCTGTCCAGTTGGTCTTACCAAATTTGTAGAGAATACTGTTTCTAGCCTGTATTTTGACAACAAACTTTTATCACATGTTGGTGGTATGCAAGGCTATGAGCCACAGCCAGTCCAATACATTTTTGGAAGTTGTGATGCCTGAGTAAAATCCTGTAGAAAAATTATATTAATGTGCTCCTTTGGATGGGTGTTGCTCTGATGGAATATGGACACAGCTTGAGGACTTGGGTGGAGTTGCCATCCTCTATAGTATGTTTTCCAGATCCTCATGAGGATATGTTCCATTTGGGTGAAAACACTCACCTGGGTTGCAAATGTAAGATCATTCGAATAGCCAAGTATCAGTGACAAGGTGAGTGTCACAAATACCAAAGACCAGTGGTGGCAAGACAAACCCATGTGGAAGCCTGATTGTTCAGTATATGAAGTCTGCAAGTGTTTTCATCAGATATGCACAGAACTTGTGTCACAGGCCATCAGCATGTGTAGTCTTGTTTAGTCAGGTGCTATTTTCTACACTAACAGAAGAAGCCTATCCCACCAACCCAAGTTATGTGCCACAAACAGATCCACAAAGGCTACTACTGATTTTATCCAACATTGGCAGCCAGCTTAGATATGGGTCATCAGTATGATTGTGATGGTCTGATCACAAATATTTCATCATGGTCTGAACCCAGATTACTTTCAGGGATGAGTCCTAAGTGTGGGGGGGAGGGCATAAATCTCTGAAGTAGCATCCTTCCCAGAAGCTTGTCCATTACACATAGCAATGGTATCTGCAGACTACAGATCACTGGCTGCTTTCTCTAGTTTTAGGATGGTTATGCCTGTCCTATTCTGGGTGTTTGGTCAGCAGCAGGCATCCTGGTAAAGAAGCATGCCAGCCAATTATGGCTATGCTGATCTATATGTTTCAAATTCTGGGAAATATTATAAAGATGATAATGATAGAAGAGTAAACTGACATAAGTAGCTGGCCACTAATAAATCTAGGCTGAAATTTTTAAAAAAGTTTTCTAAACTTCTGATGAGGCAGATTCAGGAACCACCTTCCCATAGGAGCATTTGTGGCAAAAAATGTAACTAACTTTTACCACAAAAGCTGATGCACTTACCAATGAGATGATGTGATGTGGTTGCTTGCAACAGTGGGGGACTGGACTGTGTAGTACAGCAAGTCTTTTCCAGTCCTGTGTCCCAAGTGGGCTAATGCAAAGGAAAGAGATGCCTGTGGGCCCAAAAAAGATGTTTTTCACCTGCTATGAAAACTAACATTGTTAGATTTTTTTTAATGCTGTGTCCATTCTTGAGCAGTGACAGCACCTATTTCATGTCCCTTCAGATTACTTGTTTCTACTATCTTGCCACTGAGCCTTTACTTCCCCCCAGTTTAATCTCTCAGCATGCAAAAAACCATGCAAAACAACAGTAATTTGCTTAATCTGGACGATTTGCAGTAACTTTAGTTATTACCTTATTTATCTAAAACTGTTAATTCTGAACCTTTTTCTGGTTGAGTGATTTAGTTACTTGAAAATTTCTGGAAAATAAAGTACATTTACAGAACAGCTATAGCAGCAGTATTTAGGCTTCTCTGTACTTCCCAAACCAAATGCTTTATCTCTAGCTTAAGAAAAGTACCTGTAAGGCAACAAGGGGAACTTGGTTTCTTTCCCCAGTTACTATATTTACTTGAATACAGGATGAGGTTTACCCCACATTGAGCATGGTGGGCAAGGGAGACCTCTCATCTTAGAATTGAGTATGCTGTGGATCTGGATGGGTGCAGTCTGGCTCATGAAGCAAGTTGGGGGTATATGGGAGAACATGGGAAAGGGGAGTGTGGTGGCAGGGAGCACAGGGGATAATGGGGGAAGGAAAGGGAAATGTCGAGCATGGGGAAATGGCACAGGGAAGCGACACGTGGAATGAAGAGAGTACAGTGCACAAGGGAGTGTAGGGGAGAGGGTGTGTGGTGCTGGAGGAGCATGGAGAAGAGGTGCACTGTGTGGAGAGGGAGCACAGGGGAAAGGGAAGCCACATGGTTGCGGGAAAAGGGACATGCAGAGTAAGGGGCCATGAGGAAGGGGAGTGCAAGGAGGAACACGGAGAGGGGGTATATGGTGTGGAGGGAGCATGAAGGAAGGTGTGGCAGGAGAAGTATAGTTGAAAGGATGTATGGAGTGAGGGGAGCACAGGGAAAGGGTCAAAGAGCTTGGGGAAAGGACCCGGGGAAGGGGTGCATGGTCATGTGGGAAGCATAGGGAAGGGATGCACGGAGTGAGAGGAGTGCAGGGAAAGAGTGCAAGGGAAGGTGCATGGGGAAAGAGTGAGAGGAGCACAGGGACAGGGCACACAGTGCATAGGGAACGTGGGGAAAGGGACATGAAGTGAGGGGAGTGTGGGGAAGGGGTGTGCAGAACAGCAGGGGAGCTGCTCCAGTCCCAACCCCACCTGGGCCTGGCCCAGCCAGGTGTTCCACGTTCCCCCTGGAGACAGCAAAAGCAGCTGCAAAGGTGAGGGAGAAGGCAAAGGTGAGGGAGAAGGGTGGGGGTGGTGGGCAGCAAGGGGACAGGCATGGGGAGGCAAGTGGCAAGTGGGGGACAAGGGGTATAGAACAGACTGCTTCCCCTGCCGCTAGTGTACCTGTGGCAGTGGTGGGAGGGATATATTTAAGAGGACCCTCTAATAACTAGATTCTAGATATGGAAAACTATCAAACAAAATTATAATTTTCCATGTTTACAATCTAATAATTAGGGGGTTTTCTTAAATGCAGAGTTGTCTCAGAGTCTAGTAAATGCTGGAATTCTCAACCCCTTTAGGGAGTGACTGATGCCAATAAGTGAATCAGTTGTGCTTGTTTTTTGTTGTTGTCATTGTTGTTATAGGGATACCTGTCCAAATGGACATAACAGATTCATATAGGTCATTAAACAATTATCACTTGGAAATTTTTGATTATTAACTCAAGGTGTAAGAATCAGATGGAAAAGATATTTTTCAATAGCACAAGAGTAGAATAAAGGTAATTCTTGTCTTCCAAAAATTGTGAGTGTCTCACTCACTTGTGGGCCTGTATGATTAGCTTTCTCTTGAATCACTAACTGATGGCTAAAAATATATATTTTTAGAATTTTAGTGCTTATTGCTTATTAGTCAAAATATTCAATATAAGTGTGACTAACTAGTGTGCTAGAAAGCAAAATCAGGCTCTCACAGCCTAGCAGGGGAGCAGCTTTGTAACAAGGGAGCTCTCACATATTCCAGAGTGGGTTTTTTTCCTGGGGAAAGAGTGTCTAATGAGCCTTGAGAAGACAAGCAACCCCACATCACATGCATTCAAAAGATTAGAGTGCAGTTGCAAGAATTAACCTATCCTGGTGCCTAAAAGTCCCAGTTAAGGATGGAAAGATTACAACTATATGATCACATCTTACTAGATGTCTGGTGCCTGAAATGCATATAGACACTACCTCCATTGACTGGACAAGGTACATCGAACTGGACCACCAATGAATGAGCACCAGCTAGGTACAAAATGAATGGACTAAAGGGGAACATAAGGAGGGCGTGTTCATCACTCAGCAACTTCCTCTAGGTGACACCGCCACAAACTGAAGCAAGAGACCCACAAAAGACGATTGCGTGCTGGCCAAATGTCCATCTTCCTGTGTGCATCCCTGGGGTACAGTGTATGGTGAGAGCCTTCATTTGCTTCCTAATTGTCATATACTGCTACTGTGTATCAATAAAGTTATCAACGGGATGTGTTGTGATTGGTCATTTTGGGGATATTGCATCCTGCCCACAATTGATTATCAGCTGCTGATTCTTAAAATCAGGCCAACACTAACTCCAGAGTCCTTATCCAGAATGATCCAGAGCCCCATTTAATGATTTGATTTTTGTATTCAGGTTGTGTGATTTGAATCTGGGAATGACAATCCAATGGAAAATTCCTCTATTTGAGTAAAATAAAGGGTTAATTGTTTAGTAGAAATATCAGGGCACTATTATTTGTAGGCTATTAGGGAACTCAATCAGTAAAAAAAACTCCTGTTGTATATTTTGCTTGAGAAATTGTTATTACTTAATAATACTTCATATAGCTATCTAAGCGCATCAACTACGTGTATTTAAATGTACAAGAGGCAAACAAGCTTCACTGAGTAAATCCAATTATTTTTTATTGACAAACTAAAATAGTTGGAAAAATTCTGCTTTGCAAGCTTTTGGGGGCAAACATGCTTCCTCAGGTGCTTCCTTCACCAGCAATTACATAATAACACTTTTAATATTACTTATTTTTAATGCAGTTCATGAAATCTGAATGTAAATGACATTCTGCTGGGACAGGGGACACTAAGTTTCCTTTTCTAGTGCTGTGAGAAGCTTTTCTAATACAACATGGTAATAGTTTTGTTACTCAGATGAACTGAACTTGGTACTAACTAGCTGAATCAGAGGAATGAAATGACTGGATATGTTAATGAACGGTAATAAAGGAGACCAATGTACAATGCCCAAAGTAAGACTGCAGAGAGACCAATCCAAAAACAAGGAGTCATCAAAAGAGTCAAGTTAAAGAAAAGCATAAAAGGGAGAAGCAAAAAAATTAAGTGTGTATCATTGTCATCATGAATCCAGCTTTCAACACCTGTCTGGAACATCCCAGCCAATGACACACCTTTTGCTTCAGGAACTGAGTGGCTGTCTTTTCTGTGAAGCAAACTAACATCTGGGATTGGGTGACATCATTGTACTAAGTGTTTTTTTCTCTTTTTTCTCTCTCACTTTCTCTCTTTCAAGGCTCACTCTAAGATAGAGACTGCTAAGATAATACTTGTACTAAAAAAGTTAGACTTTGCTTTTAGGACATTGAGTTGTCCGTGTTCATATTTCACGTTCTGTTTAAGGATTAATTGTGTTTTAATGATCCCTAAGCAGTATCTGGTGGGCAGTGGTGGAAACAGAGAGACTCCACCACAAGAGCAAAGTCTAGGGATTCTGAGTTCCTGGGGAAGGAAAGACTCCTTTTTGCCCTCCATCCCTCTCTTCTTCCGGTGCTCGGCACCTCTCCTCTCCAGTGCTCAGGTACGCTCCCCATTGCTCCCTTGCAGGGTTTTGCCCAGGACACAAACCTTGTTAGCTAGCTATATCTCTGGAGGAAAGATTTGAATCTGTCTCTCTTACATCCAAGAGACACTCTCATACTGCTGGGTATTGGCTATTCTGAGCTGAGGCCAGGGTGGGTTTTCTATTACTCCCTTTTTCTTCATAAAGTCTCCATTTCATTTTGATGCAGAATAAGATCTTTTTTTAAACTTTCATAGTTTGAGGGAGATTGAAAAGCTATGTTCCATACAAGTCTAATGACTTATTGAAACCAGAATTCAGCCAAAACCAGGGCAGAAATCCTCAGAACTCCCATCTATTATTACAGATCACTGCTTAATTCACTGTGAATGTTGCTGTCTCGTTACCTGCCATTAGGTCTCTGGCTTGAATAATTTGCTTTTTGGAATAAATGTAACTGTCATTCCTGTCCTCTTTAATAATTCATGGGCTCTGGAGTACAGCTTATTAAAGAAAAATACTTGCTTTTTTTGTTATTTCTATTTGATACAGCAGATGGAGCTACAGGCTGGCAGGCTACCTCCAGGAAAAGCAAATTGGAATGGAGGTTTTTGAAAACTTTCTATGAAAAATTCTCCTTGTTTGTTTCGGAGAGGAAAACTTAGTACTTGATTTTCTGACCTACATAGGCCCAATGATAATGTTCATTTCTATAGCCCCTTCTAATTACATTACATTAACTATATTATAAGGCAACTGCTAACAATGGGAGATTTCAAAAGGTGCTTACATTTTATTATCCCATGTTATTATAAGGCTTATAATAAAATCCATGTTATTATCTCAGTTGCTTGTGAAGTAATCATAACGTTGTTCACTTTTTACGTTGACTATGGCAAACAAACCAAAAACTAAATACAGAAAGTAAATGCTAAATATGTCCAGAAACCCAAATGAACAAATTAAAGTCTCATAGTTCTTATTCTCCATTTCTGTCTCCATCCCCCTGAGTCCTACTTCCATCTCTTTTTAGATTTTCATTTCTGATTCCTCCCTGCCACCCTCACCCTTGAATGTTCATACAGGATCTTTTAATTTCTGATTTTTCTCCTCTTTTCCTCCCTCCCTCACCCCATGTTCATATAGGATCTCTTATTTTAAGGAAGAAAGGAAAGGTCTTTCTCCTGAAGATGCTTTCTTTGATGTATTTAAGTAGCCTAAACAATGAGGATAAAGATTAGATGGCTATCAAGTCTCTCCCTTCTTGATAAGCAACTTTATTTTTAGCTTTATGTAAAGCCTTGTCTACACAAGTTAGATTATTTTAATACTGTTAGGATAGTTAAAGTGGCACAATGCCCCCTGTATGTAGATGCCTTTATACTAGTATAAAGGTATGTAACAGGAAGACTAACACTTCAGTTACTTAAAGTGAAAACCTATGGCAGACAGAGGCCAGGCAGAGAAATAAAGGTCAGCTGCAAAGGAGTAGGCAGTCAGGAAGTACTGTTCCCTAGGCAGAGAGCTGCACACTAAGGAGCCAGCCGAGGGTCCAGTGCCTAGAGCAGGGTTTGGCAACCCCAGCACGTGTGTCATATGAAGGTATTTTGTTTGGTATGTGTGCCTTAGGTTGGGTGGTGGGGGAAGGGTCTGGGACTGTGCTGCCACAACAAGGATTGGGCCCCTCACAGCTCCCTCGCTGTCTGCCTGAAGGCACATGTGCACCTGCTGCCAGCAACAAGCTGAACTGGGGCTCTGCAGACCTCAGTGCAATGGCTTGCAGCCTCCTTGCCACCTGCCTTGAGCAGCCCAGGCTCTGTGGTGAGTGGCAGGGGTCTGCCCGGAGTCTGGGTCAGCTGTAGCAGGTGGCCAAGAGGCTGCAAGTGCTGCAATGAAGTCTAAGGACCCCTGGTTTGGCTTGTTGCCAGAAGTGGGTGCACCTGCACCTCAGGATGGACAGCAGGGGAGCTGAGGGACCTGACCTTTGTTGTGTCAGTGCAGGATCCTACAAGAGTAACTGGCTAGGGGGGTTACTTGAACTGAGAACTGCAAGCTACCTGGGGAAGGAGCTCTGTACCCCAGGAATCAGATGAAAGACTGGGAGCTGTCTGCAATGAAGACTACAAGTAAGGGATTAAAGTCTCACAGGGTAGGTTAGTTGTATAGCCAATAGGCTTATACCTTGTGTGGTAGCCAGTGTGCTTATGATTTGGTTATAGTTGTAACTAATGGGCCAGTTTTGTGACTAGTAAGGGGAGGTAGAGGTCTCAGTGGTGCCAGTGGCATGTGATGATTTTGGAGAGCCCTACCACTGGTCAGGGCTGAAGACATGGAATAAGTTACTGCCAGGGAAGTAAGCCTAAAGGAGTGACAGAAAGAGACTGGAGCACAGTGCCTGAAAGGGCAAAACCACAGCCTGAGTAGGGTGAAAACCAGGGGCCCATCAACCAGGGGGCAGAACCACAGCCAGAGAGGGGTGCGAACTGGGGCCAGGGGCCTGTAGCCTGAATGGGATGAGAACAAGCAGACCTAGGGATCCCACAGCCCAAGGGGTGAAAACTAGGATTTGGGGCCCATAGCCCAGGAGGGGCAGAAGTGGAAAAAGAAATAGCAGCCTGAGCCCCAGGTGGGGCAGAGATTGAGAGAAGGCAAGGAGGCCTGAATGGATTGGAGCAGAGATTGGGGGCTGAATGCCCACTGATGAGTGAGTGATGATACCCGAGAGCCGCTGGAAATGGCTGTAGGGGAGGCCAGAGGTCATAAATAGTCCGTAAGGCATCTGGTGTTCTGAGGGGGAAGGAGGGCCCATCTGGCATAAAGATAGATTGGGATTTGAGAGGGATCCAGTGGCCAGAAGATGGGTCAAGCTTCACTCTAAGATGCTTGGACAGCCTCCCTTTCCAAATTCCTTAGGAATACCAAGGTGTGGCAAGAAAGAGCAAAGGAAGGGTAGCTTAGAGGCAGGGCTAGGCAAAAGCTGTTTGAATAGGGGCATCAGAGCCATCTCTGGGACCTGGTCCTATCACAAGGTATATCTACATGTGTAGCTTATTCCTGAGGGGAGAAACAGATAAACTGGCACAGGTGTCTATCAGTATGAATGTATCTCTCTGGGGATTATATCAATTAAGCTGTATTTTTTGAGAGAGAAATGCACACACAAATCCCCCACATCATAACTGACATGCTTTAAAAAAAAAGCTGCACATAGACCACAACACAGGGGTGGGCAAAATATGGTCTGCAGGCCAGATCTGGGCTGCCAACTGGTTGGATCTGGCCTGTGGGTGGGCACCTGCCAATTGATAGTATCTGGCCCATGGCTGCCCCCATGGTGCTCTGCATGGGGATGAGTCCTGCCTATGCCTACCAATCGGCCCTGGCCAGCATGCACAGCTTCCCAGTGGGGCAGCTGCAGCTGCCCAGATACTGCTCAGCTCCCCTTGCCTCTGGTGGCTCCTTCTCCTCCTTCTCCTCTTCCTCCTTCTGCTGCACTGCTCCCACCTGGAGTGGCACAGCAGGAACAGGAGGAGGAGAAGGAGTTGCTGGAGGTGGGGGGGAGTCAACTTGAGCAGTCGGGGCTGGGGATGGGTGGGAGCATGCAGGGCTTGGCCCCATGCAGAGCATCATGGTGTTAGAAATATTATCGAAAATGCATTATCAATAGTGTTGTTAAAACAACGCAGCTGCTAGCTCTCATCAATAGTGTTGTCAGAACAGCACAGCTGCCAGCTCTCCCTGTCTCCCCGGTGTAAGAAGGAGGGGGTTGGAGGGGAGGACACTAAGGGCTCTTTGTATTAAGGTATCATTCCCTCTTTGTTTTGCAAATTTACTATCTCTTTGTTACAGTAAAG
>NW_017728912.1:36867915-36897110 GCF_001723895.1 Crocodylus porosus
ATGTTCCCCGGGGGCAGAGGGTTTGATCTTTTGTCTCTCTCTCTGACCCTATTTGCAAATATATACCTTTTGTATCACCAACAATGTGTGCCTGAAGGATCATTAATATTCATTGAGCCTCCAAAGAAACGAACCGAGATTTTTACATCAATGGGAGCAACTGCGGGCTGGATAGTGCGGAGGTGTACCACACCTGCAGCTGCACAGCCAAAGCAAGCTATGTTGCATGTGCTTCCTATTCCACCCTTCTGTCCCACCATCCCTGGATGGCTCCTGTGACAAAGCATGTGGGTAGCCCTGCCCATACACATGCATATCCCCCCACACCCATTCCAACACCTCTTCCCCACTGCACAATATACAACAGTAAGATTTTATTTTGAGCTGTTATGCAATCATCTCTATATACACTACTTGGAAAAACAATTCAGGATAAAAAATATTTTTTGAAATACAGTTAAGATATGTAAAGTAAATAACAACATATAGTAGATTTTTAGTATATGATTTGGTTTGGTTTGTCTATAATTTGTTAAAATGGTATCTTCTAAAAGATTTTATGTGTACGGTCCTTGACAGCTCACCAAAACTTGTTAAGTGGCCCTCCAGGAGAAAAAATTGCCCATCCCTGATTTAACACCTTTTTAAGCTCTAGACCAGGGGTGGGCACTATTTCAGGTGGAAGGCTGCTTACCAAGATTTGGCAATCTGTCAAGGGTCACATGGGTAGCTCGGCCCCCTGGTTGCCATCTTGGATCCAGAAGTCCCACCCCCTAACCTCTGACCTTTGCCCCTGGAAGTCCCATCCCTTGCCCCTGGAAGTACTCCTTTAGGGAAGAGGGTTTGCCATCTTAGGGGGGAAAAACAAACAGCCATAATAATATATTTTAATTTGACTTTAATTTGGGGAAAGTGGTGATGGAGAGTGTGGATATGAGCGAGTGTGCTGGGCCCAGAGTGGGGCGGCAGGAGTGTGGGGTGCGGGCTGGCTGGGGTCTATGGAGCTGGGTTGGGCTGCACCAGCAGGGAGAGAGGGGAGCTGACCCAACTCCATAGAGCTCCTGCTGCCCTGCTCTGGGCCCCGCTGGCACAGGCCCCATGCTCCTGTCTGGCTGTCATTGGCTCCTGCGCACCCACTCATTCCGAGTTCTCCCTCACCCCAGCTCTGCAGTACGGGTGGGGATGAGCGTGTGGAGCACCAACCCCACGCACCCTGCACTCATCTGTTTGGATTGAGTAGTGGCGGTGCAGGACAAACTACTGCTCAGCATGGGAAAAAAATGCCCCCTTGCCTTGCCACCCCAGGCAGTGTTTGCTACAGTGTAGGCTGTAGTGCAGGTCCTTCACTGCCACCTGTGAGGTGCCCAGCATGGCAGCAATGGCTGTGTAAAACAACCATGCTGGGCACCTCACAAGCACAGCTGCAGCAAACATTGCCCAGCAGTGGTGAGGTGAGGGGTGGCCACTTTCCTCCACCCTGAGCAGCAGTTTGTGCCCAGCTGCTGCTGCTCAGCTCTGATGGGTGAGCCTGGAGCCAGCGTGGGGCCCAGGCTCAGCAGCACAGGCCAAACTGTTGCTCAGCGTGGAGAAAAGCGGCCCCTTCCTCTCCCACTACCGGCACTCCCTGGTGCAGCTGCTCAGAGCCCATGTGGGGCTGCCTGTGCCTGCTCTCTGCTGTCATCCTTCCCTGCGGGACAGCCCAGAGGCAGCATTGATGCAGTGGAGACATGGGACAGCCCTGTGTGGGCTCCAGGTGGCTGCAGCATATGGCATAGGATTTTAATGATGGGGTCTGGTGCCTAGCTGTGGCAGTGTTGCCGGGATTGGTAAAGAAAATGGGAGTGTGGAAAGTAACACAAACAATACCCACCGGAGCCAGAATTCGGAGTTCAGGCATTGAGCTGTTCTGCAGAACAGCCACATGGTATTACTGGTGAGGGTGTCTGTTGTAAACAGGGTGTGCTAGGAGACAATGCAAATCTGGGATTGGGAATTTAATTTTGTGGTCTGGCTAATACATGGGGTGTGTAGAACATAATGCACAGAGTACCCACTAGGACCTGAATGCGGGGTTTGGCCACTGTCGTGTTCTGCTGAATGACCACATAGTTTTACCACTGAGGGAGTCTCCTGAAATTATTGGGGGGGCTGTAACAAGACTTTCAGGACTGCGACTGTGCTCCTGGGTGCCTGGCATAGTTCAAGCACCCCAGTTTTCACCACACCCTAGCTGTCAGTAGAGTGAATTTGGAGATGACTAACAGAAACAGGTTTCTTTTATTTAATTAATGAACTTAAAATAGGAGGATTGATCCATCAGCAGAAGATTGATCCGTGTTGAGCTCTATGGCTACAGCTGGTATGCTAAAACATTAATTACACAAAAAACCTCTGAATTAAACTGCAAATTATATGAAAGTACCAGTAAATTGCAGCAGCACCTCATGGGCAAGGTGCCTCAGGACACATGTCAATGCACCAATTTACATATGTGACGTACATATGATGGATTTTTTGGTCCACAAAGAGACAATTTGTCACAATAAAACAAAAATACATCAGAGGAGGTCTAAGTTGGCAAGCTCTGTGACAGTTTGACACAACAAAACCATGTGCATGTGTACATGGTGATGCTATTATGATGATAAATAGCTAAATTTTTCATCATGTTTCATCACATGTACATAGGCAAATCCTCACATGTACAAGTGCTTTAGGACTCTGCTTTGTTGAGCTAGGGCTGTGTTACTCCAGTGTCATTGAATGTTACAGTGGAGATTGGGACCCTGATCTTTTTTTAGAGCTGTCAGGGACAGTTAAAGAAAGTTACACCATTGAGATGATAGCAGTCATACTAGCATTATACAACCCTAAGTCAGTGCAGTGAAATATATACAAAGGACGCAGAAAGGATGACTACTAAATGCAAACAACCTATGGAAACTATGTCTCTCGCTGGCTGTAAAAATCCTTCCTTGCCTTCAGCAGCTGATGGTGACTTTTTCTCAGTACCAAATCCGGAGTATAAATGCTTTCAGATTTAGGTTATTTTAACTTTTTTTTTCTGCGCAGAAAAGCTATTGTAACAGTAGGGGGCAACCTTGTTCTGGCTGAATATTCCAATTCTGTTTTAATTAACATATGGAGGGAGGCTCAGAAACATGCTAAAACTCAGTACTGGATGCTGTTAGAATCACAGGATTGGAAAGGACCTTGAGGGTCACTTGGTCCAATCTCCTTGTACAAATACAAGATTTGCAACTTTGTGCAGCGAACAAAGAAAGTTCCCCCTGAGAGGTTTCTCATATATGAAAGCACCTATGTAGATTACTCCTTTGATGCCAAATTTAAAATAATTTCTTGAAATCTACAGAGGGACTAGATGGGTAAACTATTCATGGCAAACTGTTTGAAAAATGTAATTTTTTTTTTTTGTTTCCATCTTGTATGTAAACACAGTAAAATTCAGACGTATTTGTTTACCTGAAAATGTTTAAACATTGATATGTGAACATAATATGAGCTATGAAACATTCATGAGCTGCTTGCTGTAACGTGCGTTTCACATACACTACAGAAACTTCTGTCTGGTGAAACTGATCACTTAAGGCATGTGACATTATTTCTACTTCATGGCTTCATGGTCTCCATAAGCACAAAGAACTTGCATAGGGATTCTGTGGACCAGAAATCACCTGCACCTAGTAGAATCTTTAATGATTTATGGAACCATACAAGTTGACAAACCTTTGTCCAATTACAAGGCAAGGCTGAGCAAAACCTGCCTGCTGTCTAAGGCATGGCTGAGAAGCCTGGGCTTTCAGGATCTGTGTCTTCAGGACTTCTTGGCCATGCAGACTGTTGTTGGTTTGGGAACTGAAGGGCTTCTAAGGTCTTAGCACCAGGGAAGCACTGATATGTATCCATCCTGTGGAGTTGGGAGCCTGGAAGACATATGTGTAAGAGGTTCCCTGAATATCCATGGCACTATCACATGACCAAGTCTGGCATAACAGGCTTTTGGTCACCCATGATCCCTTTCATTTTTATAAATAAGGACTTGTTTCCAGCATGTCAGCAACAGATCTTAGGGACCATTCCATCCACCTGAGTGCACAGAGCTGGAGGCTCACCCATACAATTGCTCTGGACTCATCTCTAGCACCCAGTTGTAGATCCCCCCCATCTCTAGCAGGGCTGAAAGCAGGGAGCAGGGACAAGTCTAGAACAGCCTCAGTAGTGAACTTCCAGCTCTGGAGCACATCAGGAGGCTAGTGTGGGTGGGGTGTGTCCAGTCCCACCTTCACTAAGATGCATTGCTGATGTCATGAAGACCAGCTGTAAGGGAGGGGCCAAACTTCTCTTAAGGTAATAGGAAGTTTAAAGTTATGATGTGAAGACCAGATGGTTGTGTGGCCCTAGGCCCCTCCCCTCCCTGGTTTAGTCTTTGGCCTGGTTTCCTTCAGGCCTATCATTTTGTCTGCTGCACGGGGGGGGGGGATCTAGGTGTATATATGCCCACAGTATCTCTTGGGATTCAGCACAGGCCATCCTTGTTAAGTATCCAAGGACCATTCCTTGCTACCTCTCACTTCTTCCCTGGATGTGTCTTCCTCTTCCTTCATTGACAATCTTTACCCACCACAAAGTTCTTTCTATTGCATTTCTCAGTCTTACCCCTTGACTAGAAAAAGGCTGCAATTGCTCCCCTTGCTGCTTTCATTCTGCCTTGACTGCTGTTTCTTACAGCAGCGGTCACCAACTGGCAGCTTAGTTCCAAGTCAGGGAAATAACAAGACTGCTCATTTAAATATATCTGGGCTGCATGGGTATTTATATATGATATCACAGGGTTGTCCTGCTTCAGTGTTGCTATGGGGCTGCAGGTGGTGCCAGCTTGGGGCCCTTGAGCTGCACACTGCTCATAACCAGGGATCCAAGTTTTCTCTGATAAAAAAAAAAATCACAAATTCTCTGGTAAAAACTGCAAAATCTGTGATTAAATTGAAATGCCACTATACTTATCTCCACATCAGTTGAAAAAATGTTTTATTTATATATTTACAATTTTAAAGCAATTTGGAAGCCTACCAGTGCCTCAATCACTATAATAAAATAATTTCTAAATAACTATAAATTTTGGTATTTTATTATGGGTTTTTTATCATGGAAAATCAAAGCTTCTCCTGCCCCCTTGGCTCACAGAATGCAGGTCCAGACCCTTTACTCCTAAACTACAGTCTCCCAGCCCTGCCTGTACCCCTGACTCTTTACCCACAGCCCCCTGGGCCCTGCTGGTGTCCCTCACTCCTCCCAAAGCCCCTTGTCCCCTCTCCTCATTCCCAGCCCACAGTCCCCTGGCCCTGATAGTGCCCCTCACTCATGATGAACCACAGCCCCTTAGCCCCACTGGTGCCCCTCACTCCCCTGTAGAGCCCCCCCCGGCCCTGCTGGTGCCTCTCACTCCCCCACAGCCTCCTTCCCACCAGCCCCCAGCTGCCAGGGCTATAGGGCCAGGGACCTGGGTCCACAGCCCCCAGTCGCCTGCAGCAGCACCTCAGCCCCAGTTGCCACCTGTGGGAGGCAGCAGTTGCTGCAGTGTAGCAGATCATGGAGCCCAGCTTCCTATTCCCCATGGGTGGCACAGCCAGATTGGAGCCTGTGGGAGAGCAGGGCAGGGCTGCCTGCTGTGGGCTCGGGGTGGGGCTGGCTCCCCACCACTGTGTACATTCCTGCTGTAGCAGGGGGGACCTGTGCCCCCCAGATCTGTGTGCAGGGTTAGGGGGTGCAGGCTGTCTGCTGCCAGCTCCCCATCTGCTGCTGGTGGGACCTGGCATGGCAGGGCAGAGTGGGGCCATGCAGGGAAGCTCTTTGCTGCTGCAAACTCCACACTGCCCTGGCAACATGCCCCCTTTCCCACCCCACAGCAGTGAGAGGCACAACTCTGCACCATTGTCCCCACTGCTTGCGGGTGGGAAGGGGACACCTTGCCAGGGTGATGCAGATCTCTCTGTGGCCAGGAGCTGCCCTGCCATGCCAGGTCTCACCTGTTGTATTGTGTAGGCCCTGGGGAAAGGCAGCAGGGCAGGGAGACCGAGCCTGCAGTGAGCAGCCCGTACCTGCCCCCATGCCATGCACATATCTAGGGGACACTGATCTCTCTGTCCCCCTCAGGAGTGTGCACAACAGAGAGACAGCCTCACCTCCCTGCCTCCCAGATGATCCACCCATAGCTCTGTCCCACTCCTTGCTGCACCACCTCTGGAGGGAGCTTATTCCACAGTCTGGACACCCTGACTGTGAAGAGGTTTTTCCTAATGTTAAGCCTGAGTTGATCTTCCAGGAATTTGTGGCCATTACTCCTAGTTTTCCCCTTGGGTGCCCTGGTGAACAGTTGCTCACCGAGCCCTTGATGTACTCGTCTAGTGTAGTGGTAAGCTGCTACCAGGTCCCCTCTCAGCTTCCTTTTCTTCAGCCTGAAGAGCCCCAGATCCTTCAGCCTTTCCTCGTATGGCTTGCCTTTTAAGACTGATCACACGGTGGCTCTTCTTTGGACTCTCTCAAGCTTGTCCATGTCCTTGTTAAAGTGTGGTGCGAAGAACTTGACACAGTGCTCCAGCTGCGGTCTCACCAGTGCTGAGTAGAGTGGAAGAATCACTTCCTTGGTTTTGCTGGAGATGCATCGAATAACGCCTGCCAGAGTATTATTTGCCCTACTGGCTACAGCATCACACTGCCGGCTCATATTCATATGGTGGTCTATTATTCCCCCCAGGTCCCTTTCATTCATGGTGCTAGTCTGTTTGGTGCCACCAAGCCTGTAGGTATGTTGGGGGTTGCTCATCCTGAGGTGGAGCTCTTTACATTTCTCAACATTGAACTTCATCAGATTCTGATCTGCTCAACTTGCTAGTCTGTCTAGGTCCATCTGTATCTATAGCCTATCTTCAAGTGTGACCATGCTTCCCCATAACTTGGTGTCATCTGTGAACTTGGCCAGTGAGCGCTTCACCCCCACTTCCAAATCATTAATAAAGATGTTGAAAAGTACTGGGCAAAGCATCAACCCTGTGGGACACTGCTGCCCACTTCTCACCAGGATGATGTAGATCCATTCACTATGACTCTCTGGGTCCTATCCTGCAGCCAGTTTCTCACCCACCTGACTGTCTCTGAGTTAAGCCCACAATCCTCCAATTTTCTTGCAAGGACATCATGGGATACTAGATCAAAGGCCTTTTGGAAGTCCAGGTATACAATGTCAACCTGCTCTGTCATGTCCAGGCGGCGAGTTACCTGGTCATAGAGGAAGATGAGTTTGGTAAGGCAAGACCTGCCTGCAACGAAGCCATGCTGGCTGTCATTCAGAATCTTACCTTCTGTAAGCTTATCCTTGACTAACTTTTCTAGGATTTTCCCAAGGATGGAAGTTAGGCTGATTGACCTATAGTTACCCAGGTCCTCCCACCTGTCCTTCTTGTGGATGGACACAACACTAGCCATCTTGCAGTCCTCAGGGACTTCTCCAGAGCACCATGAGTTGTGGAAGAGTTTTGACAGGGGTTCTGCAATGAATTTGGCCAGCTCCTTCAGCACTCTGGGATGAAGATCATCCAGTCCCACTAACTTGTATATGTCTAATTTTTTTAATTGGTCATACACCAATTCTATGACAATAGTAGGAAGGTGATTATTCCTACCATGCTCATCCTGTATTTTACCTGGCATTGTCTTCCCCTTGGTTCAGTGAAAGACTGAGGTGAAGTAGTCATTTAGGAGTTCAGCTCTCTCCTCAGTGCCAGTAACCAGCTCTCCTGAGTTGTTGAGCAATGGCCCCACAGTCTCATTCATTTTTCTCCTGTTCCCTATGTACCTAAGAAGGACTTCTTGTTGTCCTTGAGTCCCATTGATAATCTAAGTTTGGTCACTGCTTTAGCCTTTCTTATCTGTTCCTTGCAAATGCGGGCCATCGTGGAATAGTCCTCCTTGGGGCCTGCCCTAAGCTTTCATTGTTTATAAACCTCTTTCTTCTTTCTTAAGAGGACTGTGATTTTCCTGTTTAGTCAAGAGGGCTTCTTAGCCCCTCTAGTACCTTTTTTCTCCTCATGGGAATGGATTTCCTTTGTGCTTCAAGGATCATGTCCTTAAGGAACAACCACTCTTCATGTACACCTTTCGCCTTCAGTCCCTGGTCCTGCAGCACTTCCCCTACTAGTGACCTAAGCTTATTGAAATTTGCATTTTTGAAGTCCAAGATTTCAATCCTGCTATCTGATATGTTTGCCTTTGTTGAACAGTGAACATGATGGCTTCATGGTCACCGTTGCTCAGACTTCTCTCTATGTTTAACTCAGTTACCCACTGTCTCCCTTGGCCACACTAAGTCTAGCAGAGCATTGCCTCTGGTTGGCCCATGCACCTCCTGAGTCAAGAAGTGCTCCTCGACACAGGTCAGGAAGTACTGTGACCAATCCAACTTGGCCAAGTGTTTCTTCCAGGAGATGTCTGGATAATTAAAATCTCCTATGACAACCACGTCATGTCCACATGCGGCCTCAGTCAATTTTTGGGTTAACTCCAGATCGAGTTCCTCCCCCAGGCTTGGTGGTCTGTAGTATACACCTACAGTTAGGTCCTTCTTCTCCCCCCATTCCCCACTCCCCTCCCCTGCAACTTAACCCAGAAGGTTTCGAGCTGTTAATTTTTAGAGTCGATGTCAGTCTCCAAGGACATGTACTACTCTTTCACATAGAGAGCAATGCCTTCACCTTTCTTCCCCACCTGGTCCCTTCCATGCAGGGTGTAGTCCTCTATAGCTATGCTCCAGCCATGTGAGGAGTCCCACCAAGTCTCCATAATCCCTACTAGATCATAATGCCCACTGGAGAGTAGGAGGGGTAGTTCCTCCTGCTTGTTCCCCATGCTCCTGGTGATAGTATATAGGCACATGAGTCCTACTGAGGCCCTCATCTTCCTGTCCTGATAGAGAACTATTCCCTCAGCTCCCACAAGAGTGGCTCTCCCGGTGCCCCTACTATCTACAGGGCTTACGTGTATGTTGGTCCCTGAACATGTCTGAAATTGTGCATCTCTGTCACCCAGCAATCATTCTGTTTGTCTGTCTGTCTGTCTCTTTGCCTCAATCCCATCTCCCCTGCCAGACTTACCTGTGGGAGCTGCTTTCCAGGCTGCCTGGCTGCCGTATACACCCCTGCCTCCCTCCCAGCCCCTTGCTGCAGGCTGGAACTCTGCCAGCCTGCAGACAGCTCTTTGCAAAAGTGCAAAATACATGCATCTCTCCGTTAAAATGAAAAATCCATATTTTGAGGGGTAAAAGGGGAAATGTGGTTTCTTTTCCATTTTTCCATGAGAAATGGAAAATCCAGATCCCTGCTCATAACACATGCTTTGTGGGGGTGTCCCCTCTCCCTCCCTAGAATACTGTGTGTGCTGCACTGGCTGTGCATGGCTCCTCTATGTGCAAGCTGTACTGGCAGTGCAAAGCCCCCCAGGACCTCCCCTGCCACGTGTGAGTGGGAGAGACAGCTGCCAGGGCCTGCAAGTACCACGTTGACCCCTTATGGCCTGCCAGTTGAACAGCCCTGTACTATCACACACCAGCTGGAATTGGGGCTTTCACCCAGATCTGCAGCACAGAGCCTGGTAACCTAGAGCAGGGGTTGTTAACCAGGGGTACGCATACCCCAGGGGTACTTGGAGGGCCCTAGGTGGGTGGGCAGGGATGGAGCACCGCTGTCTCCCAGGAGCAGGGCTGGGGGCTGGTGAAGGCAGCAGCGCTCCTCTGTGGGTTGCGCAGGCACCAGCTGGCTAGCCAGGGGGAAGCTTTTCATCACCCCGTGTCACCGCTTCCCACTTCCCTGTGCTGCTGCCTCTCTGCTCCTTTTTTTAGTAAGTGTACCCTGGCTCCACATCCAGCCGCATGCTACCCACTCCCCCCAGCCGCCAGAGGTACACTTACTAAAAAAAGGTTGAAAACCTGTGACCTAGAGAATTCTGAATTAGCTGGGGCTGTGTTCCTTGCCTGCTGCTGAGTGGGGAGACTGGGAGACATTTAGCCTGAGAGTCTGGAAAACCATTGGCCCCCAGTCCAGGGCAGCTCTCCATGATAGGCTGGCCTGGAGCTGTAGACTGGGAGTCCCGGCAGCTGTTGACTGAATTGAATTCTTGGCATCTGTGAAACTGAAAGTAATGTTAGTTTTAGTCATGAGGCAGCCAGGGCTTTGTGGAAACACTGTGTATTGATGTTTCATGAGAAATTCCAAAAATGTTGAGCTCATCCTAAATTGGAACAGATACAAATTTCAAAATAATGAATATATAGACCCTGAGTTTCTTTCCACTATAACATGAACTATTTTGGCACTGAAGTTAGATTATTCAGAACTTCCATGATTGGAAGCTGAAATGCAGGTTCAACAAACATTTGATTGGGATGGTTTAGGCAGGAATGATCCTGACCTGAGCAAGGGGTTGGACTAGATGACTTCCTGAGGTCCTCTGCAACTTTTTTTAACCTGATTTTGTGATCCTAAGCCACAAAAAACATCACACGACCCTCGCTTTCCCCAAACATTTTTAAGAGGAAAAATCTAATCCTTTAACTAGTTGCAATAAAGCCCTACCTACATAGCTCTATTCCCCATATCATCAGGAAGACTGCTCAAAGTGAGTTCCAGTTTAAGGGTTGCAGAATTGGACTCAAAGGACATGTCCTGACAAGTGTGCACGTGCAAAAGCATGCGTTTCCTATGGGACAAACAGCAGCAGCACATATTTGTGCCACTGCTATTTGTCCCCAGGCACACCCCTTCACACACACTCTGGCACATTGCAAAGTGACCTGGGTGGGGTAGGGAAGGCTGGGGCAGCAGTGGCACTGAGCCAGCCGCTTGGATCCTGGCTGAAAGCCAGAGTATGGCTCTGGCCAGCCAGGCTCTGGTTTCTGGTGGTACTTGCTGATGCCACATGCCCTCCATCACTTTTCTTAGCAGCGATTTTTATTTTTTAACACCGGAATCTCATTGGAATGCGTCCAGAAAAAACAAAAAATATTCAAATAATATTGATGTTAATCTGTATTTTCTTTTATTATTATTTAAATAGATACCCTTGTTCAGCTTTAACTGTGATTATATGCAATTTGTACTCCTCTGGGTATTTCTACACTGCTATGCAGGCCTGCCTGCTCTTCAGCTAACACCTGCACATCAGACACATTGTCTTTGGCAGGCCCTTAGCTCACTTGTCAGAAGCAGTCCAGCTTGCCCCTAGAAGCACTACTGAACTGAAGGCCTGCTCATAGCCTAGCCTTCCTGCTGTATGTTTAGAGCCTGTTCAGAAGCGGCAGACCCCAAACACAGGAAATCCAGCAGTAGTAATCTCACAACTTTCTGTTCCTGACCTCCAGCCTTTATGTACTTCACTTTCTGTCTCTACTGCTTCTAATTAGAGCCAAGCACAGAAGGAGAGACAAGAAATGAGCAGAGATGTTCTTACAAGGAACTGGAAGTGTTCACTCTCTTGAGCAGAGCAGTCTAAAAATCTGTCTGCCCACTCTTTGTCTCTACTCCTGTATTTGGTACGTGGCTTTGGCAGGCTGGTAGATGAGAAGGGGCAGTTCATGTAGCTTGAGCTGGTGAGGAGTAACCTTGATCATTGTCCCCAGATAGTAGTACAGATGTGCTCTCTGATGCTTAGTGTGCAGAATGGCAAGCAAATTGAGAGGAGGACTGAATTTAACCTTCTAAATTGCTTAGGTGGAATTACAAAATGTACCGGATAATGATAAGAGACTTTGGATTCGGAGAACTTCAGCAACATTTCAGCTTTCTTGTGAAATGTTTGTAACTTGCAAAGAAAGTAAAGTGAGGTTTAAAATACCTTTAGTACTAGGATGGTAGCAACTATTCTGAGGCAAGTAATTACATACAGTTCTCATTTTCAGAGTAAGTTTATACTGATCACTTAAGTCACATGATATTGCTCACTTCTCTCCTACTATATATACACACTACTATAGTTATACTAACTAACTTCAGTTCACAGGTTTAGCATTTTACCTGTTTTACCAGTCTAATAAGCTGCAGTGAAATTATTTTTGCCTTGTATTTCTAGTGGAGACCCTAACTATGGTACTCAGGGCAGGGTTACTATCACCTTGGGGAAGGATGCAGGAAAACATTTTCATAGCTTATAGACTCATAGAGAAGTAGGGCTGGAAGGGCATCCAGAAGTCATCTCCTACAACCCCCTGCCTATGGCAAGCTTCTCTGTTTTCAAACCATCCTATATAATCCATAATTTAAAAGCTATGTAAGACTACTATCAACCCTGATACAACAGACATTAGACCTTAACTTGCCACAGGTAAAGCAGGGGAACCACAGTAGCCAACGTCCTGCTTGTATAAAAGCTTGTCAATATTCTCAAGAAACTCTGGGTAGAGGGGCATGCCCCCTACTACAGAGGAAGGCAAAAACCTCCACAGTTCATACTAATCTGACCATGGGATAAAATTATTTCCTGATCCCAAACATGATGATCAGTCTGACCCTGAATGTCGGGGTGGGGGAGGCCTTGAGCCAGGAAGCTCTGGCTTTGGTCCCAGCAGGAGCATTGGCACATCCCAGTCAAAATCCCCAGCCTTGGCTGTAGCCACCAGCCAATGCTTGAGGCAGATTTAAAAACACACTGACATATAGCAGAAACAGGGATAGGGGTAGCAGGTGGGGGCAACTAGCAAAGCCCAGAAGCAAGGGAAATACCCATAGTAGAACACAGGCATAGCTATATGACAGGAGGCTTGACGTTTACCTAGCTGGGGTCATTTGAGCCCAGTTTTCTCTCCTGCCCAAGGCAGGGAGGCGGACTAGAAGATCTACAAGATCCCTTCTGACTCTACATCTATGAATCTATACCTAGATCATCCCCCACCAATGGCTATCCAGCCTCTTCTTGAACACATCCACCTCTCTTTAATTTATGTTCTTCAGACCTCCAAACTAATGGGCCCTACAACAGCCTTCCACAGTTGCTTCATTTTATACATATGAATAGTTCGATTGACTTCAATGAGGCTGCTCATGTGCATGTCATTAAGCACGTTTTTGATGAACAGGAGTCATTTTCTAGCCAACCATTGTACCTTCACAATCCCCAGCTAAAGCTGTACAGGTGTTACGGCTCACGTGTGTGAATGTAATTAGAATCACAAAATCATAGAAACGTAGGGCTGGAAGGAATCTCAGAAGATCATCTAGTCCAAGACTTTGCTCAAGGTAGGATCTTCCCTGTCTAAACCATTCTAGATAAGTGTTTGCTTAATCCAGTGATCCTCAACTAGGCTGCTGTGGCAATCTGGGTTACCATGAGATCATTTTAAGGGTGTAGTAGGGTGCCATGCAACATTAGCATTGTCAGGTATGCAAACACCTACCCATGAGTCACAAGATAAAGCCAGAAATTTCAAAAAGGAATCCACCGCATTAAAAACAGTTAAAACCAGGTTAGCATTTCTGAGTTCTTTGTAACAGAAGAATTGCTCTATTATTTTTCTGTAGCAAAAAAGTGAAAGCTTGAATTTTCCAAGGAGTGACTTAACTCTAGCAAGGCATGTCTTAGTCTAATGAGGAATGCAGTGAACTTAAAAAGGTTGAAAACCACTGGCCTAATTTACTCTTAAAATCTTCAAGAACTACCCTTATGCACATCTACCAGGTATTCACCTGAAACATTAACCTGTCACAAGTAAAGCATGGAGATGAGAGCACAGCCAAGGGCAGGAAATAATTTGTTAAAATATGCTGAGAAGAGAACCATGTCTCCTACTACTCACCACACCCTGCAAGAGACCATGCCCCTATGACTGTATGGTAAAATTTGTCTTTGATCCTGGCTGTGGCTATCAGCCTGACACTAAGAAGAGTAGCAAGTCCCTCTAGCCATGAACCTCTGGGTTTCTAAGTCCCACCTGGAGCATCAACAAATGCCAGCCAAAATCCCAAGCCTTGCCCAACAACAAATGCTTCTGAGAAAAGAGAACAAGCCCTTGACACTCAAGGCATCATCTGTGCCTGCAGCTGTTTGTACCTGTGAACTATAATTGCAGGGGTGGGGAAAGATCCTCAGTGAGTCTTCAACTCTCCTCTTTTTGAATCTGACATTGTCCTAAAAATGAGTGAAAGGAATGACTATATCCCTTGATCAGGGGAAGGAGCAACACAGCTTATAAATAACACCTTTCTGCAGAAAACATGGCTGGGGAAAATAAATCATTCTATCCTTGGAACAAAAAAGGAGTAAAAAAACAAACAAACCAAGCGCCCCACCGAAATTCCCTGCCAAGACTAGTCAGTGCTTTATGTCTGTCAAAATTTCTACACTCCAATGTTTTTTTTTTTCTTTTCATTTCTTTTTTTTGCAAAGGCTGCATGTTGTATGTTGGGGCTGATAACCAACGTGTGACTGGAGTTTTCCATTTCTGGGTGGCGAGGTAACTTTAAACAACCGAAGTCCATGTCAGTGGGGTTGTTTTTGTTACACGGAGGTACAATAACTCTACATTTTCGAAACAAAAAATCAGTTCAAAGTTCCATTGATAATACCATGGAAACTGATAAAAATACGTCTTATCACTAAAATAGCAAAGGTTGCTAGATATGGGCTTCCACACTTGTTCTAGGACTATATGACAACTAGAGATCCCTTCAGAGAAATATGTGTTCTCCTAATACTAACCAAAGGAAATTCCAGTCCAAAACCACCATAAAAGTTCTGCTTTAAACTAGACACTATGCCAGACTTTTTCTTTTTTTTCCTGTTTGTTCCTGACTTAGCAGTTCCACTAAAAATGGGACCATATATCCACTATGGCTCAAGTTTCTACTCAGAATCCAGTGCTCAGGAAATGAACCTGATGCAGTACTGCATTACACTGGCATGAAATCTAAGTAAGTCTTTGGATTGTTGCTTGAATAAATATAAGGTAAAAAGCAATCAGTAGGGTAGGAAATGCAGAGGACATTGATCCTGTAGTAATGAGAATACTGGTGCAGGTTTGTAACTTATGTCTGGTGGGTGGAGCAAGGCCTAGGAAAAAAGCGGTAGTGTAATGGGGGAGAGGGGGTGAGGCACCAGTCCCAGGTACCAACTTAGAGGGGACTCACGAGCCCCAAAAATTTGGCAGCAGGGGAGAGGTGTCAACAATTGCTATACCTCTACTGCTGTATTTTTGGACCCATGGGAGCCTCTGGGTCAGACAGTATGCTAAATTTGTGCTCTGGATGCAGTAACGGCTCTTGGGGAGAGGACTATCCAACTGGTGTTTACTGTGTCTATGGGCTCCCTTCACTCTCACTGGCACTGGAAGCTATAACAATCTTGAGCTCCCTCCTGTGTAGCAGGCAAACACCAACAGTCAGGCCTAACTAACTGTTTAACTGTGCTGTGAAGCAATGATTAGAACATTTTAAGGTCTTCACCCTTACCTATCTAGCTGTCAACATCCAAACAGATGAGAACTAGGGGCACACCCCAATAGACAGCTTCAGTGAACCACAAAGGACCACTTCCATAAAGGTACTTGACGCCTATTTGAAACCAATGGGAGTCATGTGCCTAAACAGCTTTGCCTCTTTGAGGCTAAAGCACCCTACACACTACTTTTTGTCTCTGTAGTGGAAAGGCATTGGCAATGCCCTTATTCTCCTGCTTTACCTGTAGCAAATGATGGTGTTCTTGATATTTTGGGACAATGTCCCCAGGGAACCAAACATCCATGCTCCTGTTCACGTGGCCCATAAGTCCAAAAATTTGGCAGCAGAGGAACAGTGGTAGCAATTTCTGCTCCTCTACTGCCATATTTCTGGCCAGATAGTATGCTAAATTTATTCCCAGGGCCCAATTCAGGCATACCGAGGCTACCTGGTGGTGGTATGGGACCTGATCCAGCAGTGTAGTGGATTCTGAGTGGAATCATCATGGGATCCAAGGAGGCAGCAGGGGGCCAAGGGAGGCAGCACTCAGACTCAGTCCAATGGCACAGGCCCCAGGGAAGCAGCACAGAGCCCCAGTCTGGTGGCATGGGGCCCAGTCCCATGATATGGGGTCACAATCTGGCAGCATGGTGCCCTGATCAGGGGTATAAAGCTGAGCAAAACAGCTCAGGGCTGATTCTGGTGCATAGGATCTGATCTGGCCCAAAGACCAGCCTTGCACCACTTTTCTGGCCTGTAGCACCAAAAAGTTGAGCACCACTGAGCTAGTCCAATCCAGAAGTGTCAGCAGCAGTAGCAGTGGGGTGAGCTATGGTGTGCGAAGGTTAACTCAGCTATTTCTCATCCCCTGCTACTAACTCGCATGCCCACTGCGACTCTGTCACTGGGAAATCAGCAGCAGGCCCCACCCCTCTACCAGCCATGCAAGCTAGATGAAGTGGCTCTACAGGCCTCTTTCAGCCTGCAGATCATATCTTTGACACCCCTGGTCTAAACTATTCTTAAAACTGCACAGACAACCTTCTCAAACAACTACCAGGAACAAGTAGCTGCAGTGCATCTTGTGCCACTGTTACTTGTTCCCTGGGAACACCTATACCATGTGCACTTTGGCACATGGCAAGTTGCCCTGGATGAGGTGGGAGGGGCTGGGGTCAGCAGTTGGGCTAGCCCCAGCAGCCTTACCTGGTGTCCTGAAAGCCTCCTGGGGCTGCAGCAGTGGTGATTCTGCTTTGCGGAGCTTGGCCAGCAGCTGCAGCGTGGCTCCAGCTGGCCCAGCTTTGCTTACGAGTGGTACACGCTCCCAGTGTGCGGTGTACATATGGGCAGTACTTCCTTGCAGTGCAGAGAACATCTGAATGTGCGGTATGTGGCACTGCAGGCGTGTTTGTGGTGCCGCATACTGCATGGCTGCACTAGTCTGGATGCAGCCAGGGGGACTGTTGTAGGACAGATGGCATAGCTCCTGCCCATGCTGGTCTGACCAGGCTGCAGCCCCATGCCTGCTTTGGGCACACAAATCTGAAGAGTCATGTGCTCTCCCTGATGTGTTGCCTGTGCCCCCTCTGCCCCCCTGACACATTGCCTATGCCCCTCCACCCTATAGACTTACCTGTGGAGAGCTGCAGAAGCTGCTTTCCTTGCTGCCTGGCTGCCTCATGCATGTGTGCATGTGTACATGAACATGGCAGTCTCTGCCTGGTCACGCTCCTCCTGTTCCCTCCAGGCCCAAGCAGCCCCTTGCAGGTTGAAACTCTGCCAGCCTGCAAGGGGAAACCCACATTTTACCATGTTTTTCTCCTTTAAAGAAGAAAATCAGCGTTTTTTCACGGCAAATGGAAAACCCAAGTCCATTTATTAGTACGCACAGCATTAACATATAGTGAAGCACAAGCAGCATCTATTTTTTTCAAAAATGTATGCAAACTATGATCCATTTAAAAAGTTTGCAACCCTTTCATATATTCTTGTGACTGACTTTAGGGTCATGACCCATAGGTTGAGAAATGCTGTCCTAGCAGACTATTTCTATCTCATAAATCTAACTGCAAAAAGATTTTTTCTGAAGTGAAGCCTAAATGTTTCTTTAATTTATTTTATCCCATTACGTCTGCTTACACTAACCCAAATAATTCTTCTGCTTTCTGGGTGCTGGTGTCTTTCAAATGCTTTAGGTGCCTTTCACACTTTATTTAACAACAACAAGAACAACAACAACAACAAGGTAATAAGAAGCTATTTTAAATATATTTCAATCATTTCATCTTTTACATGTAACTCAATTCATCCATCCTCTTACCTCTTAATAATTTTAGGACCAAATGCTTTGTTTGCATATGGCACAGGTCCACTGAATTCAATAGCAAAACTCCCCTACTGTCATTGCCAAATTATACAATGAGAGAATTTGCCTCTCTGTTTCCAGAGCTGAATCAAAAGCATATCAATTGATATAACAAAGGTGATAGAATTAGTGGGCCAAGAGGTGATAGGTGAAAGGTGATAGAATTGTGTACTCAGAGATGCATACACAACTCCCATGAAGTTCAGTGGGGCTGTGTGAGCCTACATCTTGAGACCACCATTTGGCTTAATGCTCCTGTTATTTTTTCATATGGAGGAAAACTCAGCCTTGTTCAGACTGTACAAATTAGCCATACTAAGGATGCTTACACAAGTTACATTTTTTGTACAATTGTATCCCTGAAAATGGTTTACAGCTGTGATGTAACACATGTGCACAGATGCAAAGCATTTTTTAAATGGCTGATCATACAAAAAATTAACCTTCATCAAATCAGGTATTAGATTAAGGTGCTCTTAAGCAGAGCACCTTAAGAAACTTGTGTTGCCTCAAGGGTTAAATTTTCATGGTGGGGTTGTCAGTTGGGAAGGGAAAGGGAAGAGAACAGCACTGAGCTGTGGGCTGGGTTGGTGGGCCTGAGCGGGAGTGGGGTGGGGGGACGGGGACAGAGCCCCCTTCTCTCATTGGCCACCCCTACACCTGCTGGCATACTGGGAGGAGCTGGGCCAGGCCTGCAAAGCAAGGGAGCCCCCTCACCTTGCAGGCCTGGCTTGGCTTACCCACAGTACCCTAGCAGTGTTGGCTGGGTGGATTGGGGGGGGGCATGATGTGAGGAGGCTCTGTTCCCCCTACCCTCCAGTTCAGGCTGGACAAAGCCCAGCCAGCAGTTCCACGCTGCTCCCTTCTCCCTGGACATCTGTAGGCACCCTAAAAGCATGTCTGCATCACTTCCTCAACCTTGCTGGGGGTGCTTATCCCATCTACTGGCTCTCACTCAGATATACCAACCCTGGCAATAAGACAGTGAAGCTTCTCCAGGAATGCCCCTGCAGCTGCTCTCAAGACTCCTGTCTTTAATCTGCCTGAAAGCAGCAGTGAAGGGTGTCCTCAGAATGGATTATCCACCTTGTTTCTTGATATACATGAGGAGGAGAAGTGTGTGGGGGGGGTGGGACATGCTCAAGAGCAACTCCCTGGGACTGCTGGGGATGTGATCAGGGTTCAAATTACACTCCGACTCTTGGGGGGCCTGCGGTGGTGGCAGCCAGAAGGAGCCATCACTGCCTGAGCTGTTTAGAAGGGCATGGGGTAGGCTGGGGGCTCTTATCCCTCAGTCCCCTCGAGCCTCCCTCTCCCTCCACCCTGTATTTTGAACCTTGGCCATGATGTAGATGTGTCTAAAAAACAGGCACTTGTCCCTGTGGATCAAAGTTGAGTGCTACTGTTATAATTCATTGGCTAGGAGAATCTGAGGTTTTTTTTGGATAGAGATCAGGGTTAGGTAGTTAAAAAGATATTTGTGGCCTTACTGGTTTCCAGACAGTAATATTTCTTTTTTCTTGAACTGCTTTCATGCCTGAGGGTTACATATGACTTTGGAAGTGCAGTTTTCAAAAGCACTGGTACTGTCCTAACTTTTCCACCCAATAGAAATATTACCATTTACTTAGATTAGAGCAGGGTCAGTCCAGGGATGAGCATTTTTGAAAATGGCTTCACTGATAGTTTTAGCTAAGTAACCAAACTGTGTCAGTAAAACTGGTCAGAAATCTTCGGATGACACAGTTTCTTTGGGAAATGCCAATGTATTGAATCCAGAATAACGTTTTACCCAAGGCATCCATAGTTCAGTCAGTTCAGGGATCCTGTTGAACCATGTCTGGATTTCTGAATATTCTGTGGAAGGCAAGGTCAGGGTCAGGGTCAGGCATCAGATGGGCTGCTCCAGGATTTTAGATTGTCATACTTTTAGAGTCTGTGACTCTGGGATAACTAGCCATGCCAAAGCTATCAGGATCACTGCCATGAAGCAAAGAATTGGAATGACTTGGCTTTAGTTGGCACTTAGGGCTCCTGTACATACCACAGGTTTTAATCCTCATTAAATTAAATAGGTCTATAAAATTTAAATTTGTTTATTTTGGAGTGTCGTATCTGTGTTTACACTCAGTAGGTTTTCAAATGAATTAAGCTGGGTCCCTGGCCAGTGCTGCAGGACAGCAGGATGATCCAGTGCTGCCCCCCTGCTCCCCACCCACCCCATGCCCATGCCCTGCCACGCAGCTGTGGAAGCAGGGAGCAGGCACACAAGAAAAGAAAAAGTGGAAGCAATTCGAAAGAGGTAAACTACAAAAAAGTCACAGTGCCATCTGATGGACAAAGGGCTCATTACACATCTTTGAGTGCCTTTGCATTTGCACGCAACAAATCCATGGATGTGATGCTTTAATTCCTGGTGAGCCAAACTAAACTACGTCCAAGGAGTTTTAGTTTAATGTACAAGAAAGACTTTTAAAGCATTGGGAAATGCCACTTATGCAAACAGAGATGCAGTTGCAGCGCATGAAAGGGTAAAAAACATGGCATGTACATAAACCCTTAGATCTTAGCTCTGGAGCCTAGAAGCCCCGTCAGGGCTCTTAGACCCTCTAGACTCCCTGCCATGGAGTCTAGACTCAGACTCTAGTATGGGCTTCCAGAGTCCACAGCTCCAAGGCAGCTCCACCACAAAGATTTCCTCATGCCAGGGACCTGATGCTTGTCTGCAGTTTCAAGACAGGCCCAGTTTTTCAGGACTGGCCCACACCCTGCCATAAAACCATGAGCTGAGACAAGCTCTAACTGGACCTTGGCTCCCTATGTTCTGGCAAATCAATTTTCTTGTTCAGTGCCCCTGAATAACTATTATGTTTTAAGTATCCCTTTAGCATGATTATCTGGCACCTGCTTCCTATTTCTTAAATAAGGAAATCACATGGTCTGTAATACCTTGTTAAGTTTAGTTAGATCTATTTGCTAAATACAGAGAGAGTTTTTCTAGGAGCCACCATTTTGACATGTTTCTGACATTTTCTGATTCTCAACAACTGCATAGTATCCTTTATGTGAAAACTTGGCTCCTTAAAGGGCATCTAGAATCAGTAGTCACTTAGCCAGAGTTTTCAAACCCTAGTCTGATATCATAGGCTGCATTCCTTATATAGTGGGCTGCTTTTGAGTACATGAACTCTAATACAAGGATAGTATGTTCTACATTTTAGTGCGTCCTACACTGATATTTAAATTGAACACAAATGATGAAACAAGGCCCCCAGACCCGAAAAACCCCCTCCAAACCCTGGATCTTAGTGCTGCAAATGACCAAAGGATCATTATACTTTGGTCACATCACTTGGAGGCAAATGGACTTTTCAAGGGAAGGCTTGACCTAAGAACTGTTCAGAGATAACTTAATGAAGGTTATCTGTTTGAATGCTATTTGAAGAGATTTCATTTGTTTAAAATCAATTGATTTTGAGACTGAAAAGTACACATGAAGTTTAACTAACTGGACTTTGCTTCAGAGACCAGAACAAAAATGTTGAAATAGTCTAATGTTTGTTGGGCCTATCTGTGGTGCGTTTACTTCCTGTGTAATTGTATAACTATTACTTACAAAAAGCTTCATTTGGGGGTTCATGAGAGTGAGTTCTCTTGGCTCATTATCAGAGAGGTAGCAAGTGAATATTGTACATTTTCAGAATTTCAGTAAATAAATGGCATTTACAATTACAGAAAACAGTGCCTCCACAAATCACTAGGTGTGAAAGGCCACATGTTTTAGGATGGAGCTGGCTGCAGATGATGTGCTCCGCACGCCAGTGCCCTGGGTTGTATGACTGTGGCTCCATCATCTTTCTGCATGTCCTGATTCCCCTGTAGCATACTGTGCTCTCAGGGATGCCCAGAGCTAGTGGTTAAACTGTAACTGTGAAATACCTTTGTTTACATCCTTCCACATTGTATTCTCCCATCCCAATACTGTGTGTTTGTATAAGGTCCTATCATAATCTGGCTCTATAGGTGAAATACATCCCAGTGAGGAGAATCCACACATGGTTCTATGAACTATTTAAGCCCTGCACAAGGCAGTAATTCTGCTAAACTCTCCCCAGGTATGGAAGATCCCCTGACAGTGGGAGAAGTTTCCCAGGGGCCGAAGGTTTTGGAAGGGAGGGGGAGGGGGTGCTACAACGAATAGAACCCCCTATGCTGCTGGTTTCATTCATGTTTTACAATGAATAGCCTCCTAGCAGGAGATGCTAGTAGTACAGTTATGAGAATCTAACATGCAGGAAGTGCTTCCTGAGATGCAAAGGAATAAGGCCTAAATGCCCCACTGTCTTGATTCTCTGTTGTGTTTCAACACCGAATGTGTGTCAGAAGTAAGTCAGCTCATGCTGATATACGAAACAACCCACAAATCCAAAATCCAAAAATAAAACAATCACAAAGTTATAACAGCTTTCCAGATTCCTGCTCCCAAGCAGATAGACATGAAATAGAACAGATTTAGCACCAGAACAGTTTTTATATCATAATGGAAAAAACTACAATTTTTTTTATGGATCCAGGTAAAAGGATAACAAAATAAAAGCAGCCACATTATTAGGGTGCAATGGGCAAAGGCTGCCAGGGTACAGCAACTGGATCTGTAAACTTCTGGGAGCCTGGGAGGACCCAGGTAAAATCCCAGAAATACTCAGATATTGTTCACTTTCAGCCCTCAAAAATGCCATCCACAAAGACTATCTTTTCAACAACGGTAGTCAACAGTTTGGAGAAACAATAGATCTATTTACTGCCAAATGAAGCAAATTGGCTGCCTCATGCAATTATCACATTTTATGAGTTAATTTATGATGAACTAGAAGGGATGAACTATGTAGCTCAAATGAGAAGGTGCAGGGAACTTACAACAATTCTGCCACAGGCTATGTAGGTGAAAGGTCCTTCCAAAGTTAATATGGCTGAAGTACACCAGTTTCTGTAGTCAATGCCACACAAGGTAGCTAACAGTACACCTGGCCACCTTTGACTCCCCAGCCCAAATGACTTGGTACCCACTTACAATTGTGTCGAGTTAGGGTGGGCTTTGGAATCCATTTAGGACAGGGCTTGAACTCAAGTCTCTGGCTACATAGAGAGACACCATACCTGCTCTGCCATCAAAAGCTATGGGAGTGCAAAAAATGAGTGAACAAACTCACATCCAAATGAAGAACATAAGTGAAGCAAACACAAAGAGAATGCATAAAGCAGTACATAGAAAACATGAAAGTACAAGGAGAAATATGCACATATACAAACAAAGAGATAAAACAGAATGCTAATATTATGGGGAAATATATGATGTAGGAGCTATCATACATAAGAGGCCATAAGCAGCAGTTGTGACAACAATGTGCAGGCAAGAACTGCATCATACATAAGAATCTAGTGGTGACTCAGAGGATTAGATTTTGCACATGTATTCAGATTCAGATCTGGCCACTATCACCATGCCTGAGTAATCTTGAGGCTGGACTACTGCAATGTACTCTACATAGGATTGCCTTTGAAATTCAGAGGCTGCAGCCAGTGCAGAACACAGTGGCCTGACATAATTCTAGTGCTTCAGAGTCTGCATTGGCTCCTAATAGCATTCGGAGTATAATGCAAGGAGCTGGTTTTGATCTATAAGTCTCTAAATGATCTGCACTCATATGTATTGAAGGGACTGCCTTCTCTCTTACACCCTGTCAGGATCCCTAAGGTCAGCCAAAAGCAACCTCCTGCAAATACTATCAGCATGTCAAGTATTCTGGGCAAAAATGTGTGGGTGGTAGTTTTTGGTCATTGCTCTCTAGCTCTGGAAATCCCTCCCTCTTGAGGCCTGCCAGAGCCTGAGCCTTGACATCTTTTGGAAGCACTGTACTAACTTTATATTTGGACAGCTGCTTAGCAAAGTAATCTAGCCTGGGATATTAGTTATGGAGGTTCTGTTTTATGTTATGGTCTAGTTTCCATTTTAAGTTGGGTTTTTTTGTGTGTTTTCGCCTTGCTCATTCCCCTGTACTCTAAGTTATTCTGTCCTCTTTCTGTAAGCTGCCTTGTATTTTGTTGGGCAGGATGATATACAAATGAAATCAAATAAATTGATAAAATAAATTATATTAACAGAAGGCAAACCAGACAAACTGAATCTTGGGTAGCGGATCTTGTTAGTATGCAAAGATAAAGCAGCAGCACACACAAAGGAAACTAAAGCCAAATATGCGGAGCGGCATCAGTGAATGGCCTAACCTTTAAAGGCTACCTCAGGACTATGTAAGAAAGGAAACCAAAATCACAGCTGAGCACAGTCAGGTGACATTAATACAATGGTGCTAGCACTATACCACTTATAAGAAGAACACCAAGGAAAAGTAGCAGACTGACACTTCAGGTCATAGGATTATAAGAAAGTTGGGGTGGAAGGCACCTCACAAGATCACCTAGTTCTGGTGCCTGCTAAAGGCAGGACCATTTCTGTCTAAAGCATTCCAGCCAAGTATCTGTCTAATCTGTTTTTGAAAAATTCCAAGGATGGAGATTTCACAATTTCTCTAGGTAGCCTGTTACAATTCTTGACTACCTTCATAGTTAGAAAGTTCCTCCTAATCTTCAACCTAAATTTTTCCAGCTGAAGCTTGAAGCCAGTGTTTCTAGTCCTGTCCCCTATCATTACAGACCATTTCTATCCTCTCTGTCAGTGCCCTTCATGTTATCAAATCCCCCTTCACTCTTCTCTTCTCAAGACCAAATAATCCTAGTTCTTTCAGCCTTTCCTCCTAAGTCTTGCCTCCCAGGCTACTAATCATTTTTATTACTCTGCACTTGACCCTTTCCAAACTGTCCACATCCTTCTTGCAGTGTGGTGCCTGAAACAAGAGAGTACTCCAGATGAGGCCCCATTATGGCTGAATGGAGTAGAAGAATCACTTCCTTTGAATTGCAAGTGACTCTGCTGTTAAAATGACCCAGAATGGATAGTATGAACAATACAGAAGCCTTCTCTTAGAGTTTAAAAGTGAATTCATGAACCAAGAGATAAGACTTGGACAAACAGTTCATACAATTAACATACAATCAATCAACAATCATATCCAAACCAAACAATACAGGTTTTCCTTGCTTTATGCAGGTTCGATATGTAAGAAATTGCTCTGATGTGTTGACCCTTTTTATACTAAAAAATCGTTATATGCAAGGTAAATTCACTTCTACATGATTGGTGTGGTGGAATCCTGCAGTCAGCTGCTTTGTGCAGTGCATTGTGGGAGTGACATGCACCATGAGTGACCCATGCCCTTGGTGGCTGGGGGGGCATGGCTGCACTGGTGGCAGCAGTAAGTGCAGAGCTCCTGCAGATGCCACTGGCGCTGTCGGCGGTGGGGCAGTGGGTGGTTGCTGCAGTATCGGGAGTGGCCAGTGGTGATCGTGGATGATGTGCAGACACCACCAGCAGTGCTGGTGGTAGGGTGTCAAGCAGTGACCGCTCGCAGGCAGCGCCGACAGTGTCAACAGTACCTTTTTGTAGGGTGTGCACCACCACATTCAGGGGGTGCATGTGCATACGTGTGCACCCCCTACGTGTTGCCCCGACACATACCAAAATATAGTCTCCTGTATGGCTCTCTGCTCCTCACTCATCTGCGAACGTGTTTCTGTAGTTGCCATCCCCATTATGATAATGCCCTGTGCTTGTGTGTACTGTCTGCTGTTGCTGAGTACCAATATTGTCTGTAAAAGTGGTGGAAATGGGTCTGGGAGTCAGTACAGTTGTGGTCTTGAAACCTATACCTACTTGTTACATTGTAAAGTGGGTTCCATTTATGCAAATTCGAGTTATGAGTCATTTTCCAGGAACACACGTACAGCATAAAGCAAGGGTAACCTGTATATAGTGTGGCATCCATACAGCAAAACCTTGAAAAGATTGCCCAGTTATTTTTGGAAGGCTAGAATGTCATCTTCACGTATTATCCACTCCCTCGTCATCCCCCCTCTACTCAAGTCACTGCCTGGCGCTGCTGTCCTGGCCACCCTGCCTTAGTTACACTACTGTATTATACCTGGAAATAGATCATCCAATCCCACTGGAACGCCATTAGCATCACACAGAAAAAGCATTACCAGAAAAAGAACTGGGGGAGCAATGACGAAAAAAGTTGGAAAAAAGGCTTCATTGCTAAAGTCACAATACCCACAGGTTGGATAATCAAGGTGGTAGCAATCAAAAAGCAGGCAAGTTAAGTACTTGCACATATGCACACAATTTGAAGTGCTAACAAGAACTTGACACATTTACTTGAATCTACAGTGAGGTCCCGTCCTCCCCCACAAGTCAGCATGGAGAAAAACGCCTGTCATCTTAGATTCATATACAAAGCAGGGGGAAGGGGGAAGAAAAGGGAGGGAGCACTTGCTATGGCTCTGACTCTGGCCTTGAGCTTGGGTTGGGACCAGAGTCAGATCCATAGCAGTTGCCTGCCCCGCATCCATGTGCCTTCTGCAGTTTTTGCTTTCCTGCAGTCCCCTTCCCCCCACCCTCACTCTTAGGCACAGCTTGGCTCCCGCTTAGGCTAGATTCACTCCCAGGCACAGACCACATGGAAATCCCACCCCCTGCCCAGCCAATCAGCAGCACTGATGCTGCTGTGTGGCCCTGTAAGGGTTGAGCTTTTACATGCTGTGCTCTGGGGAGGGAATGGAGCAGCATCTGACAGTAAGGTAGGGTAGGAGAAAAGAGGCAGAGAGTGTGGGAAGTGGGGGGAAGAGGCAGAGACTGTGGGGAGCTGGGGATGGAGGGATGCTGGTGGCAGGAAGGCTGCAGAGGGAATAAGGGACCGTAGAGAGCAAGGGGCCTACCAGATGCTCCTAACTACCTGACCTCCCAGCTACTGCTTTCCCTGCCCAGGGTGTGTGGGGGTCCAAATTCAAGACAACCCTCCAATAATTAGACTCTATACCTGGAAAATTATAACAGATTTATATATTTGCCATATATAGAATCTAATTATTAGGGGGTCATCTTAAATTCAGGGTAGTCTTAGATTCAAGTGCATACAGTACTATCACATGTGTACCAACTGAAGATACACTACCTGGATCAGCAGAAGCAATCTGTAGATATGGCTGGTTAAGAATGCCACTTGGGAGCAATCAAACCTGCACTGGAAGATGTCTGTGCTGCAGAGCTCATAGGGTTCAGGGGGTCAGTGTGATACTGATGACATTCTGGATGTGGAGACTGCATGGAAGAACCTGGGGCTGATCATTGCTATAGTCTCACTTGTTTACTGGAAGAATGAGGAGTAAAAAATGAAAATAAAATCAACATACCATAAGTTTACAATGGACTGGAACATCATACGTGGGACATGGATCCTGAAAGGGTTGCATCCTGATCCCCCAAAACTAAAAGCTATACAAAGATTGCCCCAAAGACCCTTAAGATTTATCAAAATTACTTGATAACATTACTTCCAAGTGTCTCTTGACACATCTGACACTTAGAAAATTACTGTGCAAAAATGCAGTGTAGATAGGGTTACCGCAATATCATGCAGCCATCAGATGTCTCAAGTAGCTGAAATATTACAGTGTAATGAAAAGGCAACCATACAATGTTTTTTTCCAGTGAGACAGGACTTAGGGCATCACATTTACAGTCATCTTTCACATCCAGGTCATTATTGCTAACAAAACAAAGATATGTCCAAACAGAAAAAGAACATCTTTTGATAGTCATTTGGGGAGACAGGCTAGACCAGTATGTTCAAAGGCAGGAAACTATTAGGACGGCGAGTAACTAAAAATTACTAGCAGCTATTTTGTGAAAAGCCTCTGCAGGCAGTCCAGACACTAATAAGCCATGCTATAACTTAGATATACACAATAAGAAAGCGACTGAGACACACAAAGCTAATTTCTCATCCAGAGCAGTCTTACAGAATGAAAATATGGCAACTGTACAACAATGAGATTCTCAGCCTGATGGATAGGACCAACCAGGTCAGTTTTGTGCCAGTTTCAAGACCTGGAGGAGAAGGAATCTATGCAAGGCAAAGCTTTAGAAATGTATCTATCATTCCTTCAGGTTGGTTGATCAGACCCCCTGAGACAAGGCCCACCTACTTCTCAAGAATATTGGGACTTTGGAGATGAGATAAGCGTTTCTAATTGTACCATAGGCACAGGCAATCAAATCATCAGACTCAGATCACTAAGAATAGAAACATTCTCTCAAGAATACATTGGAGCTGTTGTGGAACAGAAGCAGGTGTCTGGGAATCCAGAGATGAAGTATACTAACCAGACACAATGAAAGATAGCAGAGTCCTGTTGAGTAGTTTTGATACCTGTCTGGGAATGCACATGATATATGTGATGCATGTCTAAACATGCCATAAAAGGCAACATGAAAATACGGAGTGTTTCCAGGTGAGCTGGGAACAAAGTAAGAAAAGACACTATCACCATAAACCACACAAACTAGCTAATTATTGTAGACTGTTGGTCATAGAACTGATACTCAGATGTTGTTTGTAATGCCCATTATAGCTATGGTAATGAAGCATTTCAGCGTTTATATCATCCCAAACTCTGTAGATTTGTACAACAGACACCAATTTTTTTGTGGTGAGTTTATACAGTTTACCCAGGAATGGGAATTTAATTGCATCACCTCATCAGTCACAAGCAGTCAATAGCAAGGATGAAGAGGCAATTAAAATGACCAAACCTTTATTTAAAAAGGCTGCAGAAAAACAGTGAAAATATATGGCAAGGCATTCTTGAATTTGGAAACGCTCCCACAGAAAACAACACTTGTAGTCAGGTACAACATGCAATGCCAAGATGCACATATACTTCGGTAGTTATAGACTCAAGCCACAAGCTCACAGGAGGCAGCCTGCATCCAGCCCCATCCTCCACCATAGAACTGGAGTACGATCAGTTAACTGCAAGTGGCACAAAAAGTAATAGAAAAAAAGGAAGAATGACAAAAAGTCAAAACCTACTTTACCTGAAAATCTAAAACCTTGTCAAACAAATGAATTGTCCCTTCTATACCAGTGAATGGGTATGCATTTCATGGTGTTCACAAATGTAATGAAGACCTATCAGAATGTATTTCATGGTGTTCACAAATGCAATGAAGACCTGGTGCCCTGTGACCAGTGGGATCCCTCAAGGCTCTGTCCTTGGACCCATACTGTTCAACATCTTCATTAATGACGTGGACATTGGAGTCAGAAGTGGAGTGGCCAAGTTCGCCGATGACACCAAACTTTGGGGCAAAGCATCCA
>NW_017728912.1:36897675-36960521 GCF_001723895.1 Crocodylus porosus
GGTTCAAGCACCTACATTGAACACCTTCAAGAGTAAATTGGATGCTTATCTTGCTGGGATCCTATAACCCCAGCTGACTTCCTGCTCTTTGGGCAGGGGGATGGACTCGATGATCTCCCGAGGTCCCTTCCAGCCCTGATGTCTATGAAATCTATGAAACATGGAGGACATGGATGTGGAGAATGGTAAAATATGCACTGTTTAAAAGGACTAAGAAGTAACATAAGGAAGTAACATAAACCAGTAAGCCACTGACAGGTATTGGAACCCTTTAAACATACTACATCACCAGAAGAGTTAGGTACAAGACACTCTTTTTTGTTGTCACAAAAAAACTTACACTGGCTCCACGCTTAGCTTCTATGGAAAACTGATAATTTTAAGGTATGAAAGAACAACCTTTCCAAACCCAGAAGAAAGCACTTTTGTTCCAAAGCAAATGCAGCATTATTAATTAAAAAAGGGAGTGAGAAAGAGAGAGAGTGAGCAAGCTGGTATTAAATTATCTGCATGCTGATATGCATAGGGATAAAAAAATCAAGGATGTAATCAGATTATGGGCTTCCTTTTGCTATCTTAAATGAAAGTTTCAAGGATATTCTGATCACCAAATTCCCAGTATAAAATCCTTTAGTACAGTGGTTCCCAAACTGTGAGCCACAGCCACAGTTGGGGTTACAACATCAGTGGTTGGGGTCACAAGATTTCTGAGCCCATAATGGGGAGCAGGGCTGCAATGGGGCTGGACCAGCTTCAGGCAGGAGCTGCCTTTGAAGACCAGCAGGTGGGACCCAGCTCAGGAGGGAGTGATGCATTTTCATGGCCTCCCAGGTGACGTGCAGCAGCAGCAGTGGCTTGGAGTTGTGCCCCCACTGTTGCCGGGCAGGCAGAGGGTGCTTCAGCTTGGTGGCAATGGTGGTGCAGTGGTCCCTTCTGCACCAGGTCTCACCTGCACTGTGGAGCCCTCTGGGGCAGGAGGGGAGGGGAAGATAGTAGGGCATGAAGCCACAAGCTTATATAAATCAGCAAGACTGAATGAACTCCACCCAAGAGTGCTGCAAGAGTTGGCTGAAGTAATTGCAGAGCCGCTGACAAAGGTCTTTCAAAAATCATGGGAGTTTGGAGAAATCCCAGAGGACTGGAAGAGGGCCAATGTTGTGCCCATCTTCAAGAAGGGGAAGTTTGAGGAGCCGGGAAACTACAGGCCAATTAGCTTAACTTCTATTCCATGGAAAAACCTAGAGACATTAATCAAAGAGGCATATGTGGCAAACTTGCAGAAGGCATGATACTGAATGGCAGCTAGCATAGCTTTGTCATGGGCAGGTGTTATCTGACCAACCTCATTTCTTTCTCTGATCAGGTGACCTGTCACCTGGATGAGAGAAAAGTGGTTGACATCATATACCTCAACTTCCAGAAAGCCTTTGACCTGGTATCCCATGAGGTACTGATCAGAAAGTTGGAAGATATCAGGCTCAGCTGTGGGACTGTCAAGTGGGTGCGGAACTGCTAGTGGGGTAGGACACAGAAAGTCCAAATAAATGGATCGGTGTTATCCTGGCAAGATGTGGGCAACAGCATACCCCAGGGATTGGCACTTGGCCCAATCCTGTTCAACACCTTCATCAAAAACCTGGATGAGGGGGTGAAAAGCCCATTGGCCAAATTCGTGGATGACACTAAGATATGGAGCTTTGTGGACACGTCCACAGATAGGCTGCAAATACAAGCAGACCTAGACAGGCTGGCATGTTGGGCAGAATGGAACTGGATGAGGTTCAACATTGAGAAATGCAAAGTGCTGCATCTGGGAAGGAAGAACCCCTAGCACACCTACTTGCTGGGCAATGCTAACCTGAACAGCACTACAAATGAAAGGGATCTGGAGGGTAACAATAGACCCCAGCATGAATATGAGCCATCAGTGTGATGCTGTAATGGCTAGGGCCAATAAAACTGTGGCATGCATCAATCAATGCATCTCCAGTAAAAGCAAAGAAGTAATTCTCCCACTTTACTCAACATTAAAGTGGGTTTTAAATTAGGTTAACTGGGGGACAGGGATGCAGAGGAATACGAGGACACTTTGCCATCAAGCCAAGTGATGCGCACAGGTAGTACCCAGATAAGTGACAGGGGCCAGGGAAGACTTAGGAACAAGGGGGTGGCATGGGTACCTGCAGGAGGCCTCAAATGCCTCTACACAAATTCTTGAAGCATGGGGAATAAGCTAGCAAAAACCCAGACCTAGCAAGGCTCACAGAAACCTGATGGGATTCTACCCATGACTGGGCAGTGGACATCCAGGGATACAGGCTGTACAGGCAAGGCAGAGCAGGGAAAAGAGGGAGGGGTGTGGGATGTAGCACCAAAGAGCACTACACATCCTCAATGATCAAGATGGGGTCAGGGGAGGGGCAAAATGAGGTGCTCTGGGTAAAATTGCAAGGGGGGCGTGGGGAAAGGGACTTGATAGTGGGGAGAGGGACTTGTTAGTGGGTGTCTACTACAGACTGCCTCACTAAGGGGATGAGCTGGACCTGGAATTCTCAGATCAGCTCACGGAGGCTGTAAGTGATATGGTTGTCATGGGTGACCTAAACTACCCAGACATCTGATGGGAGGAACAGTCAGCCAGGTCTGACCACTCACATAGGTTCCTACCTGGGATACAGGACCTCCACCTAACCCAGGGGAAATACCTTGCTGGACTAGGTCCTTGCCACAGGCAATGACCTGGTGAGGGGTCTGCAGGTCCTTGACCACCTGGGCAACAGTGATCATTGCCTGCTGGAATTTACTATCCAGTGCAGGGTGGTGAAAGCAAGCAGCAAGGGAGAGGTCCTCAACTTCAGGAGGGCTGACTTCTGTAAGGTAAGAAGGTTAGTAAGAGAGGTATTGGGGTCTGGGAGCTTCAATAAGATGGGAGTCCAAGATGGGTGGTTGTTCCTCAAGGAGATGATTCTCTGAGCTCAAAGGGAGTCAGTCCCATGGTGCACCAAGGGGGCAGGAGTGCAAAGAAGCCCCCATGGCTCAGCAAAGGCATCCAGGGATGCCTGAGGGCAAAAAAGGAGGTGTACAAACAGTGGAAGTAAGGGGCTTTCACCAAGGAGGATTACACCTCTGTTGCTTGGGACTGCAGGGAGGCGGTTAGGAAGGCCAAGGCTGAGATGGAGCTAGGGCTAGCAACCAGATTTAGGGATAACAAAAAGGTCTTTTTCAACTACATAGGAAGTAAGAAGTAGGCACCGGGCAATGTGGGGTCCCTACATGATGGGCTTGGCAATCTGGTGATTGCAGCAAATGAAAAAGCTGACTTCTTTAATGAATTCTTTGCCTCCAGGGACCGGGACATTTCCCTGACTAGAATTGTGGATGGACTCAGGGGAGGCACCGCCATGCCTAGGTTCAGGGATGACCTAGTTATGGAACTTTTGGAGGGGTTGGATGTGTTTAAATCAGTAGGTCCAGATGCTCTTCACCTGAGGGTGCTGGGCTAATTGGCAGCGGTCATAGCAGGGCCCCTGGCATGGCTCTATGAGCGCCTGTGGAGGCACTGGCCAGGTACCAGAGGATTGGAAAAGGCCAATGTGGTCCCCATTTACAAAAAGGGTAGAAAGGAGGACCCTGGCAATTATAAGCCAGTCTGTCTTACCTTGGTCCTTGGGAAGACCTTTGAGAAAATTCTCAGGGAGCACATGTGCAAGGGCCCAGCAGGGGAGATAATGCTCAGGGGCAACCAGCATGGGTTCACTGAGGGCAGGTCCTGCCTGACTAACCTGGTTTCTTTTTATGATTAGGTCACATAGTCCCTGGATGAGGGTGTCAGGGTAGATGTCATTTTCCTGGACTTCAAGAAGGCCTTTTACATGGTTTCCCACCACAGTCTCTTAAAAAAACTTGGTGACTGTGGCATTGATGCCTGCACAGATAGATGGGTGGCAAATTGGCTTGATGGTCGCACCCAGAGAGTTGTGGTGGATGGGTTGTTTTTGACCTGGAGGGATGTGGGCAGTGGAGTCCACCAGGGCTCTGTCCTGGGGCCTGTACTGTTCAACATATTTATCAGTGATCTGGATGTGGGTGTGGAATGCACTCTGTCCAGATCTTCTGATGACACCAAATTATGGAGTGATGTAGGCATGTTGGAAGGGAGGGACAGAATCTAGCTAGATCTAGACAGGTCACAGAGGTGGGAAGTTGAGAATAGGATGGAATTCAATGCAGACAAGTGCAAGGTGCTGTGTCTAGGGAGAAAGAACCAGAAACACACCTATAGTCTGGGAAACACCCTTCTTGTCAACACGGTGGCAGAAAGGGATCTTGGAGTCATTGTTGACACCAGGATGGACATTAGCTGCCAATGTGAGGAAGCGGTCAGTAAGGCTAACTGCACCTTATTGTGCATCTACAGATGCATCACAAGCAGGTCCAGAGAGGTGATCCTTCCCCTCTATGCGGCATCAGTCAAGCCACAGTTGGAGTATTGCATCCAGTTCTGGGCACCACATTTCAAGAGGAATGTGGCTAGCATTGAGAGGGTCCAGAGGAGGGCCACTCACACGATAAAGGGGCAGCGGGTCAGGCCCTATGAGGAGAGGCTAAAGGACCTGAACCTATTCAGCCTCCACAAGAGAAGGCTGAGAGGGGATCTGGTGGCTATTTACAAACTCACTGGTGGGGGTCCAGTGAGAACTGGGGGCACCCTGGGGGAAACCTAGAAACAATGGTCAGAAACTCCTGTAAGATAGTTTCAGGCTGAACATTAGGAAAAACTTCTTCACAACTAGGGCGGACAGACTATGGAACAAGGTCCCCCCAAAGGTGATGCAATCATCTAATCTTGAGGCCTTCAAGAGAAGACTGGACAGTCACCTGGCTGGGGTCGTCTGACCCCAGATGTCTTTCCTGCTCATGCATGGGGCTGGACCCGATGACCTTTCAGGGTTCCTTCCATCCCTTTGATGATGATTCTATGATCATGGGCTCTACTCTTGTTTTGCCACCCATGGGGGAGGAGCTGTGGGGGAGGGGGGGCATGTTCCACACTCCGCTTTGGCCACAGCAGCTGCCACCTCCCATGAGCAGCAGCCAAGGCTTGGCACTGCTGGTTCAGCCTAGCCAGGTTAGACTAACCTGCAAAGTTTGAATCAGTTCAGGTTCAGGCTTTTTGAATGTCTGTCTCTAGCCCAAGGGGGCTGTGGGCTCTGGCTCTGGCTCTGGGGCACTTGCGGGGAGGGAGAGGCACTGGCAGGGCCAGGGGGCTGTAGGTTGGGAGTGAGAAGCACCAGCAGGGCCAGGGGCTGTAGGTCAGTGGTGAGGGGCATTGGCAGGAGCTGCAGGTTGGGATTGAGAGGCAGGGGGCTGTGGGTTGGGAGTGAGAGGCACCTGAGGGGGTGGGGAGGTTCAGGTTGGGAGTAAGGGGCCATGCTGAGAAAATTAGGGGAAGGGTCAGATGGCTATTTGCTATGCAGGTCCTTCCATCTTTTCCTTCTTCATATGGGTGCAAGGGGAAGCTGCACAGGCCCCCACTTCCAGCTGGTGGGTTACAGTAGGTTATCTGGGGTTGCTTCATAGTCTGAGAGAGCTATCATCTTGACTCCTGCACACAACACCCCTGACACTCACCTAGATGTGCCTATTTTGGCCCTCTGGCCTGGGTTCAGGTTTTGACATGTCAGGATTTACAAAGTATGTAGGCATTTGATGCAGATAGACACTCTCATAATGCCCTATAGGTGGCTAATGAGCATATGGGAAATGGGTACCTGACTCCCTAAGGCACATGGGAATATCCCAGCTCATGGAACATGCAGCAACTCTCTTTCACAAAGGAATAATGATTTAAGTATCTAAGGAGCTGGTGCCTTACTGAAGTCTAATGGCTAGAGCAATCAAATGAATTAGTCTATTCTCATCTAGTGTTTTCTAGTCAAAACAACCTTTCTAGCATATTCCGTATCTCAGAGTCCATCTCTATTCAAATAGAAGACACATATCTACTGTTTCAGTTGTGTGACTTGTTTTACATGTAAACCAAACATTAGTAAACCAAACTGATAAGCCCAACAAACATAATCTGCGTAAAGAAGAAATAAACTGTAACTGCTCATGTGTACAAAAACTCTATTGCTCATTTGGAAACTTATTGAGGATTAAAACCAAGTTATTTAGCAAATAAAACTGGGGGGAAGCCCACCCTCACCTTGAACACAGATCCAAGGGGCATGTTCTCCCATACTTGCCCAGAGGTGCATGCAGTGGTGTGAGCCGCCCCTCTCCTCAGCACCCCCTGGATGAGCCACTCATGGCTCTGTCTTGTGCACTGCCCTGTCTGGGCAGCACCTACCCCAGCTTCTCTCCTTCCTCACTGGGGGCATCAATCTTCCCCCCCACTCCATGCCCCTTCCCTCCCTTCACCACTTCCCTCCAACAGATTCATCAGCCAGATGCTGCTCTTCAAGCTGCAGGGCTGGCCGTGTGCATGCTGCGGCTGTGCGCATGCACGCAAAATTTATTGGTGACATTATCGGCCACATCAGCCAACATTTTTCAAAATATTTATAAGAAAATAAAGACTCGTAACTTGCTTGTTGGTGCCCCTTTGTTTCAGCATCCAGGGCGGTCACCCCACTTGTCCCTCCCTTGCTACAGTACTGCCTTTTCCTTTTAACCTTTTTTTTTCTTTTTTTTTGATACAGTAGTTGGCCAAGCTGAGAATAAAATTCTCTACATTCAGACTAAAGATATTTTTTACTTGTCCTGTCAGATGTTAATTTTGAATGTCACATCTGATCAGTTCCAACACTCTTGACTTTGCTGAAAAGCAGAATACCTGTAGGAAGGGGATAGGAGAGTGTCAGGTAATACACTTGGAGGTGGGCTGGAGAGCTGCAAGAAGCCCCTAGGTCTGCAATGTGCTCAGCATACAGAAGCAACAAGTGTGAGACTCTTTAATTTAAATAACCTTTATAAAATAATTTGAACTTTAAAAAGAAAGACAACAATAAAACTCATGTATGGACAGCTGAAAGCCTTTGGAATTGTTTGCAATAGAACAGTATTTACTTTTCAGCTAAGATGAGGAAGTAATATAGAAAGACAGCATTATGGATCCTCCCTGGTCTATGTCAGTGAAGATCTACTCCACTTAGCCAGTGGTCAGTGTTTCATGACTCCCATTTGTAGCCCTTGCTGGAGTCTGGATCAATATAGCCATTGATCAGTATATATATGCATCATACACAGGCCCTGCTAACAGCATCAAACAAAGCAGGCCGATGAATACATTAGGCATATCATATATGGCTTGCGCAGATGTGCTGGAAAGTAGCTCATTAGTTTTAGAGGAGCCTCCAAGGCTAACAGAGAGTGAATTGGTAAGACCAGTACAAAATACCAAAACGAAACCAGAGTGATCTGGCAAACAGAGGTCTCTATCTGGTGGAGAGGGTGCACTGACTGGTAAGAAGTAGGATGTGGTTGATGTTTTAGTAGTTGGTGAGAAATAGGATGGGTATGCTGTAATCATGAAGCTGTTTTGGTCAGTGTATGAAAAGGGGCCCAAGAAGTCTTAATACTTTGTACTGGGCTTAGGAGTTGGCTGTCCTATGCCTGCAAATGATCCAGCTAGAACCATGGACTGGCTGGTCATGCTAATGCCTAGCCTTGCTTGTAGACAATAAACCTGTCTGAGCTCTTTGTCACTAAGAACTGGAACCTGCAGTCTCTTTCTTGTAACAATTAGGTTGTTAATGGCACAGCATCACAAATGGTATCCTGACAGTGCACACACAGACCATTCAAACCAGGGAATCCTGACATGACTGGTAACACCTAACCCCTGAGCAACACTAATGGAATCAAATAATAGTACTGAGGGAGTCTGCCCTGACAACATTGGTGACTCTAGAGACCTACACCACTTACATCACAGAATCATAGAAAAGCAGGGATGAAAGGATCCTTCAGAGGTCATCTATTCCAACCTCATGGCAGAGGCAGTATCATCCTTATTCAAGACACCCAATACAAATCCATTGTGTAACCTATTAGTAAAACAACACAGTCAACCCTGACACAGCCACAAGGTATTACAGGCTCACCTGTCACAGGTAACACAGGAAGACAACAGTGGTCAATGTCCTACTGTTGCAAGTGTTGTTAAAGTATGTTTGAAAGATCCAAGGAAGAGGGCTATGCCCCCTACTATACAGAAAGGCAAAACCCTCCACAGTCCATACCAATCTGACTACAGGGTAAAATTCCTTCTTGACACCAAATATGATGATCAACCTGACCCTGAGAGGCAAGACCCTCTAGCTAGGAGCCTATGGGTTTAAGTCCCAGGAGAAGTATTGGCACACCCCAGTCAAAATCTGCAGCCTTGGCTATAGCCAACACCCAGTGCCTGAGGAAACTGAAAACCCCTCTCCCTGACACAACAGGAGGGGGAAAAAATCCTTCCTGACCCCATGTGGAAACCACAAAAGCCAGAAATATGGGAAATACCCATAATAGAACACAGGCATAGATACTCCTTGATGGTCCCTGACCAATGCTTATCCAACTGCTTCTTGAACAGCTCCAATAATAGAGTCCACAACTTCTCTAGGCAGCCTATTCCATTACCTCCCTGTTCTAACAGTGAATGGGTTTTTCCTGATATCCAGTCCAAGCATACTTTGCTGAAGCTTCAAGCCCCTTGTCCATGTTCTGTTCTCCGCAGCAAGAGAGAAAAGATACTTTCCCTCTCCTTTCTGGCAGCTCTTCAGGTATTTGAAGACTACTAGCATACATCTTCTTAAGCACTTTTCCTGCAAGCTGAATATGCCTATTTCTGTCAACTGTTATGGCTTGCTTTTCAATCCCTTTATCATTTTTGTCTCCTGCCTCTCATCCCTCTCTAACTTCTTTATGTCCTTTTCAAATGTGGAGCCCAAAACTGCACAGAGTATTCCAGATGAGGCCTAACCAGTGCAGAGTACTGGTATTCCTGTGTCTTACACCTAATGATCATGGCACTGACTGCTGGAGAAGGGTTGGATAACCTCTGCCTTTTCAAAGCAAACATGGCAGAGTGGGAGGACAGTGGTTCTGTCTTCATTTCTGCTTGCTTTCTGTGGGGTTGCAGCTTGATTGGCCCCATGTGTTTTCTTGATCCTCAGATAGATTTTGGCTGCCAATCTGCCTGTTCTAGAAGAGAATGAAGCTCTGCTAAGCAACATAAACGTGTCTGTAACCTAGTTTTTCGTGGTCAGCTGGAAGGTCTAAGCTGAGAACTCTCAGAGAGGTTTACTTCCATTGAAGATACTGTGTGTTGGTGCAGCTTACTGGTGCATTGATATTTCCATACCTTAAGGTGCTTAACTGAGAAAATAGGTAATTACATTGCAGTATAATTAGCCACACAATTGAGCTTTTGTGCATAAGGCCCTACTTGTGTTATAGTTTCATAGTTGCATAGTTGGTCGGAAGGGACCTCAGCAGATCATCAAGTCCGACCCCCAAGATCCTACTGATGCAGCCTGAAACTGAATTTGCCTTTTGTGCAGCTGCATCAGGTTGCAGACTCATACTGAGTCTGTGATCTACCAAGACTTTCAGATCCTCCATAGTGCTGCCATTCAGCCAGGGGTCATGCACTCTGTATTTCTGTTTTTGATTGTTCTTCTCAAGATGTAGCACCTTGTATTTGAACATCCTTGAACTTTAGGAGTTCAAGGATGGAGGAGACCATCAACGGGATCGTGCAGGACGCCCACAAGCTGGACTCATCCCTGCTGGCCCCCTGGCAGAAGATAGACGTGGTGAACACCTTCCTCAGCCCCCATGTTGCGTTCTTCCTGAGAGGCTTGGCAGTCCCCAAGACCCTCTTCAAGAAGGCAGACACCGAGATCCGGTGACTGCTCAAGAAGTGGCTGCACCTGCCACTAAGGGCCAGCAACGAGGTCCTGTACATCCCCAACTGGCAGGAAGATGCCAACATCCCCCACATGGGAGACTTCTGCGACATTGTGGTGGTCACCCATGCCTTCCGCCTCCTGACCTGCCCGGATGCAACGGTAAGTATCATCGCCACCAGCACCTTCAAGGAGACTGCCCGCAAGAGGATCGCAAGGCAGCCGACCAGACAAGACTTGGCCACCTTCCTCAGCGGCTCGTTGGAGGGCGAGTTCAGCTGAGACAGTGGGGACTTTGCCTCTTTGTGGAGCCAAGCCCCCAACGCCACACGCCGCCTCGGGAAACGCATCGGCTGCGCCTGGACCAGGATCGAGGAGTGCCGGGAGCTGGGAGTCTCCCTGCAACCAACCCTGCATGCCGTCTGCACCACCATAACGCCCTGCACGAGGACCTTCCTGGAGAGGTTCCTGAAGGATGCCGTCTGAAACAAGTATGCCGGTGACCTGAGGGCCAAACCCGACCAGGGCAAGGTCTTCGACGTCATCTCAAAGTGGGACGCTAGCAACCACTTCATGCCCAGTGGGATCTTCACACACTTCACGGACTGGCGCTTCCTCCACTGTGCCTGCCTCAACTGCCTGCCTCTGAACGGGGCCGTGTGCTTCAGCCTCCGGGACAAGAGGTGCCAACGGTGTGGCTACACGGCAGAGACCCTCCCCAAGGTGCTGTGCAGCTGCAAGCCACACACCAGAGCCTGGCAGCTCTGCCACAATGCTGTCCAGGACTGCCTAGTGAGAGCCATCCCAGCTGCAGCAGGGGAGATCTCCGTGAACCGGACTGTCCCAGGCTGTGAGAGCCAGATGCAACCTGACATAGTCATCACCAACGAAGAAGCCAAGAAGGTCATGATCATGGACGTCACCATTCCCTTCAAGAACCAGCACCAAGCCTTCACTGACACCCGGGCTCGCAAGTGGGAGAAGTATGCCCCGCTGGGCAACACCCTGAGGGGCCGTAGCTACAATGTGATGGTGGACACGCTTATCGTGGGAACACTCGGAGCCTGGGACCCCAGCAAGGAGAGCATCCTGCATGCCTGCCGCGTCTCCCGCTGCTACGCCAAGCTGATGCGCTGCCTCATGGTGTCCAACACCATCCATTGGTCCCGTGACTTCTACATGGAACACATCACGGGCCACTGCCAGTACTCCGACCACACCAGACAAGCCGCCGCCTGACTGGACCCGGGGGGGACCGCCTGAACCGCACCCCCTCTGCGCCAGACGGACCTTCACTTCAAGAGGATTCTTCAACCACAGATGACCCTGCTCCACCTGAAGAGGACCCCCACAATGAGACTCTATATGGACTGAGACACTTCCCTCGAACCACTTCCTCCACCATTGCAGACCATTGTAACGGGTTTGTGTGTCTCTATCTCCTTTCTAGAAACCACCTAGATCCAAATCCACCCTAGATTTAAACCCCCATAAATGTGGGAGCTTATAAATTACATCTCTACACCAGATACAATATTGGCTACCTGAACAGAAGGAGGACGTGGCCAGTATGTAGGCCCTACAAAGCAGACAGGCTATCCTGAGCCTATGACACAGCTATGGAACAGCAGTCTCAGAATGTAAACAAGCGTTTCACATGTAGTTTTCACCAGTTTAGAATTATATGTGTATGCAAATACATTCATTTTAAAGTGCAACTGCCACCATCATGCATACAAAATTAGGATACCTGCATTGGAAATTTAGTCCTAGGTGCTCAAAGCTGTGCAAATGTATTGGGCAATAGTGAGTTGGTTAGAATATTTAATATCTTTAAAGCAAATATCAATTTTGGAACCTAAGCCTCTCTTTCAACAGTCATATGAAATGTTGGCGTGAACTATGGGACAGACAACAGATGATATCTGGAAATAAACATGGACCCTGCATTTACAAACTTAAATATTTACACAAGGTAAATAGGAGCATATTCTTGCTAACACTGCACAAAGCTGCAGGGGAAAGTTCCAAACTGATTTCAGGATGCAATAACTAAGAGAGAGAGTTTGTGGTGCTTAATGTCAATGTGATAAAAAGATGTTAATCTCCTCAGCTTTAAAAACCATTTTGGAATAGAGCTTGTGAATAATACAAGGCATGTATATGCCTCAGAGTGTTTATTAATGGACAATCAGGACTACTGCCCTTCTTTTACAGATGGGAAAGTACCTCCTCTGCAGGGCAACCTGCTGAGTTTTTCTGGAGCAAAGGTATACATTCTCCATCCTCACTGACTTCAGCGGGATGATGAGGCTGGTTGGCCTTGTCATGATGAAGCAGTCGACATCTTGAAGGACCAAGTCTTAAAAGCCATATGCAGGGTCCCACAGAAAACTTGTCAGAACCATGTAAAGAACTCAGTCCTACCCCACAAGTCTGGGCTTTAATTACAGGCCAGCTTTCCTGCATGGTCATACCCCCTTTTCCATAGTACAGCTTGGTGGCTCCAATTTGCCACAGGTCTAAACACTTTGGTCCCCTGAGGTGTCTGGGCCATGCCAAGAGGAGCAGCAGCCAGAGACCATTTTAAGTCCTTGAAACAGTCCCTCAGCATCCTCTTCCTCACCCTCCATGCTTAGTGTCTGGAGAGGGGCAGGAGTGGGACAGTGGCAGTAATGTCTGGGTCTCCCCAGAGGCATAAGTAGATAGGGTAGGCAGGGGAAAGGAGGAGAGGAGCAGTGCTGCAGAAAACAAAGGGAAGGGAGGGGATGCTGAGAGCCAGGGAGGATTTCTTGCCTAATTCAGGGACATAAAATAGCTTTTGCATAAAAGCCTGCCTTTTTCTGGCTAACTTGAAGCCATTGGTAGCAGCTCATATTCCTTGTCCCCTAGAACATGGTGTCATGGAGAAGAGTTGGCCAATGGAAGGTGGGTCACCCAGCCCACAGGGCCTTGTGGAGGTGAGTCCTTAGGCCCATAGGGCTTCTTAACACAGCTGCCAAAACAAATGTGTCATCATGCACCTAGGGTGGTAACACTGATACCACTCACCAGTTTTCCCAGGATTGAATTTATTGTCTTTGATAACCATAAATATTGATCACAGGCTGGTGCACTGGTACAGGTTGTGGACTGACTGGCTAAGCAGGAGCTCTGCAGAAAAGTACCTGGAGGTTACAGTGGACAATAAGCTGAATATGAGTCAATAGTGTGCCCTTGTGAAGAAGGCTAGTGGCATACTAGGCTGCATTATTAGGAGTGTTGCCAGCAGGTCGAGGCAAGTGATTCTACCCCTCTATTTGGCACTGGTGAGGCCACTTCTGGAGTACTGTGTACAGTTTTGGGCCCCTCACTATAGAAAGCATGTGGACAAATTGGAGAGAGTCCAATGGAAGGGAACTAAAATGGTTAGTGGGCTGGGGCACATGACTTGTCTTTCCTGCCTAGAGCAGCGGTGGGGGACTGCACCTGATGATCTCACAATATCCCTTCCAGTCCTAATCTTCTGTGAAGCTGTGAATCTATGAACTGGGCTTATTTAGTATGGAGAAGAAAAGACTGAGGGGGATTTAATAGCAGCTTCAACTACCTGAAGGGGGGTTTGAAAGAAGTTGGGAGCTAGACTGTTCTCAGTGGTGGCAGATGAGAGAACAAGGAGCAATGGTCTCGAGTTTCAGCAAGTAAAGTTTAGTTTAGATATTAGGAAAAACTTTCTCACTAGAGGGGAAGTAAAGCACTAGAACAGGTTACCCAAGAGAGGTTGTGGAATCTCCATCCTTGGAAATTTTTAAGACCTGCCTGGACAAAGCCTTGGCTGGGATGATCTAGTTAGGGATGGTCAGCGGGTTTGACGAGATGTCCTCTTGAGGTCCCTTCCAACCCTTATTTTCTATGATTCTATGATCATCCATGATAATGAAAATCAACAGCAGTTGTTGATGGGAAAAGCAGGGGGTGAGTGGCTACAGTATGAACCCCCTGGGTGTTGGCTACACCAATACAGTTCTCTGGCAGCTGTGGCAAGAAGCCCTGAAGGCCAGATGCCCTACTCCCTGGTTCATGGCAAGGGATATAGCCACCAACTGATTACATTTGAACAGTTCTGCCCTAAAACAATCAGCACTTTGGGGGTTTAAAAAAAAAAGACCCTGTAGGGGTTTCTATCCAATTCTAAGTGGGCAGTACATAAAATAAACATCACTTTCTGAAGACAGAGCTCCCTTTTACCTAAGGGCCTCTTCAGTCAGTTAATAACTTTAATGGGGGCTGTTGTCAGGCGGGTCCTGGCAGAAAGGGTTCTCATCACCTTGCAGGATGAGGCCTTGGGAGAACAATCACTCTACATGAATCAAACAGTATCTGAAGACATGTATTCAGCCCTTCTAGTGCACTGTGATGGACAAAAGGAAAGGTAATAATAACCTTAGTGATAATATGGTAGGACCATTCACAACAGGTCAGATTTTTGTAAGCACCAGGTCACCATTAGAGGAGTGTTGGGCACACTCTGCTGCATTAGTGAACACACCCAAAACTGAGCAACACTGAGTGTACTCCAGGCATGTGCCAGAAAGTGGTCCCATGACAGTTCTTTCAACATTCAATAAGTGCAGAGCATGAGTAGGTGGGTGGTGTGTGTTTGGGGTGAGGGTATTTTTTAGTACCATCTGACTGTGTACACATGCTCACAATGCTTACTGTATTTACTCAAATATAAGACAACCCTAAATATCAGATGATGCCCCAATAATTAGTTTCTATATATGGAAAATGTATACATTTGTTATAATTTTCTTAGTATAGAATCTAATTATTGGAGGTTTGCCCAAGGCTACAGCAGGGAAAATACATTTTGGGGGGTCAGATATTGCCCTCTGTCCCCCCCAAATTCTTTCCTCTGTAATCCCTTCCTCCACTCTTTACTGTCAGACCCTGCTCTCCCTGAGCATATGGAAGTGAGGGGAAAATCTGAAAACATTGACCTTGAAATAAACATACCTGCAGTAATTTGCATATAGGCAAATGACTACAAGTACACATGGACTTAGTTCATCCAGAATTGATGTATTTTACCTTTTTTGAAACTGCTGCAAGTGCTAACTTAGCACAGGTACTCCATAAACATGCTTTTAAGCAGCAGCACTTTTGTACCTACTGGGCACATCTACATGAGATGTTTACTATGCAGTTGACTAATTAACTGCACAGTAAATGTCTCAGCATCTACACATGCGCCCCGTTAGGCTGCACAAAACTAATAAACTCTGTAGCAGAGCAGTACCTGTATTTACAGTTAATTTTATTATTTCATGCCCCTCACTTCCATGTCCTCAGGGAGAGAAAGGTGTGTGTATGAAAAAAACTCTACAGAAGGTAAATACAAGTACTACCCTGCTGCAGAGTTTTTTCATGTACAGCAGTGCATGTGTAAACACTGACCTGCTGACTGGGGCACAATGGTGCTTCAGTGCGGGGGCTGCCTCCTGGCTAGCCCTGCACTGAAGCACCCTTGGGCCCTGCCCTTCTGCAGCACTTCGAGCCCTGTTGCAACAGCCCTAGTCTGGCAAGCTGATCTTCTGGGCCTACTGCCAGCTGGGGCTGCTGCAGTTCAGGCTCACAGATAAACTGGGTGCCCAAAAGCTTTCTAGGGGCAATAAACTGCAGAGCAATAAGTTCCATATTTAATTGCTGCATGTTAATAGTGCATGTAGACATGTCTACTTATATGAAGTACAAACTATGCATTTTTTTGGGTAAAAATATATGTCTATGTATATATGAGTTTATATATATCTATATTCTGAGTATCACCCCACAAAGAAAACCTTAACCTGTTACAAAAACCACACCTGCACTGCCCACACACCCATACAAAGGTCACTGGCCACCTGGACCTGTTATAATATCTGCTTCATGTGCTACACACACAAACCAACTCTGGTCTCTCAGACCAGGCAACCTCTTCCTTTCATCCCAACCCCACTTGCAGGGTCATATACCCAGTTCATCTGTCATCCATGTCTCTGTCACTCCAGCTTCCACTGGAGGATCCAGTGCTGCTGTTGCTGTCCTCAGTTCCATCTGTCTCTTCCTCTTCATCACTGTCACCACGCCCTTGCCCATTAGGGTGAAGTTGGAAGATCCTGTGTCATGTGTCTTTGTGCCAGGTGGCTTTGGCCATGTCCTCTCCATCCTCCACTACCAATTTCTAGTAGTAGGCCTGGAGATCGTTCAACTATGCATAATCTTAGTTAAAAGCCAATAGCTCATGATTTACCATATAGGTCATTGGACTGGGCCACAGGAAAGTCAAAAGCATTTCAAGCCATGGTAACCCTACAGCTTAGCACTGCTCAGTATGTGTATATACTCCAAATACCCCCCACAAAGGATCCACATGTTAATTACCACCTCCCAACCCCCACTCATGAATGGAACCATGTGTTTTTGTCACAAGTCCTGGCATCTTCCAAAAAATGTATATGTAGATGAGATGCAGGGCAACCTGGTTTGGCTTCACCTCATGGAGGGCAGGATCATATTGATCATATGTGACAGGCTGAGCGAGGAGAAGACAGAAGGATTCCAGGTGAAATGTTTGGGACCCTGTTTGGTAAGGTTCACAAGACATTTAAGTCTAGTGAATCAATGGCATGGGAGTTTCTCACACTCCTGGGGCAGGGCGTTTGTGGGGAGAGAGAGGGGCTAGAGGGGGTAGAGAGAGACCTGCAAGTTCCCCCCACCCCCAAACATAAACACACCATCTTTCCTGGCAGCAATGAGTCTTCTACTGGCACTGGGAGCAAGGAGGTGGGAGCAGTGCCTGTCCTTGCATCTGTACCACTTCCACTACTAGCAGAAATAGCCACCAGCACCAGAACGACAGTCTCCTCCACCCCAATTTCAGCTCCCAGCATGAGTCTCCCAGTGCCAGAGGAGGAGTTGGATCTGGAAGCAGGGAACCTGTGTGCCATAGCCAGGCAAATTCTGGGGAAAGAGGGGGAATTTGAGTTTGTGCTCCACACCCCTCAAAGTTCCCCTGGAAGCAGGTCTCCTTCTCTGAAAGGCACCTTAGGGGAGGTTGTGGGGCCAGGTGACTCAGCTTCTCCTGTTGTTGTGCCTCTGCTTGCTGGGGAGATGGATAAGGCAGGATCCCCATCCTCAACCCAGAAGAGGGGGAGTAGTGTAGTGTGGGATCATTTTGAGTTGGCAGATGATCCCAGGTATGCTGCCTGCCAGCACTGCCAAGGCCGATTAGCCGGGGCATGGAGATGAAACACTTCACCACCATGGCGATGCTGCTGCCTCTCAGGAGACAGCACCCCCTTGCCCTTTTTCCTCCTCAGCCTGGCACCAGTGAGAGCATACCCAAAAAGAAGTCCCATTCTTGCTCCAAAGCCCCTGTCTCCACAAAGCAAAGGCAGGCCACCCTGGACCGGTGGGGGAAAGCCACAGACAAAGTGGGGCATGTTGCAGTGGTGAGAGAGGTCACCCAAAGCATTGGGGAGATGCTTACTCTGGATGGCCAGCCCTTCTCCTTTGTTGAGTGTCCAGGGTTCAGGCAGCTCATGGTACTTGTGGTCCCATCATACCATGTGCCAGCATGTACCACCTTCAGCAGGACAGTGGTGCCCTCCCTGTATGAGGCATGCAGGGTATACTTGTGGGAGGAGCTGCACAAGGCAGGTCCACGGGTGGCCTTACACTTCACCTCAGACATTGGATTTATGACATACTATAATCTGCCTGACATCTGACTCCCCAGGTACCTCTCCACTTTTACCTTCTACATCACCCTTCCCTGCCCCGCTCTGATCCTGTCTCTCACCCCCTGACATTTTCACTGACTGGCTTTCTTGTCTGCAGCCCAGCCTCTGGCCTCTTTACTATTCATTCCATCCAAGAAGAGCACACACCAACTGCAGATGCTTCCTCAGTCTGACGAAGGGTTTTTAAATCTGAAAGCTTGCCAAGATATATTTCTCCAACTATTCAGCTGGTCTAATAAAATATATCATATCTACTCAAAGAACCTTGCCTGCCTGTTCCTTAGACCAACATGGTTACAACCAGAAACCCAGTTAACACACACAAGTGACACAAGTTTTGCTTTCAACAGTTTGAGGTGCACTTTCACAGAAGCCCCTCATGTATCTCCTTTTAGTGATTCCCCATTATAATCAATGGCTGAATCACACCAAATCAGTGCCAAATCTTTTGAATCTGATTTGGCCAAATTGATTTGGGACAGTGATCCAAATCACCAAATCGAATCTCTGTCCCCTGAATTGGCTGAATCTGAATCCAAATCAAATAGTGGCCACTTCACACAGGCCTGTACACATGATCTGTGGGTGGAGGGAAGGAATGCTTTAATTAGAGTGGCTTGGAAAGCCACTCTAATTCAGGTGCCTGCAGTGACTCATGTGTCCTGCACTTCAAGATGGTGGTGGGGCACTTTTACTAAAGCTCATTGAATGAACTTTAGCTAATGTGCCCCTGCTGCCATTTTGAAGTGCAAGGACACTGAATACATGAGATGCAGAGGCTGCTGGAGTGTGATAGCACACTCTAGCAGACTAAATTGAGTCTGCTCTGATGCACTGTAATTATAGCACATAGGAACAGTGTCCCTGCATGTGTACAAGCACCCATAGATCCTTATCCTGTAAAATGCTTAAGCACATGCTTCACTAAAATCACCCAGGTAGCACTGAAGCCCCATGAAAATATTACTGTTAAGCCTACAGGTAGATTCATTAGCTTCAACAGGACCATTCACATGCTTCAAGTTAAGCGTAAGCCAGATTCATGGGGAGGCCCCAACAACATGATGGAAACTTTACAAAATAATAGACTGAAATATTCCAATGTGACAGCCACACTCTTGGCCAGCACACCAGGAAGTAAAGTTGGGGCCTCTGCTTGTCAATCAAGGGGTCAAAACAACTCCTATCTCCAGTGCATCAGCACAGAGAAGACCCAGTAACACATACGTACCGCTGCTGAAAGGAAGGTGGCCTCATGCATCTGACACCCACCGTGGTCCAAATCCTGGATAGGCATCATTCACTACCTGTATGGTAATATAATAAGAGGGGTTCATTTTTCTCTAACCTCACTAAAACTGTGTTCAAAGAACTATGTGCAGAGGAACTGCCCTTGCAACAAGCAATCCAAGCATGGACCCACAACCTGGTTATCTGACATGTCTTCCCAAAATTTCCCCCGTAAAACGTGTCTTCTTCCCTTCAGGTCCCACAGGTTCCTACAGTCTTGACTGGCACTGGGAACTGAACCAGGGACTTCAGAAGACAAAAAGCAAGAGTTGCTTCTGCTTGAGCTGACACTTCAGCACTTGCATCCCTCCTTGCTCAGATGTTTGGCAAATCATGCATAGAAGGAAAATTTTGAAATGCATTCACTAGGGGATTACACCAGCCTGAATACATGTGTGCTGGAGGTGAGGTATGCCTCATTTAATAGTGTGTGAAGAGGAATATAAAGGAAAGGAGAGATTGCTTGGTGGGTGATAAATGTGATCCTAAAAAAAAAAAAAGGTATGGCAAAGGTGTTCTGAATGTGTACACAGAGGGAAGAGACTGTAGAAAAAAAGTAGAAGGAGGAAAGCGCTGGATCATTAAAATCAAAATGAAATGCTTGAAGTATCTTAGAAGAAACAAAAAGCCAATAGCGATATGATGTTTGAAGATAGTGTGACATTGTCCAAGCATGATTTTAGTGCAGGGGCAGGAAATTATTTTGGGTGGAGCGCCACTTAATGAGTTTTGGTGAGCTATCAAGGGCCGCATGGGTAGTCCTGCCTCTTGACAGTTGCCCCACCCCCTTGTCACCATCTTGGGATCAGAAGTCCCACCCCTAACCCCTGACCTTTGCCACCGGAAGTCCCTCCCCTTGCCCCACCCAAATGCTCCTTTGGGGGTGGTGGGGGAGTTGCCAGAAAAGAAACCATACACTAAAAGTCAAACACCTACTATAGCATGTTTTAATTTTATTACTCAAAATATTTTTGTCATGATTTGTGTTTGTGTAGTATATATAGAAGTGATTGCATAATAACTCAAAAATAAATTCTTGGTTTTGTATATTGTGGTGGGTGGGTCGGTATGGTGGGTGTGGGTGTGTATGGGGTGGTGTGGTAGGACGTGCGAGTGTGTGGGGGTGTTGTGTATATGTGGGGGCAGGGTGTGGGTATGAGGGAGGTTGGGGAACCCCCCAGTCTCCCTCCCCCCCATGGTGCAGCAGCAGGTAGGGCGCTCAAGGCACAGGTGCCCAGCAGGGTGGGACTCTGGCCAGCACTGCACATCACAGCGAGGGGCACAGCCTCCCCCAGGCTGCTGTATCCCCAGTACTCCCTGCCACTCACATGCAGGCCCTGCACTCACACAGCATAGGAGGGAAGCCCCACATGCTGGTGCCAGGTGGCTGAGGTTGTGCACCTGCTGCTCCTGGCCTGCCAGGGCTGTGTGATATGGAGGAGAGTAGGAGGGTCCCGCATCTCCCCTACTCTCCCTCATGCCCTCATGCTGCCCACCCCAATTCCACACTGCCGCTGCCCCCCAGAGCATGGGTTCCACACTGCTGCCAGCCCCACACTCTGGGCTCCCTCCCAGCTGCAGCCCCACCCCCACTGCTTCCCTACTTACTGCCCGGAGGCAGCAGGAAACTGGGGAAGTGGAGCAGGTCCCTGGGGATGCAGCAGCAGCAGCAGCAGGCCCCCTTGGAAGCTGCATGCTGGCCCAGTGGGCCCCTTCCACCCACGAGGGTGGGAGCAAGGCAATAGGGTGTGTTTGGGGGGGTGGGTGTACATGTGGACACCTTGTTCTCACCTTCGTGGGTGGAAGGACTGGGTGGGGCACAATTTTTTAGGGAGTCTCACAGGCCAGATGAAAGTGCTTGGCAGGCCGGATCGGCCTGTGGGCTGTATTTTGCCTGCCTCTGTTTTAGTGTGATGGATGGACAAGAGGAAAGGGCAAGGAGATCAGGGAGCAGAGTTGAACAGATAACTTCACAGCAAAATCTGTTAGAATTTTAATACCAAGTAATTTCAACTGTTTGACTGCTTTGCAGTCACTAGCCATGGCTGTTCTAATTTCACTGACAGAAATATTCACAGAACATTATAAGAGCATGATAAGAAAGTATTACAGAAAACTAAAGAATAGAAGGTAATAGGTACTCCCACCAGAACATCTCCATGGCCTATCTAGTTCAGTGTCCTGACTGACTGTTTCCAGAAACAGGTGTTTCATAGAAGGGAACAATAAACCTAATAGCTGACAATTACAGAATTGCCCACCAGTAGCTGAGGCTTCTTTCTAACCAGGTCCATAAGAGCAATTTGTGAGTGGAATAAAGTGGTGGTGGAATAGACTACATGCGAGCTAAGAGGATTTACAGGACTGTAGTTTGAGTTAGAGGGAAGAGACCTTATTTTCAGAGAGGCTTGAAGCAAAGGGGAGGAGGGAATTGGGAAAATAGTTGGAGATAAAAACATTTTTTTAAGCTGCAGTCTACCATATGTAAATGAAAGAAACTAGCTCAATGAAAGAAATGAGGTTTGGGGTGAGTGAGACTGAAGCAAAAGAATCAGCCAAAAGAGAACAGAAGCAAGGAGGTAGGTCAAGGACTGAAAAGGTTACAGGATAAGGGGCGCCTCAGAGTCCAAGGGTGTAGACACATGATGCATTTACTATGTAGAACATTGACTTTGCTACGTAGTAAAAGTAGAGGAGGTATGTGACACACAGCCCTAGTATGTAGCACTACTATGTGGTAAGTCACTTGAATTCCTACTGTGTATTAAGGCAAAGATTTTTGTAGGTGCCATCTTTTATTGGACCAGCTGCATTGTTGAGATAGACTTAGGCAAGCTTTTGAATGCATTCTTCACCAGGCCTCATTCAATGCTTGTTTAAGTCTGTCCGAAAGATGTAGCTGTTCCAGTAAAAGATATCAACCACAAAAAATCTTTCACATAGGCTCTGAAGACCATAATTGCATAATTCCTGGACCATCAAGACTACAACATCACTCCAGAAGTATTATGTAGTAAGTTACCTGTTGAAAAAAATATAGAACCTGTGATGTGTCTTCTAAGTCTGTTTTAGCCTGGGGCAGTCCTTTGCTTTATGTAAACTATCTTCTCTGTGACCCAGTGCCCAGGTGGAGAGTTGACTGTATGTATGTACATCTTACTATGTTAAATTCTAAGAGTTAAACTCTGGGGGAAATTATGCCATAGTAACTGTGTCATATATTTATATCCTCAGGCTATGGTGAATAAGGAAAGGATACAGGGCAGGGGCAAACACTTGGATGGGGAAGGTGCATTGATCATATGTCATTGGAATTACACAGAGCTTGCAGGTTGGCCATACAGTCATGCAATATACAGCTGTTCACATCCTGCCATTAGAAAAGGGTGCTTTCTCCAGAGATTTAGTTTTCTCTTGCCAGCTAACATGAAATGATTTCCTGTTAAAATGCCACTTAATTAGAAGAAGGCTAAGAGGTGACACTCACTGGTAAACCACCTATGAAATCTCATGGCTCAGACTAGTCAGACTTCTTTGTTGACAGTAATATTTGTGATGAATGTTGCCCTCTTTCATTCTTCAGTAGATCCCTATTTTTGCTTAAAAAATACTATCCAGACTCTCAACTAGTGTAAATCATAGGATTCCTCATTTTGGAACTATGATAAATTACATTTATATCTTTGGCTCCATAGTAGTTATTTGTCAGAATTCACTGACTGTTTTGAGCACATAATTTTCTGTTCCTGTGGTCTTCACAGCCTGTGTGAAAACTATTCATTGATCATAATTCATACTTTGTTGTTGGTACTCAAGCTGGTTAACTGAAATACTTTAACAAAGAGAATACTGCGCAGTAGTGTCATATGGCAAAAATCATGCCAAGACGCTACTACACAGTAGTATTAGGCTCCTGTGCAGTAGCATCACATAAAAGGCATTGGCTAGTGCTACTGCACAGTAACTCTGGTTACTGTGAACTTATTTAGTACTTGCTAATACAGGAATTAAAGAAATGAACAGTAACTATTATGCAGTAGTGTCTCATGTAGATGCACCCAATGTGAACGTTATCAGTCCTGCTTTGCTGACAGAGATCCCTTGACTGAAGTCCTACAGCTAGCAGTTCAGATCACTTGAACAAATATTGGCCATAAAAAGCATGGCAATGAGAGTAAACTAAATAATATTTTAATGAAATCCTTTGGTTGTAATCTGATAAGGTAATTTACGCAAAACTTTATTTTTTTGGGTGATAGAAGGTTCATGAATTTGCAAGGCCTTTTCAGAACAAAAAGATTCAGATCAAGTCCAAATAGGTAAATAATGATATCAAATTAAATTTTGGCAAAAATATTCCCAGTTTTGTAATATTCAGATCAAATGGAAATCTACAAGTGATTATTGTATGGTTAATCGTTTACAGGTCTGGACAGAGAAGAGTATATAAATGAACACCTTTCTTGCAATCTTTCTAGCATTCCTGCACAATAGTTCCCCCACCAGATTCTGCAACCATGAAGTGGGTGGCATTAATTTCTTTAATTTTTCTCTTCAGTTCTGCTACATCTAAGAATCTGAAAAGATTTGCTCGAGATGCAGGTAAGAAAGATCTGTGCTGACTACTTGCTTTAATGCTGTGTGCTTGCAAGCTTTGTAGTATTGCTTCCAAGACTTTTGGATTCAATTTTGCAGAATTTCACAACTTAGTTTTAAATGATTGCTCTAAAATCCATTGAGGTTTATGGCAAAACTCTGACTTTAAAAGACTTTAAAAATTTTAATTTCTGAAGGCAGAAACTTTTCAGGTTAAGGCTTGAAAGCAAATCCCTCTGGAGAATAACTTAATCTATTGAAAATAGTGGGCTTGGTCAGTGCTGATATGAGATGAATTATAGTCCCTGCCACATGTTACATCTGAGACATGTTTAACAAGTTAATCACATCTTAAGTTTTAACCCAGCTGCACACTAAAGGAATTAATGGTATCATAAAACATGGAATAAGCCACAGAGTTATTCCACAAAAAATGTGTATTGACTTTGCAGCTGGTTTCTATCATGCCATTAATTGAATGTGTAATCAACATACAGTGTTTTCCCCTAAATAACTTCTACAGAATGAAGCAAGGAAATGCACTTTCCTGCCAAAAAAATCTTTTTCTTTAAATGATATATAAAACTAGAGCTGCTGTTCCTTTCTTTCCTAATACTCTGTCTATATCTCAATTTGGGCACTGAGTATGGCTGACCAAGAATTTTCCATCACAGCTTTCTTGAGATTTTGAGTTTAGTTAAATTTTACAGGAGGAGATTGCTTTCCTGGAGAGCTTTTTATTCCTCTTTGGAAGAACTGAGAACACAAAAGCTGAAAGTTTTTGACTGAAACATTTGGCTAGACATTTCTGTTTTTGCCCAAAACTATCCCCTTTATTCATCCCTTGGTCAATGAAATGTCCAAGTTATCTGATAAAAATTCCAGTGAAAATAAAATTATTTCATTTTTCTATGTACTCAGTCACTTTGCAAAGCCTACTAAGCTATACCTGGATCAACAAGCCTTGCATTATTAGGTATCTTAATTATAGACTTAAATCTTGCATATAACCCCTACCTTTTACAGCAGATGCAAATGATTTGTGTCCAGGGAAGCATGAATCTAAGCCAATGGACCTCTTTAACTTTAGGTATGCAAATTAAAAAAACTCAAAAGATCAACAAGGTTTTCCTAAAGATCAGACTGGGACCATCTGAGTTCATCATCAATATTCACAGCAGTGCAGTCATTATAACTGAAACTCCAACTTTGCTAATGGTTCGTGGTATCTGAGATCCAGTTTGTTTGTCTTATACTTGAAACAGGAACACATTTTGGCAGTTAACTATAAAACCAGAATATATTGATGGTGAGACAGACTAACTTTGGCTAGATAAGCATATGAAAAAGGCCATAGTAATCAATGGAAAGTGAGTTAGGTGGGCCATCTGAGATGAAGGAAAGATCGAGGTAACCCAAAGAAAGGCTTGGGAAAGAAGGGTTATCAGAAAAGCAGCATGGATAGCCCTAGACAAAAACAAAAAAACTAAAGGAAGGGATTATAAAACTTCAGCTATAGTTGTCTCCTGCTGAAGTCAATAGGAACATTTCTCTTGGGTCTAAGAGTTAGGTCAAGTCTGAACATTTTTCCAAACACTCCTCCATATGCCCAAATAGATTCACCCTAGCAGGAGGAATCTACACACAGCAGATGTAAAGCTGATACATATTGTTCTTTTTTTTGTTAACTAGAACACAAGAGTGAAATTGCCCACCGCTTCAATGATTTACAGGAAGATACTTTTCAAAAAGTGTAAGTGAATCTTTAAGGTGAATAATATAATAACCTTACATTTGTCTTTGCACCAAAAATAAGCTGGTGGTTAGTGAGAAATACAATGTGGGCTAATTAAAAGACATATGGACTATACAAACTAAAATGTTATATACAGCCAGATAAGGCAGACTCAGGACTTGTTTGAGCCCTGAAGCAGTTGCAGTCCTACCCTTAGGAGATGCTCAGGAGTGAACTGTAGGACAACTGGCTAGGTAAGTAGGAACCAAATTTGCTGCCACACCCAAGTCCGACCACCCCAAGCAAATATGGCCTAGGAGTAGTGCAGATTCAATAACCTTTGTGTGCCAAATAGTGTCTCATTCAAAGGACACTACTGGGACAAACCAAGTTGCCTAGTGGTTTTAGGAATGGTGGAGATAATTAAAGATCTCAGAGAGCTACTACAGAAACTCCTTTGGGTGTTAATGTTCTACTATCAATTACTTTTAACCGTGACACTAATAACTAAACTTATGGTAACTGCAAGTATGCTAGATGCAAGGGGAAGTATAATGCCAGGCACGTCTACACAAGAAGCTGACTACACAGTAGTTGAAAAATACTGTGGAGTAGTGCATTGCAACACAGTGCTAATACGCTACTGCACAGTATTATTAGGCTACGGCACTAGTAGTATCACTTAAAAGATGTTCACCAGCACTACTGTGCAGTAACTCCAGTACTGTGCATTTATTTAGTACTTGCTAATATAAATAATAAATGTGTAGTAGTGATTGGACATTAGTGTCTCATGTAGATGCACCCACTGAGGACAAGTCCTTAATCTGAGGTGATTATACCCTATATGATGGTCCTCACAAAGCAATTAAACTAAAAATTACACTTGGAAGGGAAGGGATGAGAAAGCATATAGGTTGCAGAATTATGATATTGAGGTTATTCATTTTAGGCATAAATGCTATTTGAATCGGTTTTTTGGTCATAGCTTTCTTCCTTTGGAATAATTGGCTCTCACTAACTTTGCTCAGTAATTTCAGTGAAGGGATCTCTCTCAGTTTTGATTGCCATGAATCAAAACAAAATCTCTGAATCCAAAGGCAACTGTGTAAAATGAAAAAAGATGTTTCTTTGTTATCTTCACCTTTAAAAATTATGTTTTATATTTCAGTGCCCTGATCACATTTGCTCAGTACCTCCAGAAGTGTTCTTTTGATGAACTAGCTAAACTGGTAAAGGATGTCGTCGACCTTGCACACAAATGTGTAGCTAATGAGGATGCTGAAGGATGCACAAAATCACTGGTAGGCAAAATATCCAGTTACAGTGTTTGTTTCATAGTATGTTACAAGCAGGAAATAGTTTACTTTAAACAGCAAAGTAAAATCTTCTTGTCTTATCAGTAGAAACCCTTAAGGTGCTCAGTCTTTGATGCTGTCAGCCAAATTGCCTTTCAGGTGGATATTCTTAAATACCAGCTTCTAAGAGTAGAGAATTTCAAAATGCTTACACAACTTAGCACCCTATTTTCCATTGACTTCCTCTAAGGCATAGGGTCACTAATGGTCAGATTTTTAAAGACATTTAGGAGCCTAGAAGTGGACACTGGCACATGAAGTATAGGTCTGACTATAAGGAAACATTGGGCATGTCTACACATGCAATTAACGTGCCTGATTTTTTTCTGCAGAAAATTCAGGATCATCAAAGTGCTCCCTGGTGCATATCTATACATGGGCCCCTGTTGGGAACAAATTGAGCCCAGCAGTCCAGTCTAGGGCTGCTCCTGCTTTGCTCTGCCCACCTGCAGCAGCCAGAGGGAGCTCCTGGCTCCCCTACGTGCCAGCCCTTGGCTGGCAGGGAGTATGGGGGCTTAGCCCAGAGCTTTGGAGGGCAGAGAGGGAGCTGTTCCAGCTTCATCCCAGCTGGGGGAGATTGGGCTGGCCCCAAGTGGGGCAAGTGGAACTTGTCCTGGCTGCCAGGAAGCTGCATCTGATCCAGTTGGAGATTAAAGGCATTAGTGGGAACTTAAGACCCTCACTTTCAGGATGTGCCTGCGATCTAGCTTTCCAAAGATATATAAGTATTTGGAGATATTTAGAGAAACCTAACTTACCTAGAGGCCTACTCAGTATTAGTCATATGCCTAAGGATGTGAAGGGCCTGTTTGGGACTATATTCTGGCTATTTCCAACTGGCAAATTGAATACAAGGGATCACAACATTTTTTTAGAAGGTTTCCTGTATTGTTATTAAAATATAGACCAAATCCTGTCATAGATACACCTGAGAACTCACATTGATTTCAGTGGAGCTGGTAGTGTGAGGTGAACTTGAGATGGTATATTTCCTATTAAGTTTAAGTAACAGCAGACCTCTACGGATCATAAAGAATGGGAGAATGTAGATATCAGAATCGACTGTCAAAGTCATCCAGCCCTATGGATCAGGCCCACAGACATGCCCCATGCACTGGAGCCAGCACACAGGGCCAGTCCAATGCAGGCACCTCATGTAGTGCATGCATGCCCTGGACCAGCCCTGCACACTGCATGAAGCACATGTTGGCCCCAGTCCAAGGCTTATGCATGAAGTTGGCACAGGGCATGCTGCATAAAGTGCCTATGTTGGACTGGCTTTGCACACTGGGTCCAGCTATGTGCACCAAACGTGGCATATACCAAACTAGCATCATATGCTGTATGCAGTGTGTGGGGTCAGTCTGAGACTTATGGCCAAATTTTAGGGCTCCACAGGGTGTATCTGGTCCGTGGACCATGTCTTTCACATCCCTGATTTAAATTGATGGACTTGTGTCAATTCTTAGTGTAACTATTGGAATTGAGAGAGGTTTGCTGATTTTTAGCTTTATATGACTTTGGCCCATGTGCCCAAATGTGGGAAAGGGGAGGGTGGGATGGAATTTGCCCCTAGTCGCTTCCCTGCTCAATCTGTGTCCTAGAGTGCCTGGCTAAGGACATCTCCCCAAACAATCATTTTTCCTGGTGGGATCATAATTTAGAACCTGTTGTCAGCCCTGGCAACTGGGTGGAAATTACCAAGAGCAGGCAGAAGATGGTGAGCATAGGAAGGGAACATTTTGGGGTCTCAGTTGTGCCTATCAGGATAGTGCTAGGTAGGGGAAGGTATAGTAGGGGAGCTGGGGTGGCAGTGGCCTATATAGAAATTCTTGCATGTAGAAGGTGTCTGGTGCCCGACTTGTTCAGTGCAGAGGATCCTACCTTGTGTTTGGGACCAGGGATAAGTTGGGGATTCTGTTAGTACAACAATCAGCCCTCTGCACAACAGATCCCCTGACTAAACTAGCAAATCTGGCCTTGGAAGTGGTATTGAGAACACCTAGACTTACTGTCTTGAGTGACTTCAACATTCACATTGAGGCTGGCCTGTCAGGGCTGAAATGGGACTTCATGGAGGCTATGGCAACTGTGGGGCTATCCCAGAAAATGACTGGGTTGACATACAGGGTGGGACACAGGCTAGACTTAATGTTTTGCGCTAGCTTGGAAAAGGGGGTCCGATCATAATGCATATCCTTAGGATGCCTCTGTCTTGGCTGGGCCATGACCTTTTAAAGGCACATAATCCTGCCCCCAAATGTCCCTGACAAGGTGATGGACCAGTCAGGCTGGTCTGTCTCCAGTGAATGATAGAGCCAGTAAATTTCCAGAACTTTCTGGGGGATATTCCCACTAACCCTGACAGCCATTCTGCCAATGGCCCAGTTGAACTGGGAATAGCACACTGACTGCTGCTATAGCCACAGCTGCACCCAGGCATCCACAGAGAGTCGGACCTGATGATGTGGGTTGGACCTGATGATCTGTTTAGGTCCCTTCCGACCCGAAGTATTATGATACATTATGCTTTCCATAACCAACTTTCATGGGGACTCTTGGCCATGTTTGTTTTCTACTCCTCTCACTATAGCCTGCCATTTTCTTGGATGAGATCTGTGAAGTACCGGCTCTTGGTGAGAAGTATGGGGCTATGGCTGACTGTTGTGCTAAAGATGACCCTGAAAGAAATAAGTGCTTCCTAAAATTCAAAACAAACGATCCACCATTCATTCAACCATATCAGAGACCTGAGCCTGATGCATTGTGCAAGGATTTCACGGACAACAAACAGTCATTCCTGGAGCAGTAAGGAAACTGATTTTTATAAAAGATACAGATTGTTAATCATATTAAACAGAGGTACTCCGCAAGATTCATTGGACATGTAGACACACAGAATTACGTGGTCAAAATGTTGCCAACTTAAGTGTGGAAACAGCTACACACATACATATTGTATACACTTGTGTCAAAGTAGCTGGAAAAGTTGTTCAAAGTTTGAACTTGTGATGACATTTCCATTAGATGTTATAATGGTTTGTTTTTTTAATTTGAATTTTTTGCAAAAAAACCCATATGTTTCTTCATATGCACATTTTCTGGATTTTTTTTGGAAAGTTTTTTTTTATGAAGGCCTGAAACCCAAACCCAGTAATGTTTCCATTTCTACTTTTCCAGCATTCCTTTTTTTCCCAGTTTCCATTTTCTTTTCATTTTTCACTTTGTCACTGGAAAGGACAGAAAAAATGGTAAAAAGAAAGCAAGCAAGGGGTGGCAACAACAAAACTGGGCAGTTTTCATCCCATTATACAATATCAGTGATTTAAAAAAAATAAAAATACAAATCTAATTCTCATTGTATTGATGTGGCCAAATATATAAGGAATTCACCTAATGATCTCCGTCTGTGAATTCTCCTTTGGAGATATTCAGATGTAGCACAACACACACTACTGGTAGATACCACACTAGATTTCTGTGTCTAGATTGCTGTGTTTCTAATATATATTAAAATAATGAATGTGCGGTGGCTAGGCTTTTAGAATGTGTGTGTACACACACACATTCTAAAAACCTAGACACTGAACATTCACTATTTTAAGCCATCCTGAGCCTTTTGGGGAAGGGAAGACTATGAATCTAATAAATAAACAAAACAGAAGCCTTGCATAGAGTTGAGGACATTTATTGCTGTTACTGAAACACCTGGCTTTGTATTTTCTTCGAATTACAGTTACCTCTATCAGGTTGCAAGAAGAGCACCTTTCCTTTATGCCCCTGCACTTCTTGCCCTGGGTGTTGACTACGAGCATGTAATTGAAGCCTGTTGTGCAGAGACTGAAATTGGTACTTGCCTGGATGAAAAGGTACTCAGATTTTCTATGTGAAAAGTGAAATTTTCCATCCACTTAACCCTGATTTTGGTAAGATCAGAAGGCAGTCTTGAAAGGACAATGTCTAATCAACCTTAGTAATTTTAAAATAAAGTGTGCCTCCTGACTGTATAACAACTTCTAAGGTAGAAATTACAATCTGTCTCCCAGATTTCCTCCCACCCCCAATGCCTATCACTCTAAATAACACAGGCTTTGGGGCATTTCAGAAGAATGAGAAAATACCGGTATATAAAATAATGATATACAAAAAAGACCTGAAGAAGTATGTCTTGTATTCTAAAGCTTGTCTAATTCTGTCTCAACTATGCAGTTAATCCAATGAAAGTTCTCACCATAAGAAATCCTTGCCTCATACAAAAACAAAGGAAGTTATTCTCAAATTATGCAGAAATTGTGGTGCTCTTGCACATTACTTACTTGGACATATTGTTATTTGTGAAATAATCATAAAATAACTGCAGGGTTTCGATCTGTCACCTACTATTAAAACATTCTGGACCACACTGTCCCTTCATTTGTGTTCAGTCCCCATGGCTTCAGTGCTGAGATTCTGATGAACCAGCAGTCGGTGACCCTGCGAGCAAAGGCTGTGTAGTTCAGTGAAATCAACTGGTACACAGCAAGGTACAACTTAGCAAGAGGGAGGGCAGCCATTCTGGGTCCTAAATATTTGAACCAAAATTAACTGCTGGACTGTAAATGGCTAATGGTTGCATGAGGACCTCTTGCTTTGCTTGCCTCTTCACATTTTACTAGGGAAGAGCCCTTTGTGTTTGTAGGCTGGAGCTTCTTGTTTCTTGTTTTCTAATCTATCAAGTGTGACTTTTTTTTTGACAAATCATTTCTTTTTACCATAGATACCTGCCCTAAAGGAAAAAGCCAGAAAACTGAATTCACGGCAGGTATATGCCTGTGGAATCTTAGACAAGTTTGGGGAGAGAGTTTTCCAGGCAGAGTAAGTGTTCTTGCCATTACTTTATAAGAAAATACAGCTTTTCCTTGCTTTATGTTGTACGTGTTCCTGGAAAACGGTGCATAACTCAAATTTGCATAAAGGGAACCCACTTTACAATGTAACACATAGGGATATACATGAACGCTGTGTTCCCCCAGTGGCTGGGGGGGGCATGGCGGTGGTGTTAGCATGGCAGCGGTGACGGGAGCACAGTAGTGGTAAGCGGGAGCTCCCGCAGATGCCACCAGCGCTGTCAGTGGTGTGAGGGGAGGTGGCGAGCACTGAACAGGGGTTGGCAACCCCTAGCAGATGCCACCAGCAGCATTAGCAGTGACCAGCGGCAATTGTAGTGATTTTTGTAGGGGGTGCACTGCTACGCTCAGGGGGTGCATATGTACCCTTATGTACCCTCATGTACCCCCTACCTGTTGCTCCTGGGGATATGTTCCAAAACCTCAAATTTACTGACCCATAGACCCATTTCTACCACTTCTACCATGAGAATTTTGGAGCTCACCAACAGCAGACAGTACACAAAAGCACAGGGTGGTGGTGAATGTTACCATAACGGGGATGGCAACTACACAAATACATGTCACAGACAATGAGCGAGGAGACTATATTTTGATGCGCATCACTCCTACAATGTACCACACAAAGGAGCTTCTACGACACTGATCTCATAAGAGTGAATTTACCTTGTATATAATGAATTTTTGGTATAAAAAGGGTCATTGAATAAGAGAGTATTTGTACATACAGAACCCGCATAAAGTGAGGGAAACCTGTAGGCTGTTAGTCCTAAAGCCTGAAGATACATCAGAGTGTCAGGATACGGACAAATATAGTTTCATAGTTTCATAGTTAGTAGGGTCGGAAGGGACCTGAGCAGATCATCATGTCCGACCCACTGCTGTGGCAGGAAAGAGTACTGGGGTCAAATGACCCCAGCAATGTGATTGTCAAGCCTTGTCTTAAAGACCCCCCAGGGTAGGAGCCAGCACCGCTTCACTTGAAAGTTGGTTCCAGATCCTAGCCGCCTTGACAGTGAAGTAGCATCTCCTGATATCTAGCCTGTATTTACCCTCTGCCAGCTTGTGACAGTTATTCCTAGTCACTCCTGGTAGTGCTTGGGGGAACAGGGACTCCCCCAGTGCCTGCTGGTCCCCTCTGACTAGTTTGTAACAGGCCACTAGATCCCCCCCTCAGCCTTCTCTTATGGAGGCTGAATAGGTTCAGGTCCCGTAGCCTGTCCTTGTAGGGCCTGCCCTGCTGCCCCCGATCATGTGAGTGGCCTTCCTCTAGACCCTCTCCATGCTGTCCACATCCCTCTTGAAGTGCGGCGCCCAGAACTGGATGCAGTACTCCAGCTGCGGCCTGACCAGTGCCGCATAGAGGGGGAGTATCACCTCCTTGGACCTGCTCGTGATGCATCTGCGGATGCATGACAAAGTATGGTTGGCCTTCCTGACTGCATTCCCACACTGCCGGCCCATGTTCATCTTGGAATCAGTGATGACTCCAAGATCCTTTTCTGCTTCTGTACTGACGAGAAGGGAATTCCCCAACCTGTCGGTATGGTGCTGGTTCTTCCTCCCCAGGTGCATCATCTTGCACTTGTCAGTGTTGAATCCCATCCTATTCTCATCTGCCCACCCCTGTGACCTGTCTAGGTATGATTGTAGCCTATTCCTCCCTTCTAGTGTGCCCACATCCCCCCACATCTTAGTGTCATCTGCGAATTTGAGCAGGGTGCTTTTTATCCCATCGTCCAAGTCACTGATGAAGATGTTGAACAGCGCGGGCCCGAGGACTGAGCCCTACGGGACCCCACTGCCCACATCCCTCCAGGTCAAAAATGACCCATCCACTACCACTCTTTGGGTGCGGCCCTCCAGCTAGTCAGCGACCCATTTGACTGTGTAGGTGTCGACACCACAGTCTCCCAGATTTTTAATGAGAATGGGATGAGAGACAGTGTTGAAGTCCAGGAAGACTATGTCCACTGCTACCCCTGCATCTAAGGATTTGGTGACCTGGTCGTAGAAGGTCACCAGGTTGGTCTGACAGGACCTGCTTCTAATGAACCCATGTTGGTTGTCCCTAAGCATAACCTCCCCCGCTGGCCCCTCATGGACATGTGCCAGGATAATTCTCTCAAAAAGCTTACCCAGGATCGAGGTAAGGCTAACTGAGCTATAGTTTCCTGGGTCCTCCTTCCTCCCTTTTTTGAAGAGGTGAACCACATTGGCCCTCTTCCAGTCCTCTGGCACCACACCAAAGCCAAGAATTGCAAAAATTGCAAGAAGTGTGCAAACACTTTGAGGCAGGACATAATATCTTCTTGGGAGAGTACGTAATGGCCAGAATCCTTCTCAAACCCTGCATAAAGATTAGGTCATTCCAGGCTTTGCCAAATATGGGCAAGATCTTTAATTGTGGCTTTGTTTTTTTATACTGCACTATGCATAGGTAAACTTACATAATCTTTGTTGGTTGATTGTGATCATTAGTACAAAGCTGACCACTGGAAGTAAAGACAGATGAAGCCAGCTCTAGATACTAGGTTGCAGTGATACATGTGATTGTATCATTTATTCCAGAACCAATGCTTCAGAGGCATGTTCCTTGGATAATAATGGTTCAACTACAGCCCTTGCCTATTATACATTTAAGAACTGATCAGTACAGTTTTCTTGACTGATTCCCTGCAAATATGCAAGACATTGATTTTATCTAGTGAGTAGCCCAACATAGTAAGATGTATCTAGAGCATTTTTTTGAGAGAGACTGACAGCTTTCAAGAGTCCAACTAATGAAAAAATTGCCTGTTCCTGAGTATTACAGACTAACCTAAATGTCAGATTTTTTTACTAAGCTTCACAAATGCTCTTTTCCCTTCTTCTTCCCTTCTTTCTAGACGGCTAGCCTTAATTAGCCAAAAATATCCAAAGGCTCCATTTGCAGAGGTTCACAAAATTGTACAAGATCTCAAGGGAATCTACAAAGAGTGCTGCGATGGTGACATGGTGGAGTGCATGGATGACAGGGTAAATTACATATTTTCTTGGCATTCGTATATTTGAGAAAGAACTCAGAAGAGTTATATTTTCTATCATGCACTCTCACACAGTATAATACCTACACATTCCCCAAGAAATGTGGTTGGAAATATTTCTTAAGCACTAACTTGGGATATAGTTTTTAGGAATGATTAGTTATGACTTGGAGTATAACCTATCTGGCTGTGTTTTTGAAGCTCAAAATCATCATATTGATTAGGGAAACAGGTGGACAACGTAGGTTAGAAATGAAAGCTGTGACAGATATGCAAAAGTTGATCCTGAAACTGAAACAGGCAGGCATGCAGTTCATAGAAGTGTCTTGTGATGTTGTAGTGTGCTGGGAGGTTTTCAAAAGCCAATAGCAGAAAACTCTTGCCCCATAACTCTATGGTATGCTGTACTTCATATTCAAGAATCAAATCATAATCTCGCAGCCCAAATTCTCAACAGCTGCCTAGCACTGACCCTAAATTCCTCACTCAATGGGAATGTCTACACATGCTTTTACACACACACTCAAAGGGAATGTCTACACATGATTTTACACAACTTTCATGTGCATTTGCCTAATGCGTATTATGGTGATATCGGCACACGCATAAAGCAAGTATCAAATTTATGCATGAATAGTTAAATCACATTAGCAAATGTGTGGACATGCTAATGAGCATTAACGAGGGTGTGCAGACTGACTTGGAACTAAAGTTAGTCCCAAGTCAATGGGCACACACTGCGTGTCCATTAGTGTGTCGTCCCGTTTGCTATGTGATTTAACTATTTGTGCATAAATTTGATGCCTGCTTTATGCAGGTATCAAATTTAGGTTCAAATATTCTTAAATCACTATTTTTAAGGTTCATGTGTGAAGATGCATTCCCTTAATGTGCCTTAAGTCAGGTTAATGCACATTAAATGTGCACATGTAGATGCACCCAATATGTGCCCTTCAGCTTAATGAGGCAACTCATGCCAGGGTGGGGAGTATGGTACCAGCCAGAAGTGAGCACTTAGTAATTCATTTCAAGATGCCTGTAAACTTGGATGGTTTTTCAGACCCACAAGGTTTGGTTTTCCAGGCAAAGTAAGTGTTTTTGCCATTATTTTTTTTTTAACAAAATGGGCTGGTAGTTCTAAAACCTGAAGACGCATCAAAGAAATATCAGGATATGGACAAACTTATCTTTTAAGTGCTTTAAAAGTGGGAGGTGGAAGAGCCACATGGGAATGCATCAAATGGTTGCATCAGTATGTAATAAAACGGTGGTGTAGCTTAGGCGTACTGCCCTATGTAACCTTTTCCCCCTGCTCCAAAATATACATTCTTTGTTTATGGTGAATGTTAGTAAAAAGCTGACCACAGAGAGCAAAGAGAAACAAAACCAGCTCTAGAATCCAGGTTCCCAGAGGCATTCTGTCAGCTATAGCAATAAATTATGTGTTATAGATTCCAGTTTTATAGTAATCTACAGGTCATTACAGTTTTCTTCACAGCCTCCTAAGCCTAAATGTTTCTCAGAGGGACTGGTTGGGGATATTTCCCAAGTACCAATTAGAAATATAGCCCTTAAGAATTATGACACATTAGTTATGACTTTGAATTTATTTGCTTGCCTAAGGTTTTTTCAAAGCTCAAAATCACCATATTAATTAAGGTAATACATAGACCATGTAGGTTAAAAATTAAAGCCACAGACATACACAAATGAACTTCAGAGCAGAAACAGGCATAAATGGAAACCTCATAAATGTTTTGCAATGCTGCAATGTATTTGGAGTTTCTAGGCAGCTAGTAGCAGAAAATTCTTGACCCTAACCTCTTTTTTGCAGTGCTGCACTTCAGATTCAGTCATGCAGATAGGGAGGAAGGGGATTTAGAAGTGCTCTGCTATTTTTTAAGTTCATATATAGAGAAAACAATTCCTTAGCCCCAGGTTTTGAATTACACTTTGACTCTTCGGGGGTGGGGGGGATGGTCTGCAAAAAAATTGTGCTGCTTATCACAATGCCCTAATAAAATTGGAGACCCTCCCCAGGTTATGATTTTCAAATCTTACAAGGGGACTCTCATTTCTCATGGAGGGGCTCAGTCCCCTCTTCAAGCTTTCCCTTCAAGGTTAAGGACTGCAGTACTGACCACAAGGGTACTCTCAAGATGTCTGTCCACTTGCATGCAGTGTCCAAGACTGCCTTTCTGTTCTCGTGGGGCTTTTGCATCTGACCACGTTCTGCAGTGCAGAGAAATCAGGGGCTGTCAGGGGAATGTGGCAGTGAAAAAGACAGGGAATTTGAGGTTTTCTAGTCACCCCTCACTAACATGCTAAGACTAAGGAATGGGGACAACCTTCCCCAGGTTGGGTCATGAAGAGTGGCAGAAATGCCATGGCTCTGATAGACCGAAGGGCCTACTGCTGGGAGGAAGACTGGCACTGCAGTAACTCTGCCTGTTTTAGGCTGCTCTCTGTCTAGTGGAGTGCTGATTACAACATCCTGAAAAAACTCTTTCTTTCTTTAGGCAGTCAGCCAGTTCTCTAGAAAATGGGTGAAGCACAGCACTGACTTGTGCTTCCGAAGTATAGCAAAAATAATAGGGGGGGGATGGCCAGTCAACACCTTTTAACTGGTGCTTCATTGCACCTTCTGCAGGCTGAACTCATGACTTACATCTGCTCCAAACAAGAGCAGCTCTCCAGTAAAATACATCACTGCTGTGAGAAACCGGTGGTGGAGCGAAGCCAGTGCATCATTGAAGCAGATTTTGATGACAAACCTGAAGACTTACCTCCGATAGGTGACAAGTACATACACAGCCCAGATGTGTGTGGACACTTTGAGGCAGCACATGATGTCTTCCTGGCAGAGTATGTGATTCAATAAGTAGATTTATTATTGTTACTGTTATTGTTATTATTAATGTTATTCTTGTTATTGTTGCTGTTGTTGCTCTTGTTGTAAAAATAGATTTTAGAGACAGACAAAAAGTAAATTAATTTTATCTGCCTAATATTCTGCTGCTGTAAATTGTCTGGTATCCTCTATGTAGTGATGCCATTTTATGCCAGAGGAGAATCTGGCCAGGAGAGTACATCTTGGGAAGATTTTTTTAGACCTGCCCGTGGAGAGGTCAATATCTCCTCTGTTTTGTTTCCTTCCTTTTCCTATACTCTAATTCCCAGTGTTAACTCCTCATATCCTTCTAGTGGAGTATGCCAGGTAGCACATCAGTGCCTTTCCACCCCTTGCCACTGGTATGAGATAGCATTATATTCAGGGCTGCTATGTGCTTCTGCTATAACACCCTATTTAGGAAGTGTGTTTTTCTTTGGTTGTTGCCCCTCCTGCAATCAATAACTGATAGGCTCTACAATGGTAAAGGTGTCCTACTAACACAAGGAAACCCATTCCAAACCTCAGGGTTTACCTGACCTGTTTCCATCAGAACAACAGTCATGGTTTGTCACTATGCTCATCACTATGTTATTCATTAGGGAAGCCATGGCAATTTTATTCTTCAGCTCTAATGCTGACAGCATTCAACTGTTGCAGGTTTCTCTTTGAATATGGAAGAAGGCATCCAGAGTTCTCTACTCAGATGCTTCTGAGGATTGCTAAGCTATATGAAGACACCCTGGGAAAGTGCTGTAAAACTGAAAGTCCTTCTGAATGTTATGCAGAAGTGGTAGGTTCTACTGTTTTTCCACATATAGTATAATAGAGTGTGGAGATGTCTGAGTTATGATGAATGGAGTCAGATCAGGGGAATTTTAATGAGATTCCATTTTTAAAGAATCTATTGTGTATTAATCTATGGGAGAAGCTGGGATTCCCATGGAAGAGATACCAATGCCATCTTTGTTACTGAGGACAAAGGCCAAAGATTCATTGACTATGGAGAAAGAACTATCTTTTGACACAGAGGTAGAGGAGTCATACTACATCCAATAATTCCATTGTGTTGGCAAATGCAGGCCCTGGCAAAATTCAGGGCTCATATGTATGAGGTCCTGTACAAAAATGTGTAACATGATGTCTGATGCAGGGTTTTTTAAAAACTTTGTTCGCAACATTTTGCAAGCATCATTTTGGCATCTCTCAGGGTGGTATCACCCATACCTTGTAATGTTGTGTGTATTAAAGTTAGGATGTGTTTTGATGGTGCCCAACATTCACTTGTAAGAGTTGCAGGTCATTGGAATGTAATGATGTATTAAAGTTAGTATGTGTTAGGAGATAAGCCTCTCCTGAAAGGTAACAACTTTGCAATGCCAAAAGGACATTTACCATCTGCTAAACTGCTTGGGTATGCATCTATCTGCTCATATTTTAACTGCACTTAGTAATAAGGTTTATACTTTGACCTTACTAAATCCATGGGATGTTAAGTAGTGTTAAAGTTAGAACATGTTGTGAACAGTTGCACATTAAATGTTAGTGCTGTTTCTTGCTACTAGAGGTCTAGCAAGCAGGGGATGCCTAGGAGACAGGATACCTTGGCTCTGTCACTGTTGTGTTTGTGTGGGGGGGTGAAGGGTGGTGTAAGAGGAGAGAGCTGGGAGTGGCATATCCTGGGATGCTGGTGGACTGCAAATTGATCATTTTATCTCCATGGAGCAGATGGAAGTGGTAGCACTGCTCAGAGTTAACCTTCACCTGTAGTGGGGTAACTTTGAGATGCTTGCAGAACACTTAGAATGGGTTAACAAGCCTTAATGTCCAGATGGTCACATTTTAAGTGCCCTTAGTACAGTTTAAGTGCACCATGTGACTTCAACCCAAGTTTTAAGTTGAATTTATGACACCAACCTCACTTCATCAGTTCCCTGCTATAGCAGGGGCCTTGGCAGGAGTGACACTTCAGTCTATTGTGTCTGTTAGGGGCACAAAGCAATTTTGGTTTAACACCTATTCTGCCTCTTAGGCATGTAAATGAACTTAGCTGCCAACATGTGATTGTACTTCACTCTTGGGTCTCTGAAAGACTGTTAAAGAAAAGGTGTGTAGGTTCTTTCTGGATTTTTTGACTCAGTCTTAAGTATTACAAAAATACATGCATGCTGAATAAGCTTAAATAGGATCAAAATTAGGCACCTAATAGGTAGAACAGGATCTGGCCTTGAAATCAAAGCGTTTCAGTCCTTCAGAGTCTAACAGAAGTCATTGATTTTGCAAGCCAAAACAAACCTGGATTTTACTTAGTGCTGGGAAATACTGGGGGAAAAAAGGTTTCAAAAAGATTTATTCAGGTGAAGCCCATCAGCTTGTATCAGTCACATTTATGAACCTTATGCTTACTCTCAGAGCCATCTCTAGGGGTGTGGGGCCTGGGCATACCAGCCTGTGTGGGGCCCAGGGGTGGCAAGCGGCCGGAGCTGGAAGTGCTCAGCGGCGGTGGCAGAGCCAGCAGCGCTCGTCAGTGGCAGTGCGTGGTGGCCACAGTGGGGCCTATGTGGCATTGACCGTGGGGCCCCCCAAAGTGCAGGGCCCAGGGCTCTCTCCCCGATTTACCCCCTCTTCCCCCACTTCCAGGGACAGCCCTGCTCACTTTTCACAGATATTTTTGCACCTAATATTTTCTTCAGGAGAATGTTGAGAGAGACAGAAAACAGCATGCTGTAACATCTTAAGTAAAAAAAAGAGTCACTTTGGTAGTGTTCCTCTACACACAAGTGAAGCACTGTTGAGTAATGAAGAAGCCAGTTCCTGAGAGGGAGAATGATTCAGTGGCTAGGACAGAGCAAACAGTCAGAAATATTCCTTCTATCATCTCTAAGCTAATGATGGTGGATGCCAGGGAGGGTGATGAACAGGGGGTAGACCACTCTAGATATACCTGCTTCAAGACTGTCCTTCTAAAGCATCCATTTGTTCTACTGTGTGGGGCAGGATATTGGGCTAAATGGACCATTGGAATGATCCAGTATAGGTCTTCTTATGTTCTTATGTTCTTAGTGTACTCAGGGATGTTCCAAAAATGAATATGTTCAAATATGATAGGATTCTCAATTACTGCAGTTATGGGGGCTGGAACTGTACCTCGGGACAAATAGAAGAGATAAGTGGCTACACTAGATGCATATTTGTTTGCTTAGGACCTGGGTGTGCTGCTGCCAGGGACACATTATGTTACATGCTACTAATAAGGAATATGTTTATTTGCAGGAAAGGCTTATCCAAGAACACATCCAGGAGACTAAAGTCCTCGTAAAGACAAACTGTGATCTTCTTACACAGGGTGGAGAATTTAACTTCCAAAAAGAGTATGTTGTTCCTGAAAAGTATCCTCATGTATAAGGAGGGAATGTGTTCAATTTGGTAAGGGTGACATTTTCCAGACACAGATGACCAGAAAAAGGCACAAGACTATTCAGGGTACTTCAGAAAGCACCAATACTGCAGTACTGGGACAAAAAAGGTGGTGCAGAGAAAAACCCCGTTAAGTGGGGATTCATTGCTGCTGCTCTCCTTGTTGAAACAAAGGAAAGTTAGCACAGCTTTGGACAGACTGCTTTGTACTTGGTGAAACTAGCCATGCTACATGACTTGGTGCCAATAATTTGTTCAACGGTAATCATGCAGTGTGGAATCTTGTGATTTCAGGGTTCTTATCCGCTACACCAAGAAAATGCCTCAGGTATCCACACAAACATTGCTTGAACTTGCAAAGACGATGACAGCTATTGGTGTTAAGTGCTGCCATGAACCTGAAGAAAAACACATACCTTGTTCTGAGGGGCGTGTGAGTCGATTTCTTCCTTTTTTCCCTTCTTTTTGATGTTTTTTTCTTTGTACTGCACCCGTAACTTTCCATGAAACCTGCTGAACCCATAGACAACAGCCATTTTATCCTCAAAGTTGCCTCTGTCTTAAACAGGAGATTGATCCTGAAACCTTTCATTGGAACCTGGACCACTGTTTTCAAAGCTAGAAGCCTTAAGTTAGCCCCCTGCATCCATTAGCAGAAGCCACCTCCATTTTCAATGGAGTTGAGCTCTTCAGCAGATTACTTCAGCATCACTTAAAAAAAACTTACTCATTTCTTTCATTCTCCATAATCAAAACCAAATGAAATTTAGACTGATGCTTTTTGTGTTTGGAAGTGGAATTGTACTGGGCTGTGGGGATCAGGTATTCCTATTTCCATAAAAAAATATTTTGACTCTTACTTTGTTGATTTTCTTTTCTCTATTCAGCTTAGCATTGTGATTCAGGAAATGTGCAAGAAACAGGAAACAACACCTATAAATGACCAAGTTGCACATTGCTGTGATGACTCCTATTCTGAAAGGAGACCGTGCTTCACCAAATTGGGAGTGGATGAAAAGTATACACCTCCACCATTTGACCCAGCTATGTTCAACTTTGATGATAAATTATGCACCGCTCCTGAAGAAGAACAGAAAGAAAACCAGCTTGGGTAAGACCTTTGTTTTCTAATTAATTATAGACCTTGTAAGAATTAACATCTTGAAATGGAGGAGCACAACTCTAATGTATTAGATACACCAAGGAAGCTTTTGAAGGTAATTACAAGCATTTGCTTGGAAACTACTGTCACTATGGTTGTAAACATTCAGTATTTCACATCTTCAGTTGATGTAATCCATAGACAATGCTGGTTTACACTGAGCTGTTCCCAGATGTTCAGGCTTTCTTTTTCATAGCCAACTCTGGCAGCCCTGATCACTTTGTAGGGAGGATATGAGGTGAAAAGTTTGCTTTTCTAGCCTCCTTCAGCCTGTTAGGAACTTTACTGCAGAGATCATTCAGTAGAATGGCATAGTGACTCAGTCTGAGCCAGTGCATGGCACAAAGCAGATAGGAAAAAGAGAGGGGGCTCTTAGTAGGCCATTTTTCTACTGGCATCCCAGGAGATGTGGTTTGAAGGATGCATTCTTAATAATTAAAAACCATGGAGACTTTACAGAACCATGCAAGGAGGATATTTTGTACCCAGAATAAGGTGAGAGGAGAGGTGAGTGAAGGTGAACGGAGAAGTGGGCAGACTGAGCAGTCTGGCTGAAATTGTAGGCATTTGTAGATGAAATGGGGATTTACTTCACCCGAAATTGAAGTGGTGGTTTTTTAAAAACACCGCTTCAGTTTAAGGTGAAGTAAAGCCCCCGTGTCATGCACACCTGTGTCTTACCTGCCTCTCTGGTGGTGAGGAGGGGAGGGTGAGTTGCCAGCAGGTGAAGCGGTCCCTGGGTTGCAGAAAGCGGGGGGAGGCTGGTGCTTTCCTCCATGGCAGCAGTGCCTCCCTACAGATGGCACTCACCCACAGGCACCTGGCTCAGGCAGTCCCTGGGGGCACCACAGCCGCAGGGGGAAGAACCAAGTCCCTGAGCAGCTCAGGCAGGCAGGCTCCAGGGGAGAAAAAAAAAATCAGGCTTGCTGCTTTTTTTTTTCTTCTTCTGTGGAGCCTGTCTTCCCAGGCTGCCTGCATAGCCCCTGAGTCACATGGAGCCTAGTGCTTCATTCTGTGGCTGCAGGGCAGCAAACTAAACATTGTTGGAAGTGTTTTAGTTTTCTGAATCCCAAAGTCATTTAAGGCACATTACACCACCGAATGTGCTACAGTGGCTGGAATTAATCCGCAATACATCACTGACACGTGCAAACACCAATGCCATTAAAGTGGTGCAAAATCATTTAACCAGCTTTAAAGTGTTGTGCACATATGCCCCTCATTTTGTCTACACACACCCATAAGAGTTGAAGCAACAAAGCAAGGATTATTTTGAGCTGTTTCTGTGTTTTCTCATATTTGACATGCAGGGCCTCATCCAAGTCTCACTGCAATCAATGGAAAAATCCCATAAGCTTGACTGGACAATAGATCATGTCCATGGTGAGCAAAGGGAAAACTCACTTTCAAACCCAAGACCACATGCACTAGTAGGCATTTCTCATAACTTGAGTCAGATCCAGGATCAACCCAGGCCTCAGGGAAATGTGACACTGAATCCCAGCAAGTCAAGTCAGACTAACTGGTATTAACTATACCATTATATTTTGCTTTCATTCCAGTTTGCTTGTCAACCTTATTAAACGCAAGATCAAGATTACAGAGGAACAATTGCAGACAATCAGCGGAGGTTTTTCTGCTATGTTGGATAAGTGCTGCAAGGTAGAAGACCATGATACCTGCTTTGGTGAAGAGGTACTTCTTTTTTTTCATGAATACAGAGCCTAGTCTTGATCAAAGAAAGCATGCATGGAGCATATCAATATCTACCTTTAACTGAAAGGGTTCAGCTACCACAAAGTGATTCTATTTCTCTGTGTACTAATGTACATGTGAGGCACCTTCCTCTAAATGAACCATTAGAAACATCTGGTTTGACCTTGTGTGCCATCAAGACTCCAACAGTTAGAGAACACAGAAGCTTCCTAACTAAACACTGTGGGCATGTATACATATATCTTTGTCTGCTCTGATGCACCAGAAATCCAACATGTCATAGAAGACTTGATAAATTGAGTCTGCAGAGCATGTGAGCTGACGTGCCTAGTGCTGCAGCACATGCATTTGTATAAATGGCGAAATGCACGTTAGGGCACAGAAAATAGCAGCAGTGTGTTTTTGAACTAAGACACGTTCAATGTGTTTTAGTTCAAAAGTGTGCTGCTGCCATTTTCTCAGCACTGATGTGCATTTTGCCATTTATACAAATGCATGTGCTGCAGTATTGGGCACTTTTAAAAGTGCCCAGTGCTGCAGCACAACCATGTGTACAAATGCCCTGTGTCATTTACTAGTGTTGATTGTCTGTCTCAAATATTTGTTTTCTCTCTTCCCAGGGTGCAAACCTCATTGTTGAAAGTAGAGCTACCTTAGGAATTGGAAACTAAAGCATGGCAGGTAGGAGCACCACTATTTATGGACTATGCATTTAATTCCTCAGAGCAAATGGGATCATGGCTTGATGTAGCACTGGTTCCTTCCTAGAATTGTTTTTTTATCTTGGAGTCTGGGATCCTTGGTTACAAAAGACAGCACATCCCCTTCTAGGTTGTGTTTTACAATGTTCTTTTTATGGAGACCTGTTACATGTTACAGAGGTGATTGCCTCATGCAATCCATAACATGCTAGACCGGGGTGCTCAACCTTCAGCCCACAGGCCAAATGCAGCCTGTGGAACCATTGTGTCCAGCTTGCGGATCTCCCCATGGGTCTGGAAATTTGGCATCAGGGGAGCAGTGGCTATTCAAACAGGCACCCTCCTCCCTGCCAAATCCCCAAATCTTGTTCCCTATGTGGCCAGTTAGAACCAAATTATTTCCCCGTGGGGCTAGGCCACACCCAACTGCTTCTGGATTGGGGCCAAGCCACATCCTCTTCCCTCCCTGCAGGATTGGGTTGGGGCCTGACCATGCCCTCCTACCCTGCAGGGCCTGGCCATGCCCCCTTCCCTCTCACTGGGGCTGGGCCATGTCCCCTTCCCTCTGTGGGGCCAGGTTGGGGCCTGGTCACACTCCCTGACCCCCTAGGGCCAGGCCATGCTCCTTTCCCCCTCTACCTGGCTGGATTTGGGCCTGGCCATGCCCCCTTCCCTCTCCATGGGGCTGGTTCAAGCTTCTTTCTTCTGCAGGGCTGCATTGGGCCTGGCCTGACCCCTCTACCCCACATGACCAGATGGGCACCAGATTGGGCGCACTGTCTGGATGTGGGCCACAGACAAACTGAGCACTGCCAGTCTGGCCCACCAGGCAAAGAAGCTGTGCACCACTATGCTAGACCTGCCCATACAACGTGCAGTCATACAATAGCTTTCTTAGATTAATCTGCAGCATGCCTAATTGGAATCTTCACCCTGCAACACGAGTGAAGAGAAAGCCTGTGTTAGGTCCAAGTGAGGTATAACTGTGACACACTTGGGGACATCTCTTCTGCAACTGGATCTCCTGGGACAGCTGTAGCCATATGTGAATGTTTTGAATGCAGAGCTGACAAAGAAAGCTTGTGACTTAAAACCTGAAAAACCTCTGTTCCCAATCCTTATGAGGATGCGCCATTTGGGGTAAAGGTGACTCTGATTCTGAGTCTTTGCAGCATAAGAACCTATAAAGTCAATCCCGTGAGCTGTTTTTCAAGTGAGTGAGACCCTGAGAACAGGTATCAAACTATGGCCAACTGTGCAGTTGTTACTATGCAATCATTTAGTACTTGCTTTAGAGTGTGCAGTAACCAGTGTTACTGCGCAGTGCCATTGCCCCATGGTTATTTTTGGCTGCTACTGCTCAGTAGTATCCACGTCATGGTTCGTACCTGGTGATGCTATATCACTATAACAATGAGCTATGGTGCAGTAGCTTGTTGCTGTGGCAATGTATCATCTCATGTAGATGTGCCTAGTGGACATGTCTATACCTGCAGTTAATGTGACTAAATAAATTCCAGCACAATTTGAACCAGAGTAAACTAATCTGGATGTTACCATCTACATGTGTGTTTAAGTGCAGTAATTTACTCCAGCATACAATAGTATTTCTGTCTGATGGGACTATCCTATGCTGGAGTAAATTAGTCTATTGTGCCCTAATTGTAGCATACCTGTAGATGGTGATGCTTTACTGTGGAGCAAATGAGTCTACTCTGCAGTAAAGCACACCTGTAGGCATACCCAGTTATTGTCAACATGGGTGGCTTGATACTTCTCATAACACTTTGATGTAGCTCACAATTTTTATAAGATAATCTTTTTTTGTTATTTTAGGTCACCATTGGGGAGAAAAAGGATTAATATCTCCTGCTCAATATGTCCTCAACATTACTTCTTTCTCAGTTGTTTACAATTCTGTTTAGTAAAATACCCAACATTTTGCAGACAAAACAAAAATTTTCCACACATTTTACAGCTGTATTTTTCTGGTAAAATGCATAATAAAGAAAAAGTTTTAAAAATCTTTAAGCTTTAGTCTTTAATATCCTTTATTGGATCAACTGTAAGTTTTGGAGACAGCTTAGACAAGCTTTTGGCATAGAGTGTTCTTATGCAGATCTTATGCAGATCTGAGAGAGCAGTAAATACCAGATAAAACAATAAGTTATGCTTAACTCCATTTACATTAAAAGTTATTATGAAATACTCCCTTGACTCTTGCATATTTCCTGAGCTGTCAGGGCTACAACAACACTCCAAACATACCACCTTTGTTTACAGGAGATCAGATAAAAAGTAACAACTTTAAATTGCAACAAGAGATGTAGGTTAGATATTAAGAATCAATTTCTAAAACTGAGGGTGATTCATGAAATAAATTACCCCAACACTCCTGGATGACACTACTCCGGGGTGGTGGAATCTCCCTCCCTGGGATATTTTATCTGTGAGGCAGACACACACTTGGCTCAGATGATTTTGTCAGAGATGTTCTGCTTTAAGCAGAGGGTTGGACTAGACAACTCAGCAAGGTTCCTTTCAGCTCTATTCTTCTATACCTCCATAAAGAAGACAAAGATTTGCAGGGCATCCATAACTCAAAATGTTACTTTTGGGAACCTTTATGGCCTAAAGGCTTCATAGTTTCATAGTTGGTAGGGTTGGAGGGGACCTGAGCAGATCCTCAAGTCTGACCCCCTGCCATGGGCAGGAAAGAGTGCTGAGGTCAAATGACCCCAGCTAAGTGATTATCTAGCCTCCTAAGAAGGTGGATTCCTTCATACTGCTTCACATTCCTGTCTCAAAAAAGATTTGTATAGTCCACTAATTTATAATGGCTGGAGTTCATTTGGGCCATATTTTGAGTCCCTTACTGTTTTTAAGGAACCCCTTGTTCCACACTGTAACGTTCCTTATATTTTCTTCATGGAACACGTTCTGTTGGCAAGTTCTTTTGAGAGATCCTAAGCTTTCTGGAGGAGCTCTTTTGTTTGTTGCCGGGGCAACTTCAGGGTGTCAGGGAGCTCCAGGGACAGCTTTGGGCTAGTAGGAGTCTCCAGGGGCAGCCTCACTATCATGAACGACGCATGTCCCCCAGTGGCAGCGGTGGGATGGCAGCGGTGGTAAGCATGGAGCTCCTGCAGATGCTGCTGGTGCTGGTGGTGGTGGGGAGAAGGGGGTGGCCAGCACTGACCTGGGGTTGGTGACCACCCACAGGCACTGCCGGCAGCATCGGCGGCAGCCAGCAGGGATCATGGACCACCCACAGATGCTGCCAGTGATGTTGGTGGTGGGGTGGTGAACATTGACCTTTTTGTAGGGAGTGCACCGCTATGCTCAGGGGCTGCACATGCACCCATGTGCACCCCGTATGTGTTGCCCCTGCTTACAGTGGCAGGGGCCTCCAGGGGTAACCTCGAGCTGGCAGAGGACTCTGGGAGCAGCCTCTGGCCTCTGGCCAGTGCACCATGGACATTCCTTGCCCTCCCCCTGCCAGTGGTGGTCAGAGGACCGTGTCCACAGTGGGCTCACTGACCATCTCCTCCACCCCTATAGTAGGGTACCTGGAGAGCTGTCTTCTAAACCCAGGCCCACAGGGCAACCCTGAGACCCATTGGTTGGACTCCATGCCTGGTTGCAGAAACATGGTCCAGCTGGCTGCAGTGTCCTGGGGTCCCCTCTGGGGAGAAGCTTCAACTGTTCAGTGCAGGGGCCATCCCTGGCTTGTCCTCCATGACAGTGGCATGCTGCCAGAGTAGCCAGGGCAGGGGGTGGACTGCACTGCCCAAGCTGTTGGATGTGGCTGAGAGTGGGAAGTGCACCAGGACCTGGAGCTGATGCTCTAAGGGGCCCTTCCCTGCTGAGTCCTGTTGCTCAGTGAGCCCTAGTACAGGCTCTGGCAGCCTGGTTGTGCTACACAACATGTAGCAGGCCTCACCAGGGTCTGTTGGGCCCAGGATGCAGTCAAGCTCATGCAAGAATGGCATGCTACTGTACGCAGCCCTGGACCACTGCTTATGCTCCCACACATGGATCCACTGCCCCTACAGGGGCTTCATCTTTACATGGTGCTGTATTCGCTCAGCCATGGCTGCATAGATATGGGCATTGGTCCTTGTCATCTGGCTAAATTTGCACTGGACCTCTACACCCCCCCAAATTGTGATTAGGTCCACCATCTCCTCCTGGGTCCAGTTTTGTCCCCAGGCCTGTGTCTCCACTGTCAGAGAGCCTGACATGGCAGCAGATGCCAGAGGCCTTGGGTGGGGGGTCAGATGGGGGCTCTAGGTACTGGCATCAGGTACCACGTGCCTGTAACCATGGGGTACAGTGCTTGGGAGGTAGGTTCTGCCTGGCAGGAGTCCCAGGGGCTAGAGCTGGGGTCTGGATGGGCTGCAGTGCCTAGCATGTGCCCGCACCAGGGAGACACGGTGCTCAGGAGCCAAACAGCAGCCTGCATAGGCCATAGGGGTCAAAGCCAAGGTCTGGAGGGCTGCAGCACCCAGCATGTGCCTGTAGTGGTGGAGCACTATCCATGGGGGAGGCAGCAGCTGGCTCAAGCCCCAGGTGTCAGGCCAGGGGTCCTGATAGCATCCTCAGGCAGCCAAATACCTGCCCCTGGAACATGGGTGGAAAGGCTGCCAGCCACCTGGCTCAGCACCAAGCAGGAGGCTGGCCCTCTGCTGGTGCAGCTGACCAGGCACAAACTGTGCCTAATGTTAATGTCTACATGTATGCTAAGGTGCATTAGTTTAAAGCGCTGTTGGCTAGTAGCTGTATCTGTCAGTATTAACAAACGGTGCTTTATATTAATCTAATGCATAGTAATTGCTGTACATGTGTAGACGGTAATGCTTTACTTAACATTAGATTAGTTTAATGCACAGTAAAGTGCACATGTAGACATGCTCAGTTACTGTCAGAAATAATTGGCTTGATACTTCTCATAACACTTTGCTGTACCTCAAAATTTTACAACATAATCCTTTTTGTTTTTACAATCTAAGTCACCAGTAGGTGACACAGCATGCAGTGGAGTGGACATAGTTTCTGGTCAGGATGGGTTCGCTCAGAAAAGTTTATTATTATTTTAAACGGGGGGAGGAGAATAATACCTTAATTTTCTACTCCCTCTTAGTTCTTCTACCCCCCCGCCACCTATAGTTTATGTCCTCCTGCCCCTGCCCATGTACCCTCCCGTCCTTGCACTCCCTGCATCCCCTATTATGTGCTGCCACTGCAGTGGACATAATTCCTGAAGACAGCTGCAGCATCACTATAATGGTAAGATTTTGCAAGTAGTTTGAAACTTTGGAGTGAGTGGTTTTACATGACTTCCTTCAGTCTTGCAAATCTTCTGAACTTCATCACATTCCATTTCAAAACCACAACAAAAAAAGTCCAGGGACAGGATGCTACCTGCCAGACCCGATGTTGTCCAGGATATGCAGCATCCTGGGTGTAATATGTCCCACCAACCTTGTGTGTGTGGCGGGTGTGGGGCCAAAAATCCAGTTTCTCGACTGTGTCCCCCTCCTTGCAAAAAACTTTTGTGGGTGGAACTTGCCAGGGGCAGCAACCAGCCCAGTAATGAATGAAGAAAGTGAAATATATTCAGATTTGCAGTTTTTGGGGGTTTTCTTTTATATTTTGTATATATTTTATATTGTTAAGCTGCAGTGTTTTTAATAAAGCTGGCTGGATAAGTTGGGCCATGCTAATCTGTTACAATGTAACTTTCATAGAATTATAGAATCATAGAAGTAGGGTTGAAAGGGACCTTGTAGATCTTCAAGTCTGACCCCCGCCTGGGCGGGAGAAAAGACTGGACTCAAATGAGTCTAGCCAGGTAGTCATCAAGCCTCTTCTTAATGATCCCCAGGGTAGGAGCCAGCACCACTTCCCTAGGAAGTTGGTAGGAGCCAACACCACTTCCCTAGGAAGTTTGTCTAGGTCTCTCTAAATCATAACCCTACACTCCATCATATTCATTACTGCCCCCAGCTTGGTGTCATCTGCACACTTGCACACTATATGCCATCCCCCATGTCAGTGGTTACCAACCACTTTGGGGTAACGCAGGCTTAGGGTTACCCCAAAGCCTGGAAAGAAAGCCTCCGCAATTCAAGTAGTACACAGAAGAGAAGCCTCAGCAGTACTTGTGACCAGCAACAGGAGGAGGGCGAGAATAATATGAAATGGACCTGCAGAATTTGTGCAACAATTCAGATAGATAGAGGAGAAGCCCTAGCAGTACTAGTGCCCATAAAGAATTCAAATATTAAAGTGTATAAAGGCAATTCATAATTTATAATAATTTATAATTCTTAATAATGTACATATTTACCCATTCATTATGGATTTCTTTACATGCTTATTTACAGCAACAGTAGCTTGATAGTAGGCAAGTGAGGGGACTGTCACTCAATGAACATGAGTCCCCTCAATAATATGATTTATACTGCATAGTCTCCTATTGAAAATAGCCTCAGCTGCACTAGTGGCCTAGCCAGCAACCAAGGAGGAGAGCGAGAAGAAAGTTTTGCACTCCTCCTGGTGTGGAATCAGGCTCAGAATTTGGTACTTTTCCACAAGTCAGAAGGCCCAGGCATGGGAATAAAGGGACTTAGGGAGGAACTTGAACCAGGATGTGGGCATTCCCCCACCCTCCATAGGGAAAGAGACAGGGAGGGTGCATCATAACCTGCCTTCTGTTCACTATCTGCTTTCTCATCATAAGGAATCAAACTTTAATTATAAGTCTATATAACATATTGGCTATATAACGTATTGGCTGGTATATATGGTGGGGACCCAGGATGTGCGTGGTATGTGCCCAGGATGTGTGTGGTATGCATGCTGCAAGAGGCAGCTGGGGGGTGGGGGGAAGGGGGGTGATAAAGCAGATCTACCTGCTTTGAAATGCTGTGATAAGGAATTGAACCATTACAATTATTATTGACCATTAATAAATTATCATTAATATTACTACAAACCCTTATTAATATATTACTATTAGAATTAACAGTATTATTTACTCCTATTATTAGTATTACTTGTTATTATATTATAGGTCTATATAAATCAGGATGAAAGTCAATTATAATTATAATGCATAATAGTTGAGTTGTTGAGAGAATCCTGAAGGAAGTGTTGTCATACTCTTCACCTTCTCTTTCTTCCTTTCTCTTTCTGCCTTTTGTCCCACCAACAGAGATCGATCAGCCTACAGCTAGCAGTGGAAGAGTATCTAAAAACTGGAGGGAAGGAGGATAGAAAGAGCATTGGAATTTGTATTGGTGCCTCTTGTGCACCTTGCCTACTTTCCTTCATGCCCATAAAATTTCTCCAGCCCCATTTACAGTAAATTTGAAATAAACAATGTATCCCCCTGTGGCAGGGCACTGTTGGTGCCTGCCACTTTAAGGGCTGAGTCAAGCAGCCAGAAGGTACTTGATTGTGGCAGCCATTTTAGATCTCTGGGTGCCTATATAAACAGAGCAGTTTGCTGCTGGCAGGCCAGACAGAAACATTGCCTGGCTGCAAAGCTATATGCAGCATCCTGGAGGTAAGGGCAGGAGCTGAAGTGGATGGTTTGGAGACTCCTGGTCCTAAAAATGCACCCTGCTGGGAGTGGGTGGCTTGGTGGGGCTCTCAGTGTCATGGGAGCCTCCAGGAAATACCAAGCCAGTTACCACCCTGGTGAAAGGCGGGTCGGGGTGCCTTAACCCCAGCTCCCACAATTGGGTGGGTTACCCCATAGTAGAGTCAAGAAGGTGGGCCCAGAATAGAGAGTGGGACTAGAGGCTCAGAAGCCTAAAACACCCTCGACTGGTGGCACCAGGACCAGAAGAGTCAAAAGGGCCAGGGGCTCACTACGAGGGACTCCCAGAGCTGAGGGCCTGGGGTTTCTGACTGGCCTTGGAGGTGAAGCCAGGGCCTGTGTGGTGAAAGGTCCCAGGATGGTCACATGTGAGAGGGGAAAGAGTTCAGGGAGCTAGGCAGCTCAGAATGAGAGTGGAGTAGGCCACCTGATTGGAAGGATCCAGCTGGGGTTTGAATTGAAGGATTCTGAGGCCCAGTGTGGGGCCAGTGATGCTATAAGAACTGTGGATGCTACCTGTAAGGCATGGGCTGCCGTGTAGGGAAGGAATGGAGCCGTAGATAATGCCCCCTGGTATCGGGGCAAGAAATGGGCAGTTAAATGGGGACCTATTTAACAACATAATTATATATCATCAAGCTGTGACAGGGAAGGAGGAAGGTGGTTGGCCCAGAAACAGGTGGGTGGGCCATTGGTAGACTGGCCTTGAGGAAGCTCCCTGTTACACCTCTCCCAACCAGAGATGACTCTATCAGGGTTCAGGGAAGTGGCATACCGACGGCAGTGAATGAGGTGGCCGCCCTGGGCCTGGATGCAAAAGGGGCACCACTGGCAGGTGTGAAGGGGGGGCCCACCACTTGGTGCTGCTTGCCCTGCCCTCCCCCCACAACCAAAACTGCCACAGAAAGCGGCTTGTCCAGGGTGCATGGGAGTGCAGGCAGCAGCACCTTGGGCTTGTCCCAGGGCCCCCAGAAACCCATGGTATGTCACTGGTGCAGGCCCTTAGGCAAATAAGCACCCCCTGCGGAGAGCCAATCCCACATGCTGTGGCAGAGGTGGTGGGGAAGGGGAGTTGGTGAGTGTCTGGATGCAAGGCTGGTGGTGGCACTGAGGAGTCACCCCATCCACTCCACCCATCTCTGCAGGGCCTCCAAAGCTCTGTGCCTGGGGTGGTCGCTTGTATTCATGCCCCCCTAGGGACAACCCTGCCACCCTCAGGGCACAGACAAGTGTCAGGTATCACTTACCAAAGATAGCGTGTAGCATATCGCCATGTCCTCTTTCAAGTTGCACTTTGCAGAGGTGCAGGCATCAAATAGCACTGAAAGCTTCACTGCACCCCACTTGATCAGCCTGCAGTCTTCTTGAACCCTGGATTCTCATTGCTGTGCCCTCCAGGGGCAAGTCTTGTGACTGGAACGAGTCCTTCTCTGCCCCCGTTGTGCTGTCATCCCTCACCAGCCTCAAACCTCTCTCATCCCTCACCAGCCCCAACTAGATCATCCCAGCCAAGGCTTTGTCTAGCTAGGTCTTAAAAACCTCCAAGGATGAAGAGTCTACAACTTCTCTGGGTAACCTGTTCCAGTGTTTTACTAACCTCCTAGTGAGAAAGTTCTTCTTAATATGTAACCTAAACTTCCCTTGTTGCAACTTGCCACCATGCCTCCTTGTTCTGTCATCTGCTGCCACTGAGAATGGTCTAGCTCCATTCTCTTTCAAACCACCCATCAGGTAGTTAAAGGCTGCTATCAAATCCCCTCCTAGTCTTCTCTTCTCTAGACTAAATAAGCCCAGTTCCCTCAGCCTTTCCTTATAACTCATCTGCTCCAGCCCCCTCACCATTTTTATTGCCCTCTGCTGGACTCTCTCCAATTTGTCCACATCCTTTCTGTAGTGGGGGGCCCAAAACTGGACACAGTAGACCAGATGTGGCCTCACCAGTGCCAGATAAAGGGGAAGAATCACTTCCCTTGACTTGCTGGCAGGACTCCTACCAATGCAGCCCAGTGTGCTGCTAGCCTTCTTGGCAACAAGAGCACGTTGTTGGCTTATATTCAGCTTATTGTCCACTGTAACCCCCAGGTCCTTTTGTGCACTTGCTGCCCAGCCAGTCAGCCCCAAGTGTGTACTGGTGCATGGGATTGTTCCATCCTAAGTGCAGGACTTTGCACTTGTCTCTATTGAACATCATGAGATTTCTTTTGGTCCAATCCTTCAATTTGTCTAGGTCTCTCTAAATCATAGCCCTACCCTCCATCATATTCACTACTGCCCCCAGCTTGGTGTTATCTGCACACTTGCTGAGGATGCACTCTATGACATCCTCCATGTCAGTGGTTACCAACCAGTTGATCTTGATCGACTGGTCAATTGTGGAACCTCTGATAGTCAGTCTTAGTCTGTCAGAGGTTCCACGATTGGGAGCAGCAGGATGCATGTGGGTGAGTGGGGTCAGAGCCTGGATGGCTTGTCCAGGAGGGGGAGGTGGGGCAGAGGGCAGGGCAGGAGCAGGGAGTCGCATGATAGATCCTGGGATGCCAAAAAGTGATTTTCACCATAAAAGGGTTGGAGACCACTGCTCGAGGTTACTGATGAAAATATTGAACAAAACTGTCCCCAGGACCAACCCTTGGGGTACTCTACTTGATACCGGCTGTCAACTAGACATTAAGCTATTGATTACTACCCAATGAGCCAGCTAGTTTTCTATCTACTTTACAGGCTGTATTTCCTTAGCTTGCCTGCGAGAATGCTGTGGGAGACCATATCAAAAGCCTTGCTAAAATCAAGGTATATCATATCCACTGCTCTCTCTGCATCCATAGATCCAGTCATTTAATCACTGAAGGCATTCAGATTAGTCAGGCATGACTTGTCTTTGGGGAATTCATGCTGACTGCTACTAATCACCTTCTTCTCCAAGTGCTTAGAAATGGATTCCTTGAGGATCTGCTCCATGATTTTTCCAGGGACTGAAGTGAGGCTGATGGGTCTGTACATCCCTGGATCCTCCTTTTTCCCCTCTCTTAATTATGGGCACTATATTTGCCCTTTTCCAATCATCCGGGACCTCTCCCAATTGTCATGAGTTTTTGGAGATGGTAGCTCTGCAATCACATTAGTCAACTCCCTCAGCACCCTTGGGTGCATGCTATCTGTTCCCAGGCACTTGTATATGTCCAGCTTTTCTAAATAGTCCCTAACTGGAATTGGTTTGGGCCATATTTTGGGAACTTTACTTTAGGAACCCCTCATTCCATAAGTGGTCCTGTTGACTTCAGCAGACCTGATCAGAGTAAGCTTAGTTTCACCTTGAATAAGGTAGTCAGTATCTGGCACTTTAAGAAAAGGAGTAGTGTTTTATCCCTGTAAGTTGGAATCAAATACTGCTGGACTTTGAAGAGCTCTGGATCCAGATCCAGATTTTTAATATCTATGCATGTGCTTTAATGCACAGTAGCCTATTTTATTGCGCATTAAAGCATCACATAAAACATGTGCAATTATGCTAATGTGCAGTAAAATAGTCTACTGTGCATTATGCATCACTTAAAAATGTGCACTTTTGGTACTGTGCATTGGGGCAGCCTAATGTGCATTTATTTAGTACCCCACATTGGAAGGCATCACAGCACCACAGCACTGGATGCTTTGAAAAGCACCTTGGAGGTGCTTTAGTTCAAAAGTATGCTGCCGCCATTTTCTCTATGTTGACACACATTTCGCAGCTTATACAACTGCAAGTGGTGCAGAGCAGTGTGCATCAACTCCCATGTGGAGCAGACTTGATTAATTGAGTCTGCTTCAAAGCAGCGGCTCTCTGGTGTGTCTGAGAACTCAAAGGTATGTGTATAAATGCCCAGAGGTACTAACTTTAATGTATATTAGGAAAAGCACATTAATGCATGGGTAGAAGTGCCTAGTTAAAAACAGCCACAGGCAGCACAACTGGTTTTGACTTTGACCCAAGGAAAACATTCAGTTGAATTAGTGCTCTTTGTTTAACCAATATTATAAAAACAAATCAACATCAGACCACTGAAGCATTATATTTCTCAAAATACTTAGTTAAATGTAAATGTAAGAAAACACTTTTAGCCTGGGTTAACCCTTTTACATGCTTTCCTCTAAAAGGAACATAAGATTAGGGTCAATCTTTATTTTGGAATCTTGCCTTCTGAGAAATATTTATGGGCAGTATTGGTCACTTGTACCATCAGCCTGTATAAAAGTTCAAATGCTCTTTCTCTTCACCTGAAACCTTACGACCATGACAGAAGACTTCAGTAAATAGTGACATATTCAGAGATAAAAGTTTGGTCAGGCGGAAAATTTGAAAAGCTGATTTAGATTTATGAATTCTCTTATGAACAAATGCCTCAAGTCCAAAACACTATTACTCAAGGTTTAACACCATTCTTTATTTAAGATTATTTATAGAACCCAAAGGTATTCACAATGGGTGCCTGTACACATCACAGGTTTAATCCTCGTTAAATTAAATAGGTTTATAAAATTTAAACTACTTTATTTTGGAATGTTGCATCAGTGTTTGCATGCACTAGATTTTTGAATGAATTAAGCCCAGTTCCCGGCCAGCACTGCAGGAGAGTGGGACAGTCCCCCTGGCCGAGGGCTCCACATCCCATGCCCTGCCACGCAGCTATGGGAGCAGGGAGCTGGCACAAAGAACAAGGGGGGAAAAAAGCAGAAGCAATTGAAGTGCCAGCAGTGTGTGATGATCCCTTGCCACCATGGAGAGGTGCTGGCTATGGGTGCCCTCCCTTGGCTGCTGAAGAGACAAGTGTCAGTAGCAGCAGGGCCCTAGCAGTCACCGCAAACCTGCCTCTGACATGGGGTGGGTCATTCTGGCCTGTAGCTGGAAAAGGTTTTTTTATCTCTGGCCTATGTGACCAGGTAGCAAACCCCCAGAGTCTGAGAGTTGTTCATTAAAGCAATATCTAGCCTGGAACTGCAAAATAGCAATTACACAACATGTAGCCATTTGCATGCTAGCTTCAGTTTAGTTAGGTTGAGAAGAACTGTAGTGAAGATATGAATCCACAGGCTTTGTATAGGCTGTGTAGCCCTGGACCCTGGATATGGACATGAGCTGCTAGCCTGCGCTCAGGGTTCAAATTATACTTTGACTCTTTGGGTGGTGGGGTCTGCAAAGAATGATGGGCTGCCCATCATAATGCCCTAATAAAATTGGAGACCCCCTAGGTCATGATTTTCAAATCTTACAGGGGGGAATCTCATTTTTTATGGGAGGGAAGGGGCTCAGTCCCCTTGAGCTCTCCCTTAATTCAAACCCTGCTATGCCAACACCGTGAACTAAACCTGGGCCAGTTATATTTTCCTCAGTTGGGCTACCTGTGCTGCCCTTACATATCCAACTGCATTTTACCAGGCTATTTAGTGAATATTTCTGAATTCTTTCAGCCTGCAGAACTGCTAATGTGTCAGAAATATGGTCACAAAGCCTAAGACTGGTTTGTTAATGATTCACAACCAGGAACTGATTTATAAACACACCATCTGTGGAACAGTGAGTCAGCCCATAGGACTTAGGGGTATGACTCCAATTTGGATAATCTTCAGAATAAAACTCTTAATGCTGAAATGTATCCTGTGACAGGCAGAAGTGTGAGGCCAAACAGCAGTATCAGAGCCACAGGTAAGGGGCAAGAACAGGCTGGTGAGAACAACAGGCTCATTCAGATAAGATTGCGGGGTGGGGGAGGGCTTTACATATTCTTGTTGGGTAACACAGAACCCCCAACATTCACCAAGCAGAACAAAGAGGCGTGGCACGAGAATGGACAGCACAAGAGAAACCAATTAGTAGGGTATGAATTTATGAGATACCTAGCAATCTGGCAGGCTGTTGGTATTTTACTAAGTTTGTGGAGGGAAAATACCCAAGAAGCCTTACTAAATGATGTTATTATTGTTGTGTGTGGATTTTGCAATATAGAAATAAGGCCATTTCTTTTACCCTTAACCTCAATACATGAAGCGGACACAGCACATACTAGATGGGTGAGAAGAGAAGTGCTGTGTAAAGTGTTACTGATAAGATATGAAACTAGCCGAATCCGGTCAACAAAGGAGCCTTGTCAACAGAGGAACCTTGAAAGCAGTACAAGGATTGTTTTCTTTCAAGCAGACTACTTGGCAAGAGTATATAAAACATGCAGTCACGAGAGTTAAACTTCGGTGTTCACGCGCACAATGTCACTTAATTGGATAGAATAGTAATTTAGTTAGTAGATGATTGGGTATTCTTACAAGCATGAGCTAATCATGAACTAATGCTGATGTACTAACAAGGTATAAAATAGTATTATAACTAGTAGGCAGAGTCCCTCCTTGGAGGCACCTTGCTGCAGCGAATAAAGATTCTGTATCTAACTTTGGATACTTGCTCTGTGTGATCATTGCCCCAGCCTAGAGCGAACTGCACGTGGCTTTAAGAGTGTAATTTGTAACACTATGCTGCAGCACTGTTGTCAGATCCCTCACCATAACAATGAAACATTTGTTTGCTTCCTTGCCCCTTGGATTTCACAGATGTCTTGATTTTTTAGGCACTCCTGATACTCTGTTGCACCCTCAGCTAGGGCTCTCAAAATTCCCCTATCTTTGAGAGATTGCTTTTCAGGCTAATTTCACTCCCTGCCAAAATAGGGTCAATAGCATCTAATCTGACTGACCTTGTGGTTGGCCAAGAATCCAAGAGATTTTTTAGTGACTTGTGTGGCCCTTGTCCAGATGGTGTGAGAGGGCAGAGAGCTACCAGTTAGATCTCAATTGCAACATATTTATTCTCCTATTCCAATGGTTGTCTTTCATAACCACACCATAACTTATCTGATACACACTAGGTCCTGTGGGCAAATATTTTCCAAACAATCTCATCTTCCTGTAGTTTTTTAGAAATACCAGCTTCCTAGAAAAAGCAGAGAGAAATCTGGAGTGATGCATCATTAAAGCCCACAAAACAATAGATTAGCCCAAGGATGGACAATTATTTTGACCACTTAAGCTTTGGTGAGGCATTGCACACACAAAATCTTTCAGATGATATCATGCTAACAAATTATAGATAAAAATAACTCATATACTGAAAATCAAGTGTATACTGTAACATTTAAATTTTATTTCAAAAAATTATTTTTGTCCTGATTTATATTTTTTTTAATAGTGTATATAGAGACAATTGCACAATAGCTCAAAATAAAGTTTTACTCTTGTATATTGTGTGTGGGGGGGGGGGAGGGATTGTGAAGGGTAGGGTATATGTGGGGTTGTGTGTGGGGCATGCATGTAGGTGGGTGTGTGGGGATGGTGTGCACGCGTGTGTGGGGAGGCTGCCCATATGCTTGATCTCAGGAGCCAGCTGAAGGTGCGGGAAGAAAGCGGGGGGCACATAAAGCAGAGCTCACCCAGGGGGTGCAGGTGTAGTCCATGCCCCCGCCTGCAGCTCACAGCTACTCCCATGACACTCCACATGGGACTGAGTCCCACCCTTGTGCCTGTCATCCCTGGCCCTGGCCAATGTGCACAGCTTCCTGGAGGGGCTGCTCCTGGTGTGGCTGCAGCTGTCTGGGTACTGCTTGGCTCCCGCCGCCTCCAGTCGCTCCTCCACTTCCTCCTGCTGCTTTCTTATCACTCCTGGCAGGAGTTGGGGGGGGGGGAAATCAAGGGGAGGGGAATCTGCAGTCAGGCAGCTCCTGTCCCAGCATGCAGGCCTCCAGCTGCCAGCTGCCTTCTACCCACTTGGCCACCTGCAAATGGCTGCTCGTTGCACCAGGCAACAAAGTGGTTGGAAAGCAGCCAGGAGCCAGAACTGAAGCCATGTGCACTAGGGAAAGCGCCACCTGACTGCAGCTTCCCCCTTGCCCCCACAACCCCACCTGGAGCAGTGCAGCAGGGGCAGGAGGAGGAGGTGCTGGATGCAGGTGTTGCTGAGCAGTACCTGGACAGCTAAGGCCTCATCAGAAGCAGTCCTGCCAGAAAGCTGTGTACATTAGCCAGGGATGGGACAGGTAGGTGTTGGTGGGGCTTGGCTCCACGCGGAGTGCTGTGGGGGCAGCCACAGGCTGGTTCTAATTAATTGGTGGGCACCCACCTGCAGGCCAGATCCAGTCTGGCCTGTGGGCCATATTATGCCCACCCCTGGATTAGCCCCTTCCCCAAACCAAATTTGAAGTCATTCCCATTATTTGGGGGGCCTGACTGGTTTTTTGAGTTGCTGAATTGGCAGCAGTGCCTATGTCAGGGGTGGGCAATTATTTTGGGCGGAGGGCCACTTACTGAGTTTTGGCAAGCCATCAAGGGCCACATGCCAGGTAGCCAGGGGCAGATAAAAATTAATTTTCTAAATATTTTAGGGGCCCCGTGGGCTGGATAGAATGGCCTGGCAGGCCACATCTGGCCCACCCTGGCCTACAACATGTAACAGTCTCTACTGATAAAATATGTTTCAGTAACCCTCTTAGATGTAACTAGGCCCAGACAGGATGGTGCTAGGCTGACCAGGAATACAAATATAAAAACCTTCCCCAACCAACAATAGTTAATATAGGCTCGTGAGGCACCTTACTGTGAAGTGTTACAAGCTTGAGCTCTGGTGACTATCAAGGGCAGGGGTGATCACAACCAAGGGCTTCTTTTAGAAAGGACTATCATCCAGTGCAGTACTTACAACCAGCTATTGACTGCAAGTTTGTCCCTCCTCCTGCCTCCACTCCTCCAGTGCACTAATGTATAGGGGGAAGGTGGGTCTCACCTCAGCTTTCAGGTCCCTTACAGCCTCAGAGAATGTCACCTGCCCCTTGGATTGCAACTGGGCCATGAACATGAAGCCAATGAGGGAGCTGAGTACAGATCTTTCCAGTTCATACTGGCTCACCCTCCTCAGGCGGCAGTAGCTGCTCTTAGTACCAGCTACAGGTTTTCAGTTGATTTCCAAAACAGTTCTAAGAGGAGTGGGCTGGATCCTCCCCTGGCCTAAGCCAGAGGAGCTCCATTAACTTCCATGGGGACCCTGAGCAGCTTAAAGCAATGAGCTGCTACCAGTCTTGCTTAAGAGCCAAAGTTCTGTAGCAATTCCCAGCCCCTGTGGCTCAGTACAGAGAGGGCTTTGTAACATACAATCACTGGTGGCCTAAGAATACGCAACTAGTGCATATTTTTTTCAAGTTCCATGCAGGTGATTGTACTTCTCCTTTTAATATATTTTTTTTTTTATAGTTGCAATTTCTTTTGTGTCAGTACCCACTGAATTGTTGGGGCCAGAGGTTATTGTTATGCAATCCTTCTCTAGTGACATGGCCTCTGCTCCCTGTTTGGTAAGTGCATGTTGAAAGCTAATCTATAGTACACACAAATCCGCCTCCCTCCCTGGCTGCACAGAAGGAAACTTCACTTAGACTATGATCATGCATGAGAGAGAGAGAATGTCTGTTCAGTCCTTGCTATTGTCTTGAGTCCCATTTTCTTTGGTGATCCTAGTCCTCCCCCTCCCCCATAAGGGCCAACACATCTGGAAAAGGAGCATAAAATTTTGGGAAACACAGAAAATCCTTTCTAGGTATCAAGTTTGTATAGATATCTTTGTATAGATTTTTCAGTAAGTGTGTGATGAAGGAGCCTACTCATGGCTGGTCACCATACTGGCCACCCCTCCATCTACAGCAGTCTGTCCAGTCTCGTCTGCCATGACTTGTTGGGATATACATGATGTAATAAACAGGAGGCTGCCCATTTAATGCCCTGATGCCATGGAGTATACATACAGCTCCCACCTTCCCTTACCATGTCTCATGCCTCACAGAGAGCATTCAAAATTGTAGTAGCTCCAGCAAAAAGCTGGGCCAAACTCTGCCCTTGCTGGGCCTTTTACAGGCTACACATACACCCTGCCCCCTCTCACAGGGCCTCATTCACTCTGCCCCCTCTCACAGGGCCTCATTCACACCATTCTTCATTGGGTCACTCTCAACCTTCCCTGTTCATTTGAGTGGCCTTTGGGCCTTCAGGCTTGCCTACTTACACTCTGGGAGATCTGCCTACAGCCATTCAGGTGCCCCACGCATCCTACTCTATGGGTCCTTATGCCTAACACTAGGCTGACTTTTGCCACTAGACCCTCTCTGGGCACTTGACTCTTCCTAATGCTCTTTTGAGGCTGGCCCACGTGCAGTCCTTTAGATCCACCTCAGCTAACCCGACTCTACACACCTCAAGGTAGTACTTCATAGATTTCGTAGACATTAGGGATGGAAGGAACCTCAGAAGATTGAATCCAGCCCCACGCCCAAAGGGCAGGAAGTCAGCTGGGGTCATAGGATCCCAGCAAGATAAGCATCCAATTTACTCTTGAAGGTGTTTAGTGTAGGTGCTTGAACCACCTCTGATGGCAGGCCGTTTCAGACCTTGGGAGCTCGGACAGTAAAGAAATTCTTCCTTATGTCCAGCCTGAAATGGTCTTTTTAGTAGTTTATAACCATTCATCCTCGTCATCCCTTTGGGCGCTCTGGTGAACAAATGTTCCCCCAGGTATTGGTAGTCACCCTTGATAAACTTATAGGTGGCCATCAGATCACTCCTGAGCCTGCGTTTTTCTAGGCTAAAGAGCCCCATGGCTCTCAGCCTGTCATCATAAGGTCTGTTTTCCTGACCTCTGATCATGTGCGTAGTTCTTCTCTGGACTCTCTCGAGCTTCTCCGCATCCTTTTTGAATTGTGGAGCCCAAAACTGGACGCAGTACTCCAGCTGC
>NW_017728912.1:36960621-36961863 GCF_001723895.1 Crocodylus porosus
AGTTGCAGCCTTGGCTTTCCTGGTTTGCTCCCTGCAGGACCAGACCAGTGCAGAATATTCCTCCTTGGAGGTGAATCCCATCCTTCATCCTTTGTAGGCCTTTCTTTTTAGCCTCAGGAGGTCTGCTAGATCCCTGGAGAGCCAGGGGGGCTGCTGTGCCCTCCTGCTACCTTTCCTCCGAGATGGAATCGAATTAACTTGTGCATTGAGGATCACTCCCTTGAAGAGCAACTGCTCTTCCTGAACTCCCCTTCCCTTGGGGTAATGATCCCTTAGGCCCTCACTGACAAGCCTTCTGAGCTTGTCAAAGTTGGCTTTCCTGAAGTCAAGGACTTCTCTGTTGCTGACAGACTTGCCAGCTTTACGGCAGATGGTGAAGGTGATCAGCTCGTGGTCGCTGTCAGCCAGCTTCCCATTGATCACTAGGTCACTAATTAGGTCATCCCCAGTAGCCAGTACCTGGTCGAGCAGCGCTTTACCTCTCATTGGCCTGTAGACTTCTTGAGTCAGGTAGAGGTCATCCATGCATGATAGGAAGCTTTGCGACCGCTCAGATTTTGCTGAGTGATCATCCTACGATATGTTTGGGTAGTTGAGGTCACCCATGACAACCATGGTCCTGGAGCATGCAGCCTCAGCCAGTTTCTGGGTGAACTCCTGGTTCAGCTCTTGACTTTGGGTGGGAGGTCTGTAGTAGACTCCCACCGTTGTGTCCCCTGTGCTGTGTTCCCCATGGATTTTAACCCAGAGGTTCTCTGGTTTCCCACCCTGGTCACCAACATCAACTTACAGGGACACATAGCTTTCCTTAACATAGAGAGCTACACCCCTGCCCCTTTTATCTACTCAATCTCTCCTTTACAGGGTATAGCTATCTATACTCGTAGTCCAGTCATGGGTGGAGTCCACCAGCTCTCCGTTATCCCTATGACATCGTAATTATTTGTGTTAAGCAGGAGGATGAGTTCCTCCTGCTTATTTCCCAAGCTCCTGGCATTTGTGTACAGGCAGGCAAGTGTCCTCTTGGGGGCTCTTGCCTTGCCCACAGATTGTACCAGGGCTGGGGCAGGGGTGGGTTCCCTTAAGTGCCTTGGCCTGCTGGTTTTGCAAGGGTTGCTCAGTGGGCCAGCAGTGACAGTAGTCTCCCTATCCCCCAGCGGGCTTAGTTTAAAGGTCAGCCAGCCTGGCTGAGAAGAGCCTCCTCCCCAGTGGAGAGAGTTGGAGGCCATCTCTTCCCCACAG
>NW_017728912.1:36961874-36999308 GCF_001723895.1 Crocodylus porosus
TCAGCTGGGTGATGTCTCTTCAGCTGTCAGCAGCAAACTTCTGGCTCAGCCCGAAGGGCCTGAGCTAAAATGGAGTCTGCTCAGCTCTTTCCTCCAATCACATGGTCCTCACAGGGTCATGTGACTGCCTTAACAGGGCTGGCCAGCACCTGGCAGCTTCCCTGCTGCCACTCAAACCCCTTAAAGTGACAGGCATTGAAGGTGTTCTGTCACAAAGTGTTTATGTGAACAGCTAAGATTTTCATATGTTATCTTTACGACACTTACAATTTTGCTCATTACTACAAGGCTACTTTTAGTAAAAGCGTCATTTGGAGGGTTGCTTGACTACATGGCTTCTAATCCATGAAGTCCCAAGCACAACTTTTTATATCTGAGTGCTATAACAATGTCTAAAACTTTACTTTTTCCTGGAAAGAAAGGGTATCACCTGAAGGGTGTCTTGACTACATGGTTTCTGATCCATTGTGTGCTGGTTTTAACAGATGTCATGAAGCCTCATCTCTTAAGCAGCTCCCCCACAGCAAGAAGAATACTTGCTACCTTACTGGCTACATGTGAAGAACTTTCTAAGTACAGCTTGCTGCTGGGTATCACTTTCCATGGATATCACTACCTTGTCCTAGAACACTGGAGGGTGTCTTCAGTAACTGTTCTCCCTGTCCTCCATTAAGAACTCCATGTCAACTGCTATGAACTCCATATGATGTCTTGTTTTGTTGCTTTGTCCACTGTATGGGAGTTCAGTGACTTGACAGTGACTGATCCTCGGCTTCTCCCTTTCACTCTGGGTTGTCTCCCTTAATGTTCATCTGCTACGCCTCGATTTTCAAAGGAAAGAAGGGAGAATAAGAGGAGGTAAGGTGTTTGCTACTGTTAGTGGTTGGGGTTGAGGTGAGATCTTTCTTCACAGGGCCCTTACACCCTGCCCTTACCACACTTGTGCAGGCATCAATGTGTAGCCAACCTCAGGGTCTCATCCGCCTGCTGGCAGTGTATTGCAGCCTAGTAAACAGCTAGTTGTTCACACAGTAATTACCTGAATTTGCCCCTACTTAAACTGGGTGGGAGTCATTGATGAAGACATTGAACAGAACTGGCCAAGCCCTGGGGGACTTCACCTGATACCAGCTGCCAACTAGTCATTGAGCCATTGATTACTACTCTCTGAGCCTGATGCTCCAGCCAGTTTTCTATCCACCTTACAGTCCATTCATCCAGCCAGCCCATACTTCCTTAGCTTGTCTGCAAGAATGCTGTGGAAGACTGTACCAAAAGCCTTGCTAAAATCAAGGTACACCACATCTACCTGTCTGCCTGCATCCATAGAGACCGTGATCTCATCATAGAAGGCAATCAGGTTGGTTAGGCACAATTTGCCACTAGTGAATCCATGCTGACTGTTCCTAATCACTCTTTTCTCCTTCAGGTGGGTGCTTACAAATGGATTCCTTGAGGATTTGCTCCATGATTTTTCCAGGGACTGAAGTGAGGCTGACTGGTCTGTAGTTTCTTAGATTCTCCTTTTCCCCTTTCATAAATATGGGCACTATATTTGTCCATTTCCAACCATCCGGGACCTCTCCTGATGACCATGAATTTTCAAAGATGATGGCCAATGGCTCTGCAATCACATCAGTCGACTCCCTCAGCACCCTTGGGTGCATCCCATCTGGCCCCATGAACTAATATAAGTTCAGCTTTTCTAAATAGTCCCTAACCTGTTCTTTTACCACTAAGGGCTACTTACCTCCTCTTCAAATTGTGCTGCTCAGTGTAGTAGTCTGGGAGTTTCCCTTGCCTGTGGCAAGCAGGGTTTCTATAAGTATGTTGGTAGTAAGAGGAGGATCAGGGAAAGTGTGGGTTCCTTACTGAATGGGAGAGGCAACCTTGTGACAGAGGCAGCAAAAAAGGCATTGAGCACTTCTGTCTTTTCTGCATCCTTTGTCACAAGGTTGCCTCTCCTATTCAGTAAGGAACCCACACTTTCCCTGATCCTCCTCTTGCTACCAACACACTGCACCTCACCCTGGCACCACACCCAAGCAGGCCACCCCAGCTTCTGTGCTCCTGTTCTGGCCTGCTACCCAGTATGCCACCAAGCCATGGCCGGGGGAGAGCCCGGGAAGAGGGCTTGTGCTGTCTGCAGGCTCCCCCCCACTCCTGCTGGCACCTAAGGATGCCTTGCCTGCCCCAGCTGTCTCAGGTAGACCACCCCCCACCTTCCCTTCCCCTGAAGCATTCCTTGGGTGGCTGACCTAGATGGCTGCTACTGCCACTGTTGCTGCTTCTGCTGCTGCTATTGCTGCCTGTGCTGCCACTGCCCCACCCCTCAGGAGGGGGTGGGGATTCCCTGCCACACTGCCTTGAACCACTCTGTACTGCACCTGAACTGGATTACTTCCCTAATGTACTGCTTGCTCCTACACTCCCTCACAGCTGCCTCACTGCATATGATCTTGTGGTTTGTTTCCTGCCTGCTGCCCTGCTGCTAAGTGCCAGGCTGGAGGCCTGAGGGGCACCACGACTGAGCCCCTCCACCACTCCAGCCATCTTTTACATCTGCCTAAGCAGCCTCCCCCTGTGTGTCTTGCCCTTGTATGGTAAATCCTGTGATCCATTCCCCCTGTCTTGGTGTTTGTTGTGTGGCTGAGTAAGCCACCTCAAGTCTCCCCATCTCTTGTGTGTGTGTGTGTGTGTGTGTGTCCCCTCCCCCACCTTCCCCATGCATAGCCCACTCAGTTTCCTGTGGGGCTGTAGCTCAGTTAGCTTCAACTCCCTTCCCTGCCCTCCTCCCTCCCCCAACATCCCCCATCTGCCCCTATTGGATTCACTAGCCCTTCTGTGTTTTTTGGTTTTCTTTTTTGGTTTCCATCTCCCTTTTATGTGAAGCAATGGCAGGGCAGGAGCCTTCTAGGGGAGGGGGGGTGGATGCCCCAGCAGAACTTCCTGCAGCCCCCACTGTGGAGGTAGATTCAAGTCAGGCCCCTGAGGGGGTGCATGTCCCTGCAGCCCCCACCCCAGAGACAGAGTCCAACCCCCTCTGGGGGCAGACAAGCCTGTAACCCCTGCTGCGGGAGCAAGCAGGACTCTAACAGGGAGCCAGCAGGGCCAGGAGGTCTCCTCCAGTCAGGCCCCACCTGGAGGGGCTCCCTAGCTCTTCCCCCCACCATCAAGGAGCCAGGGGCAAGGGCAGTGGAAAGGGCTCCTCTTCAGCCTCCTCCACAGCATGGGGTGGGAAGGGCAAGGGCCTGTCCCCCAGCTTAGACCACCAGTGCCTGAGGATACCAGGTGCACTACACCAGCCAGCACACCAACTCAGCTTGTCCCTGGCCCTAGTCCTGGCCCCACCAAGGCAGCCCCCCAGCAGGGAAACTGTAGTTATGCATAGGCAGCTGCAGGGTGACCCACAGCCATGGGGCCTGGACCTTGCACCACTGCCCCTTCCAGTTCAGGCAGCAGGGCCCACTTTCTGGCACTCACCCACAAGCATGGCATGAAGTGCCAATTACCGAAGCAGGAGAACCTGCACTTTGAGACCTGGGTGAAGGCCCTGGCTCAGCTGGTGGGGGCCCCCAAGATCGTGCTGGCCCCCTGCTTTCATGGCAAGGGTTTTTTTCTTCCTTGCCTCAGGCCACTGCACAAAAGGCAGTGGAGAGGAGAGGGGGCTTATGGTGGAGGGCAACTACATCCCCCTCAAACCCCTAGAAGACCTAGGGACCTGGGTGGTCCTCAGCTCTGTCTCAACCTATATTCTTAATTTGGCTCTGCTCCCCCAGCTCCGAATCCTAGGGAGGGGTATTCTCCCTGGTGGTGGCCCTCTCACTAGGGTGCCAAGACCCCAAGACTCTCATTCCACCACCAAGTTATGATCCAGCTGACAGTGGGAGTGAAGCTGGAGGCTGAGGGGTGCCTTGTGATGACTTTTCAGGGAGCCCTGGTGAGTGTGTTTCATACACTGGGGGACTTGCTGTGCTTTGGGTGCTGCACCCTGGGGTACCTGCATCACAAGTGCCCCATGGGCTGGATGGGGAAGACATCCATGGGTCTCACTTGCAAGAGGAGTGCCCCTCCCCCATTGGGTTCCCCTGGTACCCTAACCACAACATCCAGTGCCCCCAGAAGCTCAGGGGACCCCACCCCCCAACCAGGTTTCATAGATTCATAGATGTTTGGGTCAGAAGGGACCTTAGCAGATCATTGAGTCCAACCCCCTGCCTTGGGCAGGAAAGAGCACTGGGGTCAGATGTCCCCAGCCAGGTGCATGTCTAACCTCGTCTTAGACCACCAAGCTAGCACTACCTCCCTTGGAACCCCATTCCAGATTCTGGCAACCCTTACTGTAAAGAAGTTCTCCCTGATGTCTAACCCAAATCTATTCTTCACCAGTTTGTGACCATTGTTCCTAGTTACTTCAAGGGGCTACCTGGTAAACAGAGCATCTCCTATTCCTTGCTGTTGCTCCCCTCATGCTTTTGTAGGTGGCCACAAAGTCACCTCTGAGCCTTCTCCTGCAGAGGTTGAAGAGATCCAGGGCCCTCAATCTCTCTTTGTAGGGCCTTGCCTACAGGCCCCTAACCATATAAGTGGCCCTCCTCTGAACCCTCTTGAGGTTGTCCTCTTGAAGTGTGGCACCCAAAACTGGATGCAGTACTTCAACTGTGGACTGACCAAAGCCACATAGAGGGGAAGTGTCACTTCCTTGGACCTTTTTGTCAAGCACCCGCTAATGCATGATAAAGTTCAGTTAGCTTTACTGATCGCTTCATCATACTGATGGCTCACATTCATCTTGGTGTCAACAATGACTCCGAGATCCCTTTCTGCTGCTGAGAAGGGCTTCCTCCAGCTTGTAAGTGTGCTGGTGATTTCTTCTCCCTAGATAAAGCACCTTGTACTGGTCCTTGTTGAGCTACATCCTATTCTGTTCCACCCACTTTTCCAACCTGTCCAGATCCACCTGGATTCATTCTGTACCCTCTAGCATGTTAACTTTGCCCCATAATTTGGTATCATCTGAGAATTTGTATAGAGTGCCTTCCCCGCTCTCATTCAAGTCACTGATGAAGACACTGAACAGCACAGGCCCAAGGACAGCCTTGTGGGACTCCACCGCTCACATCCTTCCAGGTTGATACCAACCCATCCACCACCACTCTCTGGGTGTTACCCCTAAGCCAATTTGCCACCCACCTGACTGTGTAATTATCTACGTCACAGCTACTCAGTTTATCTGTGAGAATGGGATGCGATACCATATTGAAGGTCTTCTTAAAATCTAAGTAGATGACATCTACCTCAATTCCTGCATCTGAACATTTTATGTCCCGGTCATAAAAAGAAATGCGGTTAGTCAGACAAGATCTATCTGCTATGAATCCATGCTGGTTGCCCTTCAGCATTGTCTTTCTCACTGGACTGCCACAAAAATGATCCTTAATACATTTTTCAAAGGTTTTCCTGAGGATAGAGGTGAGACTAACCCGTCTATAGTTACTTGGACCCTCTTTCCTCTCCTTCTTGAAAATAGGGACCACTTTGGTTCTTTTCCAGTTCTCTGGGACCTGAACTGAGTACCAAGAGTGCCCAAACAGCCATGCCAGTGGCTCTGCTACGACACTGGCCAATTCCTTTAGTACCCTTGGTTGAAGATCATCCAGCCTGCTGCTTAAACATATCCAGCCACTGCAAGTGTCCCTTCACTAAGTCAGTGCTAACAGTTGGTGGGCTGGTGTCCCTTTTGTGCCTGTCTGTGATCCAGTTGGGAGATTTGTCCTGATCTATGTTCAGGAATACAGAGGCAAAAAACTCATTGAAGACCTCAGCCTTGTCCCCACTATCTGTCACTAATTGCCCTAGTTTGTTCTGTAGGGGTCCTATGCTACCCTGCGCCTTCTTTTTACTCCCTATCTACCTGAAGAAGGACTTCTTCTTGTCTTTAATTTTTGTTGCCAGCCTAAGTTCCATTTCTGCTTTGGCCTTTCTGACTGCCTCCCTGCAAGTGTGTGCCAAGAAGGTATACTCTGCCTTGGTAGCTACCCCTTGCTTCCACAGCCTACAGGCCTCTTTTTTGCCCCTAGGCTTTCCTGGGTTTCAGCCAAGAGGATTTCTTGGCCCCTTTCCCTCCTTTCCTGTGCAATAGGATTTTCTCCTCCCTTTAGGAATGACCACCCTCCCTGGACTCCCATCTCACCAATGCTCCTGTTCTTCAGTGCCTCACTAACTAATCTCCTTAGAACACTGAAGTTGGGCTTTCTGAAGTCTAGCACTTCTGCCCTACTGGTAGTCTTTCCCATCTTACTCCGATGAATGATGAATTCAATCAAGTGATGGTCACTGTCCCTTAGGTTACCTTGTGTCAGTAGTTCCCCAACCAAGTTATCCCCTGTAGCCAGGACCAAGTCCAATAAGGCATTTCCCCTAGTGACACTGTATACCTTCTGTGTTACGTGAAGGTCCTGTATGCAGGTTAAGAACCTATGTGAATGGTTGGATCTAGCTGACTGCTCCTCCCAGCAGATGTCAGGGTAGTTTGTTACCCATGACAACCATGTCCCTTGACTGTATGGCCTCTGAGAGCTGTCTGGAGAATTTCAGGTCCAACTCATCCTTCTGATGTAGTGGCCTGTAGTAGACACCAACTACCAAGTCCTTTTCCCCCTGACCCCTTTGCATTCTGACCCATAATACTTCAATTTGCCCCTCCTCTGGTCCCAACTCTGGTTTGGCAGAATCCCGGGGAGGGAGGCAGCAACCAACTGCCCCACCCTCCAACCCCCATTTTCTCCTACCAGCGCTTGTCCACCCAAGGACCCCATGGCTGAGTGGGTGCAGGTCCCCATCTGGGCACAAAGCCAAGTAGAAGGCCCAGGTGCAGCTGGAACCCTCTGAAGTAGAGGAACCCCCACCCCCACTCCCAGGACCACCACACAGGGAGAAAGAGAAGCCCAGCTTCCAGGGGCCTCCCTAGGTGTGCCTGACACCCCACCCTGGTAAAGATAAAATGGGTAATCCCAGTGGAGGAGGCTTTGGGGCTGCTGGACAGTCCCAAGCAGAAGCCCATGGAGGAAGCTCTTTGCTCCGTTGGCCAGGGCCTAACTACTGAGACCACTGGCACTGAAGCTGAGACCTTAGCCAGTCCAATGGTAGGTCCAGCAGTGAAGCCCTCCCCCTCCAATGATCTGGGGGAGATGGGGGCCCTGGGGCTCACTCTTGTGAATCCAAAGAGGGAAAGTCCTCTTTCCCAGGATCCTGAGGTAGGGACCAATGCCACCTCAGTGCCTGACAGGTCTCCTCTTCCCACCTCCCAGAAAAACCTTGCTACCAGCCCACACTATGTTCCCACATCAGAGGGGGTCGAGGTGGGGTGCCCTGACCAACAGACCAATCTTATCAGGGACCCCATGCAGACACCTCGGAGTTCCAGCTCTGCCCTGCCATCTTATGAGGGTGTCCCCACCCCATCCCAAGGGGCTGCAGAGCTCTCCCAATCCCAGCCAGAGTCTGGGGTCATGGTGGCCAGGGTATTCAAACAATGCCTAAGGAGCCTGCTGAACCCCAGGACCAGGAGGAGGATGCCTGAGAACTGGTGGGCTCCTTGGAGTCTGTGGACCTCTCAGTTCCAGCGGTTCCCAGAGGTGAGCTACTTGCATTCCTTGGTCATGAGTATACCCGTTGTTCTGCCAGCAAGATGCAGCTCACCTTGGACCAATGGGGGGCTGTGTCAGGAGGGCCCGATGGCTGCTGCCGCTGTGGATGAGCTGTGGGCCATGCAGAGAGGCTGTTTACCTTGTAGGCAGGCATGTGAGCCCTGCGGGGGGCGGGCGGGGGACCCACCCCTCCTGGGATGCCCCTTCTCTCCTCTCACACTCCACTGCACCCTCAAAGCCCCCCATCTTCAGTTCCCCCCAGCCCCCTACTTACCTAAAATGAAGCCCAGGTCCAGGTCACTGCAGCCTGCATCGCTGTTTGCCCTGCACAGGCAGGCAGTGTGCTGCAGCACTGGGGCAAGGGGCAGGCATAGAGATGCTCTGGCCAGCTACCAAAGTGTCTCTTTGGAGGACCTGAGCCTCCAGTTGCTTCAGCCCCACTTCTTTTCTGTTTTTTTGGGGTGTTTTTTTTGATACCTGGATATCCAGGTATCAAATTTTGAGCCTGCACTGCAAATATGCAGTGCAGGGAATGTTTTTTCATTCCCAGCATGCCTCTTGCTATGTCTCAAACTGCTTTGAGATGCAGCAAGAAGCACATGTGGGCTTGTTGGATGTGCCCCCTGATTTTATCTCTGCCTGCCTGAGCAATGCTTTTATATTCTTCCTTTGTTGTTCCTTCAAGTTTCCACTTCTTACAAGCTGCCTTTTTTGTGATTTAGTTTACTGAAGAATTCCCTGTTAAGCCAAGCTGGTTTTCTGCCATACTTGCTAGTTTTCCTGTGTATCAGGATTGTTTGTTCCTGCAGTTTCAGTAAGGCTTCCTTAAAGTATAGCCAGGTCTCCTGGACTCCTCTCCCCCTCAGTCTGGATTTTCAGGGAATCCTGCCCATGAGTCCCCTAAGTGAGTCAAAGTCTGCTTTTCTGAAGTCCAGGGTCCTTACTTTGCTGTTCTCCATCCTTCCTTTCCCCAAGATCCTAAATTCAATTAACTTGTGGTCACTGCTGCCCAAGTTGCTATCTGTTACTACATTCCCCACCAATTTTTCCGTTTGTGAGCAGCAGGTCAGGAAGAACATGGTCCCTAGTTGTCTGCTCCAGTACTGCACCAAGAAGTTGTCCTGAACACTCTCCAAAAACTTCCTGGATTGTCTGCAAACTGCTGTATTGCCCTCCCAGGAGATGTCAGGGTGATTGAAGTCCCCCAGGAGACCCAGGGCCTGTGATCAGGAAACTTCTGCTAGCTGTTTGAAGAAAGCTTCATCCATCACTTCCTTCTGGTCTGATGGTCTACAGCAGACACCCACTACAACTTCACCCTTGTTGCTTTCCCCTCTAGCCTTAACCCAGAGACCCTCAACAGAACTATCTTTGGTTCCACACTGGAGCTCTGAGCAATCATATGGCTGTTCTACATAAAGTGCAACTCCACCTCCTCTTCTCCTCTGCCTGTCTTTCCTGAACAGTTTGTACCCATCCATAAACAGTGCCCCAGTCATGCCAGCTATTCCACTAAGTCTCTGTTATTCCAATCATGTCATAGTTCCATGACTGTGTGAGGACTTGCAATTCATTTTGTTTGTTTCCATGTCTACAGTCTATCATATCTAAAGTCAGGAGTGAATTTCTGCATTGAATCCTGCTAGCTGGTCAAACTAGTACTTGTTCCATGGTAGTTCAGGTCATTTTTGAGAATGTATTAGCAAAAAAAGAGGCATGTCTGTAGGGTTAGGCTAACAACTTCCTGGAATCACTTATTTGTACCTAGAGAAGTAATTTATCTATTCTTTATCTGTGTGGGTTCTAGGTTGTGGAATTCACAAGCTCTTTCCAGATAGAAGGGTCCAGAATACAAACATATTAAACAAATAATTCAATCACATTCTTTTTTTTGCCAGGATATTCACAATTTTGCAATCGTCTTGCTATTAAATGGAAATTAACGATTACCTGTAGTATGGTTTAATAGTTTACAGATGTGGATTAAGAAGAGTATATAAATGAACACTTTTTCTGCAGTTTTTCTGGCATTCCTGAATCACTGTTCTACACATTAAGCTGCAACCATGAAGTGGGTAGTGTTAATTTATTTTATTTTTTTCTTCAGTTCTGCTACCTCCAGGGATTTAAGCAGATTTGCTCAAGAGGCAGGTAAGAAAGATCTGCATTAAGTACTTGCTTTTGTGCCATGCTTTGTAGTACTGTTTCAGTGATTTTTAATTTTGCAGAATTTCACAGCTGAACTTTAAAGGTCTGCTCCAAAGTCCACTGAGGTCAATGGATAAGCACCCTTTGACTGCAGGGAGTTTTGAACTAAATGTTATAGCCAACTGGGTTTTTGAATAAATAAATCTTTGCAGAGACAGACTCTGGAAAACTGAAAACCTCCAAATCTGCATAATTACTATTAGAAGCTGAACATTTTTAGTTTGACTCAGTATTCTCTATTTTTAGCCAAAAAACACAGTACATGTTGCATTTGGTAGTCTTTAATAAAAACATGAATATTCTGTCCTTAAAATGATAAAAAAAAATAACAAAAATATTTCCAGTTTGCTGAAGTTTTCATCATAATTCTCTTCATTATCTAACCAGTTCTAGTAATTATGTGCTATCTACCTACAGTGTCTTCATTATTTTCAGTTAGGTGAGTGATTCTTCACTTCCAAAAGTTTAAGTGGTCCTCCTGAAGCAAAATTGTTGCCACATTCCAGAGGTGGTTGCACTGCAGTGGTGGGTGAAAGTTTCCCATATACATATGCACACATACATTGAAATGTACTGTGGGATGCTTCTGAAGCAGAGTTGTATAATTATATACTATTAAATTTACATGTAGGGCAACTGCAAACTTTTATTTGACCCTACTTCTCCCAAAGAAAACTGGTGGCTTGTATGCTCATGGGATATGTAAAACTGAGCCTTGCTATGCTTTTCTTTTTTTCTTTTCTTTTTTCCCCAGAATACAAGAATGAGATTGCTCACCATTTCAACAATTTAAAGGAAGAGCATTTTAAAGCAGTGTAAGAGACCATAAAGTTATAGTTTGTGTAATGGTGATGGTCTACATGGTTTGGGGTGGAAAGGGGAGAGAGTGTGTTATTTATTGATAAAATACAAAGGCTGAAATAAACAAGGAAAAATGAAGTGTTAACCTTTGAAATATCAAGCTTCCTTGAGTCCTGGAGCAGTTTCAGTTCTACATTTGGGATAGTCTCAGGAGTTTCTGCTAACTGCTGAAGGATGGAACTAATGTTATTGGGCAGGGTATGTAGAGAAATTCATTGGCTTCTACTGGGATGAGTCAGCTTGACCAGTCTTTTTTTAAGGGACACATGAAGATAACTAGAGAAGCTAGAGAACTGTTTAAAAACATCTTTGTGGAGCTACTTTCTACAGACAATATTTTTTAGCAATTCATAACATCTGCCTGAATGTGTCCTGGGTATGAGTAACAGGAAACACACAGGTGATTAGACCCTAATCCAAGGTATTTCTACTCAACACATACACTCCTGGGGGGAGATGGGATTAAAGAGGAAATAGGTTGAAGGATTATGCATTTAAGTTTACTCATCTTATACATGAAAGTAATTTGTATTCAGTCTTGCACTCGCATCCATTTCTTCATGATTATTTAGAAAGCATTGTGTACGCCCATAATGAGGTGCCTTGGAGCATCAGACTCGCTCTCTAACTTTACTGGCCACATTTTAACCACAGATTCTCTCTCAATTCTGGTTGCCATGGATTAAAGAAAAGTCTCTGAATCCTTCTTACATGTGAAGAAAAGTGGTGGTTTTGTTTTGTTGTTGTTTGCTCATTCAGAAATATGCCTTTTTTCAGCGCCATCATCACGTTTGCCCAGTACCTCCAGAAGTGCTCCTATGAATCGATAAGTGAACTAGTGAAGAATGTTGTCGATCTTGCACAAAGATGTGTTGCCAATAAGGATGATCTGGGATGCACAAAATCACTGGTAGGCAAAACATCCATGGTTACAATGATTCTTCTATTGTGTGATACAGCACTTAGTAGTCATTCTTAAACAAAGAAAATGTTAGGTCTATAAACTTTGAAGACACCCAGTTTTTGATTCTACTAGCAAGTCACCCTCCAGCTGGATATTTTTAAACCAACAGATTCAAAGAGTGGAGCTTTTCAAAATGCCTGCATGACTCTGGAGCCTAAATTCCATTGGCTTTCTTTGGGACATAGATTTTTAATTCACTGCACGGGAGGGTGGGGGGAGGAGGGAGAAAATGTCTAAACATATTTAGGAGCCTAGAAATGGACATTGAGGCCACATCCACCTGAGCAAGCACATGTGGCTTTTGGGGCACTGCAAAACACCCCACTCAAGTGATTTGGTTTTCCACACTGCATATTTGCAGCAAAGAACAAAATTTAGATACTAGGAGATCCTGGTATCAAAAAAAAGTGTGTGAAAAAATTGAGGTGGTGCATGTGGCAGCAGCATGCACTGCCCAAAACTGGAGCCTGACCAGCCAGAGCCATGCTCCAGCTGCTGGCCAGGCTCTATGCACCCAGATTGCTGCTGCTGGAGTCCCAGAAGGCCCCCAGAACCTCAGGGAAAGCTACTGGGGCCAGTCAAGTACTGGTCCCAGCCTCCTCTACCCTACCCTCCTCTGGAGCATTTTCCCCCATACTAACCCCATGTGCTGGAGCAAAAAGCAACCTGACATACTAAGTATAGTGCTGACTAGAAAGAACTAGTTGGTAATGTGAAGGGGACTGTAAACTGGGGAGGAAATGATCATGATATGCTAGAGTTCTGAGACAGGGAAATGATTTTAAGATAGGGAAAGCGGAAGGTTAGTAGAAGTAAGATACTAGATTTCAGGAGGGTTGATTTCAACCACCAAAGGGTAATAGTTGGTTAGGTCCCTTGTGTGGACAGACTGACAGATAAAGGAGCCCAGGAGGACTAAAAGTTTTCTAAAGGACATGGTATTGGAGGCTCAACAAGAAACTGTTCTGATTTGGAAGAAAACACAGGAAGAACAGCAGAAGGCCAAATACATGGGGATCTTCTTGGCTTAAAATCAAAAAGAAAACCTACTAGTAAAGGAAGGATGAACAAAACATTAAGGATGTATACTAAGAATTAGCACAAACTTGCAGGGACAAAATCAGGTATACCCTGTGATATTATGCAATTATGTACCCATGCAATTTTGTGCATAAATTACATAATTTTGCATAATTTAACTGCAGTGGGCGTGTGCCTTCACCTCTGTAGGGCTCCTAGCACTCCAGCTGGGAGCCCCATGATGTGGATGCACAGAGCCATATGACTGGTCAGCTGGGTAAGTGGGGAAGAGAGCTCCTGGCTGCAGGGGGAAAGGTGGGCTTGGGGTTTATGAGTGGGCATGGGGGTGTGCGGGATTTGTAGGTGGGTATGGGCTGCACACCATCAGGCTGGGTCGGCTGCGTGCCTCTATATGGGGCTTCCAGCACTCCAGCTTGGCCTGATGGCATGTGACTCCATGTCTTCATGTGTTGCTTCCCATTGGAGTACTGGAAGTCTTACGTGGAGGGCTGATGGTGCATGGACTGGGAGCCACATGCCATTGGGCAAGGAGGGAAGCCGCACATGGAGGCACAGACTCGCATGCCATTGGGGCAGGTGGGTTCCTGCTTGTCTCTACATGCAGCTTCCCACTGAAGTGTTGGAGGCTCCATCCACTTGGCCCAATGATGCAAAGATCCCAGTCCACAAGCCATCAGACTGAGTCAGCTAGCTCTGTGCCTCCATGTGGGGCTGCCAGCACTCCAGTGGGAAGCTGCACATGGAGGCATGGAGTCCAGCTGTTCCAATGATGCACAGCTCCTGCCTGTAGTGCTGCAAGTCTCACATCCTGGCATGGAGGCAACCTGGTTTTGTTTGAAGGTGTGTGCCAGCAGGCCAGGCTGGCTCCATGCTAGCACATGTAGGTTCTGGGACTCAGTCAGAGGTGCATGCTGTCAGCAGTTCTGCCTGCCATGACCATAAGCACCATGAGGGCCTACTGCTGCTGAGCTGCTGCTGGTGGGCACTGTGCACCATGGGGGTATGTGTGGCAGGGGGGCTCATACTCACCCACAAACCCAACACACACACATACACTCCCCTGCAACACTTCATAACCCACCACCACAAACCTCACCCCCATACCTCCACAACCCCCCATACCCACACCCCTGCATACTCCTTCATAACCCCCCACAAACCCCACACCCACTCACTAACCTTACATACTCCCATACCCCACCAAACCTCACAACCCTGGCACCTGCCCACAAATGTCACACCCCCCACACCTTCAAAAATCCTCCCCACACCCACCCCACCCCACCCATATAAAGTACCAGCATATATTTCTAAAGAAGGTTAAAATAGTTTTATACTTAGTTTAATTTGTGAAAAAAGTCATTAGTTTTGCATAATTTTGAGTTTTCCTGTGCATAATTTTGAATTTTCTGTGCATAATTCCTGGGGGTGTAATCAGGGAAGCAAGGATAACAAATGAGCTACATTTGGCAAAAGAAATTAAAAGAATAAGAAGAATCACATTTACTCAGTACTTCCAGAAGTGCTTCTATGAATCAACAAATAAACTGGTGAAGATCAGCTTATATATGCATTTTACAAATATATTGGCCAGATAAGAAAAACTAAGGAAGTTTGAAGGTCTACTGCTAAATAGATAAGGTGAGTTATTAACAGAAGACACAAAGAAAGGCAGAACTGCTCAAAAGTTACTTTGGCTTAGTCTTCAAAAATGAAAAAATAAGCTGCAACCAGACAGGTAGTAAAAATTGTATAAACAAGGGGCATGTCTACATGAGAAGCTTTACTTGAGATTAGAACTAATTACTGTGCAGTAACTATCATCGTCTATACATGCAGATGCTTACTGCACAGTAATTTGCTCTAATTGGGAGTAAATCTGCTACCTGTAAATACAAGTAGCAACTTTACTCTGAATTACTTACTGCATAGTACAGCACATGTAGACAGCAAATATGCTCCCAGTAAGCCAGGCAGCAGGGGACAAGAGATTGCTCCCTGCCCTAGGGATCTGCTTGATAGAGCTTTGTGAAATTTTGCTGGCTGTTTCATTTCAATGCTGTTTTGACTAGTTTTGAGCTCAAAACAGCAAAATTGAAACAAAACAAAAGGCTTCAAAATAGCCTTTTGTTTGTCAGCCAAAATGGAACAAGGGCAGTCAAAACATTTCAAAAGTTTCCAAACATTTCAAGTTTCAGAGCTGGGCTTGCTTGCAGCTAAAGAGAAACTAAAGAGAGGGAGGCAGAAGAGGGGGGAAGGACTGCTCTGATACTGACATGCACAGTTAGCCAGTGACTCTGATCTTTCCCTGAGGTCCCTTCCAATCCCAGTGCTCTGAGGGAGGGATGGAAAAACAGCATAAAAAAATTGTTTGAAACGAGCTTACTCTGTGCCTTCACACTTACAGGTGATGCAAGTTTTGCTCTGAACAGTTTGAGGTGCAGTTTCCCAGAAACCCCTGAACCTATCTCCTTGAAACTTGCCAGGCTTCATGGCCTCAGCAGGGGCTACCATGCCTGCAGTTTTCACCCTGCTGTGCCTTAACACACACGTCACGAGGTTTGTTTGTCAGCAGCCTGAGGTGCCCTTATCTCCTTGAAAGCTGGCAGGCTTCATGGCCTCAGCAGGGGCTACCATGCCTGCAGTTTTCATCCCACTGTGCCTTAACGCATGCACATGATACAAGTTTTGCTTTCAAGAGGTACAGTTTGAGGTACAGTTTCCCAGAAACCTTTGAACCTATTTCCTTGAAACTTGGCAGACTTCATGACCTCAGGAGGGGCTACTATTTCTACAAGTTTCACCTGAATAAGACAAGAAGTAACAAAGTTATAGGCAGTTTTGTGCTTCCCCATTACAGCCTATGGGGAAGGCTATTTCAAAACGTTGAAACAGCATCAAAACAGTAAAACAGTTTTGACGAAACAAAATGGAACAGTGGTTTTGAAACTAAACAAATCTCAACATGAAACACATGTTCCCATTGGAACAGTGATGTGGAAGTCAAAATGAAATGGTGCTGTTTTGCACAGCCCCACTACTTGATGCCAGGGTGGGGGCAATGTTTGTGATCATGTCTGGGGAGCAAGGGCTAGGAGATTCTTATCTCCCAGCCCTGGCCCCACAGTTGTGGGGCCCCGGCTGGGAAATTCTTATCTCCCAACCCTAGCTCCATGACTGTGGGGCCAGGGTTGGGAGACAGGAATCCCCCACGACTGTGGAGCTTGAGCTGGGAGAAAAGAATCTCCCATCCCTGGCCTTGTGAACATGACTGCGATAGGAATAGAATTCAGAAAGATCTTGATAGATTGGAAAACTGGGCTGGAGGCAAGAGGATGAAGTTCAATGCAGACAAAATGCTTCTCTCAGCAACAGGAGGATGATCAGGGAAAGTGAGATTGCCTTGCTGAATGGGGGAGGCAACCGAGGGTGCTTTTCCACATGATGAGGGTTTAATTCTTAGGGTTGCATTATACGCTCCCTAAATTGAAATGGTGGGTTTTAATTTAAACCTACCATTTCAATTTAGGGGTTTCCATCATTGTTACGGCAAAGAGCCCAATCCCTTTTTTTTGGGGTGGAGCCTGCCTGCCTCTCCTGCAGCTGGAGGGCAAGCTGGAGGGAAATGCATCGGTGCAAACTGAGCATCCCCTGAGCTGTGGGAGGCCCCAATCCTTCCCTCTGCAGTGGCAGTGTCTCCTGGGGGCACCCATGTAGGCTGCTAGTGGGCTGGGTGCTGCTCCAGCCTGGAGGCAGCACCTGGCCTAATCCAACTCTATCCAGACCCTGAGGTATAGCAGCACTTGGCCTGATAGCAGCCTGCCCAGGTGGCCCTGGGGAGCACTGCCGCCATGGAGGGAAGGACTGGGGTTCACCAGCAGCTCTGTCCTTGGCCATGGGAGAGGCAGGCAGGCTCCACTGAAAAAAAAAAAAAGAATCCAGTCCTTTACCACTTCTGCCTTCATTCTAAAGGCAGAAGTGATGAGGGACCTGTTTCTTTTTTTCTGAGGATCCTGCCCACCTCTCCCATGGTCAGGGGACGATCTAATAGCTGGAAATGCATCAGTGCAAACTAAACTACTTCAGGATGTACTTTAGTTTGTAACAATGCGAACTCATTTTAAACCCCCAAGCTCCTGCATGTGTACAGCATGACACCATTAAGCCACACAAAGTGAAATTTTCCTCATGTGTACATGGCAATGGCGTCACATATACAAGTGCCCTTCGTAAGAAGGATGAAGTACTCAATGACTTTTTCACCTCAGTCTTCACAGGCAAGGTCAGCTTCCAGACTACTGCACCTGGCAGCACAGTTTTGGGAGCAGGCAAGCATCCAACACTGGTGAAAGAACAGGTTAGGAACTTCACACAGGCCTAGTAAACAACCAGTTTTTCTTTAACAGACATCTAAATAAGCTGATATTTACCTAAGAATCTACCTAAGAATCTGGCTCAGAATGGCCCATAAATTGTAGCATGTATTGTAGCTCTGTCTTCTTGTACAGAAAACTAAATATGCAGACATTTACACTATGCTGTCCATAAGCACCCTTAATGCTGACTCGTGGCAATGTTTGTATTTACCCTTCTCACTGTAGCAAGCCATTTTCTTGGATGAGATTTGCCAAATCAAGAGGCTTCATGATTTCTATGGGGCAATGGCTGATTGTTGTGCTAATGCTGATCCTGAAAGAAATGACTGCTTCCTATCATTCAAAATGACCTATCCCCCCTTCCTTACACCGTATCAGAGACCTGAGCCTGATGCTGTTTGCAAGGAGCTCAAGGAAGATAGACAGTCATTCCTGGGACAGTAAGGAAACTCATTATTATTATACAGATTGTGGCTCACATTCACTAGGGAGCATGGGATGTGTTGACACTCAGAACCACCGGGTCAAAAAGCTGTCACTGTAAGTGTAGGAACAGCCACACATCCATGACGCATATACTTTCACAGGGCATTTGTGTGGATGTTAGAATAATGAGCTAGCCAGAATTCTTCAAAATTTGAACTTGTGAAGCAATTTCAACTAAACATTAGGATGATTTAATTGCTCCCATTTAAAGATTTCCCTCCATAAAATAATACGTGTTCATCTTCAATTTTTTTTCTTGAAATATTTTGAGAATTTCTGATTTTTTGACAGAAATAGAGAACAAAATTGTGTAAGAACTCCATGTCCACTTTTCCAGTGTTTCATTCTTCCTTTTCTGCCTTCTCATTTTCTCTGTTCTTTCCCTTCCCCTTTTTTCCACTTCATCATCGGAAAGGACAGAAAAAAAGAAAAAAAAAACAGATAGAGAAGGGTGGCAATGAAGCTTGTCAGCTTTCCCCCCTCACGCCACTGAATGTTGAATTTTTGGCAAAAATGTTTTAAAACTGAATTCTTACAGACTTGGTGTGGCTAAATATAAGGAAGTCAAACAATTATCTCTGTCAGTGAGTTCTCATTTGAAGATGTTCAGAGGCAGCACAAAATGTCCCATCCACATTTCCATAAAAGCCTCATATAGATTTGAGGTTATTTGTTGCTCTTGCTGAAATACCTGACTTTGTGTTTTCTTTGAATTACAGTTATGTCTATGGAGTTGCAAGAAGGTTGCCTTTTCTTTTTGCCCCTACAATTCTTGCCCTGGGTGATGACTACGAGCTTGCAGTTCAAACCTGTTGTGCAGTAACTGACATTGATGTCTGCTTGGAAAGAAAGGTACAGAAGGTCCTTAGACTTAAAACAACTGGTTCCTGAAAACTGCATCTTGGTTCCTGAACCAAGGCCCGACACCCTATTTTTACCAAAAATAACCCAGAATTTTGTACTCAATCAATTATAGATGAGTAATATAGCTACATTAATATATTTACATTGTAAATAGCAATCATATTGATTTGGAAGGACTTCTTTGAGGTGACTTTGATGGAATTTTTGAAGGGCTCTTGGTTGAACTTTTTGAAGCATTCTTGGCTGGAGTCTTCTCAGGAGCTTTGGAGTAATGGGGGGCTTCCTGGGGCCAGTCTGATGTTGGCCCGCCCACCTGTCTTTGGGCTAACTGCCCGCCTCTCCCACCTACCACACCTTGATCATATATAATTACTATGTTAATTAGGTGGGAGGCTGCCCATTTTGAACCCCAATGTTCAGGGGAATATCTGCAGCTCCATTCCACCCCTACACTGCTGCCTAAGCCTTGTGGATGGCATCTCAAGCAACTAAACTCAGCCATACCCTTCACCCATTTGCTGTGGTCCCCTCTCTGGGACCTTTGGCTCCCCCTTTGGCCCTGGCCCCATCTCAGGCCTGTAGGGATCCTGAGCCTCTTTGCTCTGTGGGCACCCCTCACGGTGGGCCCCTGACCCTTTTGACCCATTGGTGGGTCCTGGCCCCAGCATGGACCAGTCAGGTACCCTGCTGCCTGCTTTTACCCTCACAACTCTGCTGGAAACTGAGCCACAGGCCTTTCTACACTCTCATAGGTCTGGGCATTACCCAGCTAGGACTGTGTGGGGACTGGAGGTCATTAGGCACCCCCAACCTGCCTTTCACCAGGGACGTAACTGGCTTGGCATTTTATGGGGCTGCTACACCACCAGCAGTCCCACCAGGCCACCCATCTTCGGCAGGGTGCAGTTTTAGGTGATGCCCAGAACCAGGAGCCTTCTCCATCCCCATAACCCCAGCCCATAAATCTCCAAACTGTTCCTGAGCCTCAGCTCTGCTGGCTAATGCCTCTCTTGTGGCTGCTAGCAGGAAACTTTCCTATTTATCGCCTGCTCTCTAAAATTGCTACTGCAATCAAACACCTGGCTGCTGCCTGCTCGAGCCCTTGAAGTGGCAGGCACCAACAGTGCCCTGCTATGCTTGGCTACAGGTTTTTCTAGAGTCTTGTCTGCTTTCTTAAAGGAAGTGGCTAAGTAAGTCTGGACAGATGTTCTCCTCTTTTGCTTGTAAATTTCTCTGTAGCAGTTGTACATGTTGGATATGGCCCTATTCACTGATGCACTACATTCATGCCTCAGCCAACATGTTTGTTGTCAAGACTTTATGAGGAGAAGTCTCTTTAACAGTGGGTGCATCTTCTTCCTCTGCCACTTTTTGCTGTTCCAATTCAATGAGTCCTCATTAGTTAATTCTTCACAATGTGATGCCAGCAACTCATCAACAGCATCTGGTGCAACATATTAGTCGAGTTCCTTGCCCATTTCAGCAACATTGTTAGTCACCTCTTCAACAGTATTTGTAAAGCCTTGGAAGTCAGACACAAACTCAGGACACAATTTTTTTTCAAACACCATTCAAATTTGATTGTTTGACTTCATTCCATGTCTCACCAATGTTCTTAACTGCATGGTAAATGTTGAAGCCTCTCCAGAATTCCTCAGAGTTGGTCCACCTTCCTTCTCAATTGCCCTGATGGCCTGGGCAAATGTGCACCTAAGATAATAGGCCCTGAAGGAAGAAAATAGCCCCTGGTCTATGAGTTGCAACAATAAGGTGGTGTTGGGGGGCAGAAACACCACTTTGATGTCAAGATATATGTCATCAAAGATGGGTGGATGACCAGAAACATTGTTGAGGATTAACAATGCTTTAAATGCAAGATTGTTTTTGCTTTAATAATCCCTGACACTTGGCACAAAATGATGATTAAACCAATCCTCAAAAATATTCTTATTGATCAATGCCTTAGGATTGGATTTCCATATCACTGGGAGAAATGCCTTAGAATATCCCTTGAAAGCTCTGGGGTTTTCCAAATGGTACACAAGTAAAGGTTTAAGTTTAAAGTCACCTGCAGCATTGGCATCAATCAAAAGAATGAGCCCGTCTTTAGCAGCTTTGTACCCTGGCCTGGGTTTCTCCTCTTTGGCAATGTAGGTTCTCAACGTCTTTTTTTTTCCCAAAAGAACCCAGTTTTGTCAACATTAAAAACTTGCCAAGCACAATACCCACCCTCTTCAATGTTTTCAGCCAATGTCTCCATAGTAATTGCTCTACATTTCTTAGAAACATCACCTGCACCAGATTTATGCTTTTCTGTCCTTAGTATGAGGAAAAAACCCACTAAATTTTAAGAAAAAATTTGGAAACACAAAGATTTGCCGTAAAAATGGCATTGGAACAGCAACTAAGAGTCCTGAGTCAGGGAGATGGATGGTACAGCAGATTGGTGCAGGGAAATGGGCAGCACAGCAAACTTGTTTGCTGGCATGGCATGGCATTGAATCAAGCATTGTAAAGTCAAAACTGATGTCAGAAAGTTGAAACAGGATGTCAATTTATAAATGTCATAAGTGCCATTCACCATAACTTGAATGTTGTAAAGTCGAGGACTGCCTGTATTCAGGTTTTCTATGTGAATGTCAATCCATTTTTTACCACCCCTTTAACATTACATGCTGATCTTAGCAATTTTAACCTCTAAAGCAGTAGTTCCCAAACTCTGACAGATTGTGCACCACCAATTTAAAATGATACAATCTTAAGTACCACCAACAACATTTTCAGTTCTACCTGAAGTGCCACGAGCAAATTTTTGTCTTTTAAAGTAATTATAATAGATTTGTTAACATGTACCATAGATAGGCTGTCTGAGTATCACTGGTGGTATCTGTACCACAGATTGAGAACTGCTGCTCTAAAGGACAATGTCTAATCTAGTAATTTTAGAAAAAATTGTGACTCTTCATTGTATGCTGTAAGTGCTTGTAAGTTAGAAGTTAATATTTGTCTCCCAGCTTTCCCTCCCACAGTATAATATGAGTTTTGGTGCATGACTACAAGCTGTGTACTTCAGTGAAATCAGCTGAGTTACTGACACAGCAAGATATGATACCACAACAGGTAGGGTAGCCAGTTTGGGACACTATATGCACTGAAAGGTAACTGTTGGTTTGTGAGTGGCTAGGGCTCATGTCAGGATCTCTTGGTTTGTTCTCTTCATAGCTTTACATGAAAAGAGTCCTTTGTTTTTCTAAACAGGGGTTTCTTTTCTAATCCATTAAGTGCAACCATTTCATTTGACGATCTGTGTTTTATTACTCTAGATAGCTGCCCTTAAGGAAAAGTCCACAGAAATGAGTCTATGGCATGAATACTCCTGCGGAATCCGGAAGACGTTTGGAGAGAGAACTTTCCAAGCACAGTAAGTGTCCTTATCACTATTTTACAGTGAAATGGACTGTTTGCCCTGGAACTTGAAGATACATCAGAGGAATTTTAGGGTACAGACAAACATACTCTTTGACTGCTTTAAAGGGTAGAGAGGGGTCTGTCATTCTGGAGCTTGCATCAGCTGTTACATGTAGCTGTTCCATCTGGATGATCCTGGACATTTCAACACTGACCTGAGAGTAGCTACCCTTAAAAAAACAACAAAAAAACATAACCCCCCCCAACTCAAACACAAAATTGCAGAACAAGAAATCATCCACAGACTTGATATGTTAACTCTGATCTCAACAAGGATTATGGATCCTTATCTCATTGCCTAGGCTAGCTGTTCATTGATTTATTTAGATTGACTGATTGATTTGATTTATATGTTGCCCTTCCCAACAAAGGCTGTGTGGCTTACAACTTAAAAATAGGAGAGATAAGTTAAACTCTTCCCTGCCCCTCCACAACCTCGCCACCCTTTTTGTCACTCACCTAGAGGCCTTCCCTCTCCCCAGGCCTGTGCCTTTTCTGCCTTCTTTGCCTCCTCCTCCCCTGTCTTTCATAGAGGGGAGTGCTGTTTAGCCCATTCCACCTCCCTGTCTCTCCATCAACATATTACAGAATTTATAAGTATAATACAGGGTAAAACATGAAATCCACCCTCCTTTGCCTATGGACCGACTGAAGGTCAGAGCCAAAGGGTACATCACCCTTCACTGGGCACCAGCATGGCCCTTGCCCTGGGTGCCTCCTCCAGGATGGCCTGCAAAAAAGCCCAGGCTGGCCCTCAAAGAAGTCCAGTTCAGCTGGCCACGTGTCTGTTTTCAGGCCAGGCCTTCCCCCGTTCTGGGTTAGGTACCTAAGGCTGGGAAGCAGTGATGGAGGCAGTTCCTGCCTGGCAGGGGCTTGCTGCAGGCCATCGTCGCTCTCAGACAGTCAGTCCAAGGAGTGATCTGAAGTCCAGGGTGGTCCAGCAGGGCCTACCTCACCCTGGTTTCATAGTTGTTAGGGGCTGGGAGGGACCTTACAGATTATTGGGTCCAGCCCCTCTGCACTTGGGGAGGAAAGACTTGGCTGATTCTCCAGGTGTTGACTTCCTTGTTCTTCTCAACTGACCTAACCAGTCCACTCATTATGTCTCTTAACAGTGTTGCTTCCACCTGTCCCTTTTCCTTCTATATAAAATCTTTTTTTTTCTGCCAGTCCTTTCCTAGCATCTGACAAAACAGGTTGTGGTAAAAAATGGATTGACATTCATATACATAACCTGAATACAGGCAGTCCTCAACTTTACAACATTCAAGTTATGGTGAACGGCACTTACGATGTTTATAAATTGACATCCTGTTTCAACTTTCTGACACCAGTTTTGACTTTACAATGCTTGATTTGATGCCATGCCATGCCAGCAAACAAGTTTGCTGTGTTGCCCATTTCCCTGCACCAATCTGCTGTACCGTCCATCTCCCTGACTCAGGACTCCTAGTTGCTGTTCCTTTCCTAGCATCTGACAAAACAGGTTGTGGCCTACAAAAGCTCATGCCTCTCTAAATCAGTCTTAGTGGTGCCAGCCTGCCCTCTCTTCTGCCTGATTTCAGATTAACACGGCTAACCACCAAATGATCCTGTTGTAACACAAATTAGCTAGATTGCCCTAACTTTGACCTTGAATGAAAAAGAGCTAATGTGGGAGTGGTTTTGCTACATCTGTACAGAATCACTCAGACATAGCTGTTGCATCATAACAGTTTATAATCAGTATCCTTTGATATCAATACAATTTGTACATCTTTCCATACCTCAGAAACAAGTCAATGTAACCCACTTATATTTTTGATCAAGGAGTCACAGTGTGCATCTACATGTGCCCCTGACTGTGCATTTGGCACTGCACAGTCATTTAGCACTTGCTTTAGTATGTACAAAATGACTGCTCAGTACCTGAGCAGTTCCAGCAGTGCATGGTCATTTTTAGACACTATATCGCCGTGGTTTGTGCCCACATTTTTAGACACTACATGGTTTGTGCCCACTGATGCTAATGAGTTATGTCACTGTAGGTCATCGCTATGGCAATGTAACATCTCATGTATATGCACCCGCTGTGCCAGAAACCATTCTTAAACTTTGCATAAAGATTAAGCCAGGCAAACTTGTGCCCAATATGAGCAAGTTCCTGAAATACTCTAAAAAAACCCACCCAGATTGATTTTAGTGTGTAATGAACTGTGGCTTAGTTGTGTTGTACTGCTTTATACCAAGGAAAATATGCATAATCTTTGTTGATGGTGATCACTGGTGAAAAGTCAAGCACTAGGAACAAGGCAGGGTGGATTTGCACTTTGTACATTAACTAAATCAGAGATGTGTAAAGCCAAATAAGCTGTCTGTAGAATCTAGGACCCCAAAGCTATTTCATCAGTTGTGATATTATATAAAATTGCGTCATTTAGCTCAGAATCAGTTACTCTGTTGTGTTTGACCCAAATTTTGTCAATTTTGTTCTGTTTCTGGTATCTGGAAGTCGGGGTGAAACTACAATAAGCAAGCCTAGATTCTGATCTAGAATATTTGAGAAGTTACAGTCCTGGGATAAGAGGATGTCAGTTGTACTCCTTGTCTATTATATTTTTTAGAGTCTAAAGCCATCTGTAGCAGGCTGGCTGGCAAAGGCTTGCAGCAGGCTGCACACTTCAGGCTACAGGAGTCTGGAGGCTTGTAGGGACAACAGCCAGCTGCAGGAAGTCTAACCTAATTACAGGTCTCCCCACAGGACTGGACCTGCTGAGGTAGATAATTGGAGAGATAATTGGAGATGGAGGTAGAAGAGAGACAGGGAGGAGAGGAGCAAGGCTAGTGGTGGTGGCAGCACAACTGAGTCAGGCTACAGAAATGAGTAGGTGGCAGCAGAACTGAATCAGGGTCTGGACAGAGATCCAAGGCTACAAGGCAGGAAGCAGCTGTACCACAACAAGGCTGGTGGGGTCAGGCAAGGCAGGGGAGACCCCAGAATCTTGGGTGGTAACAGTGTGGGGCTGGGGCTATGGCCAGGCCAGCCATGATCTGCTGCCCTCACACTTGTGCAATAGGTGTGAATTCCACGGACAGGGGTGTGCAGGGAATGAATCACAGCTCTTCCCTGGCCCCATGCTATCATTGACCCAAGATCTCAGCTCTGGCCCCAGCTCTGGATGCAATTCCCCATCTGGTTGCACACCCTGCCTGTGTGGCTCCCGGCCAGTCTCCATAGAGACCCCAGGATTGCAGGGTGTGGGGGTGACCGCACAGGGCCAGGGCAGAGCTGTGATGTGTTCCCTGCATGTCCCTGCACTCAGAAGCAGGACTTTGCTCTAGTCGTGCACTGTCACAGCCCCACAATCCCGGGATCTCCATGGAGCCTGGCTGGGAGCCATACAAGCAGGGCATACGGGTGGGTGGGGAGCTGCTTCTAGGGCTGGGGCTGGAATCATGGGGTGTTTACAGTACAGCACAGGGCCAGGGGCAGGGATCCAAGGCAGTGGATCCCAGCTCTTCCCCAGCCCCGCACTGTCACCACTCCGAGATTCCAGGCCCCATTACCTGTCTCGGTCCTGGACACTGCTCCCTGCCCACCTGCAGCCCCACCCCAACTGCCCAGCCATGTGCTCTGCCCACATGGGTCCCACCCCCAGCAATGGGTGCAGGGTGGGTGGGCCAGGATTTCCAGGCAGCAGGGTTGGGTCCGGCAGTGGCAACTGAAAGGAGCTGCCACTGCTGGGGCTGCCAGGAAATGGAATCTATCTGTAAGCCAGGCACAATCCCTCCACAGGGCAGATGTAGGCTGTATTTTCCCTACCCCTGTGCTATGCTATCATTATGGTGATCTAGTGTAAGCTACTACCTTAACACAAGATCTTGATTTTATCCAGTTAATACTTCAAGAAGCCCAGTAAGTTAAAATTTATCTACAGTATTTCTGGGGAAGACTGGCAACCTCTCAAAATTATCCAAAATGTGAGTATTTAGGCTGGTCCAAAATGTTAAATGAATTTCAAGTATCCTGTTCATCAATGAGCTCGACAAATATGTTTTCCCATCTTTTTCCTTCATTTGAGGAAACTAGCTCTTCTTAGTCAAAGGTTTCCTAAGGCTCCATTTGAAGAGGTTTACAGAGTTGCAAACAAACTCAAGGGTGTCTACGAAGAGTGCTGTGATGGTAACATGATGCAGTGCATGGATAACAAGGTAGGTTACATATGTACTTTTAAGAATTTACATATTTTTAAGAGAGCTAGGAAGAACCATACTTTTTACTGCCTACTCGCTCAAAGTTCTAGACCTGCACATTTCTTGAAAGAACAGATTGGCATTTAAAGCCTTAAACATTCAAACATATACCTATTAAATGCTATGGAACCAAGTTACACCAGCTTGGTCTATAGCCCTTAGATATCGTTGCAGATTAATTATAATTTGGGATATAATCTGTCTGCCTTTGTTTCTGAAGCTCAAAACTCACCATAATGATTAGGTAAATGAATGGGAAAATGTATATGAGTAATAAAAGCAGTGAGAGACACCCAATGCTTCAAGATGCCTGTCTATGTGGATGTTTTTCCATCTCAAAGACCAGCAATATCCAGAGTTGACTTTCTGTTGCTGTGGGGTTTTTGCCTGTGCTAGTACCTGGCACATCCTGTGTTGGAGAGTGGGGGTAGGCACCGGCAGGGACTGGGTCTTAGGGACTTCTGTCTAACATTAAAGGATGGGGATAACCTCTTCAAGGATGGGCCATGCAGTACGGAGGAGAAGGCTGGGAGCTGCAGGACCCACAGCTCTGGGAGGCTGCAGGACCCACTGCTGGAAGCACGTTTAATGCTTTATTTGCTTAGGCTGCTCTCTGCTGATTGCATCCTCATGATAATCCTCTCTAGTAAATCAGGCATTTCCTTAGAAAATTGATAAGTCAAGCATTGACTTGAGCACTGGAAGAGTTAGGAAAATAAAAGCCCAAAGAAATCCTTTTAAACAATACTGTGTTGTATCTTTTGCAGGCACGGGTTGTAGAATATTTGTGTTCCAAACAAAATGTCTTCTCCAGCAAAATCAAAAAGTGTTGTGAGACAGCGGCGATAGACAAGGGCCAATGTGTTGTTGAGGCAGGCCGTGATGACAAACCTGAAGACTTGCCCCTGATAGCTGGGAAGTACATACAAGATCCAGATGTGTGCAACCACTTTGCGGCAGGTCATGATAAATTTCTGGCAGAGTACGTAATGCAAATGTTGCATGTTCTTGTATTTCATGTTAGTTGGTGCAAGTACACAAACAGTCAGACTGGCACACAATACGTAAAATAATATAATCTGCCAAAATTAAGGGCCTAATCTTCTGCTAGTGTAAATCTGGTATCCTCTTTAGAGTGATGTCATTTTACAGCAGTGGAAAATCTGGCCTTTAGAGTATATCCTAGAGGGTTTTTTTTAGTCCTATCTGTTAAAAGGCCACCATGTCCCCTATGTTGTTTCATCCAGTTTCCTACGGTCTAATTATCATATTAAGTGACTCTTCATTGGAGACAGCCTTGAAACCGAAGTAAAATCCAGGCATATTGCATCCACTACTTTCCCCCCCATTCACAGAGCTTAGTATTTTATCATAGAAGGAAATCCAGTTGATCAGGTATGGGTTGTTCTTAATGGATCCATACTAGCTATTCCTGATCATCTTGTTTCCCTCTCTTTAAAAATAAATTTCCTAAGATCAAAGGAAAGTAGGGCTGGAAGGGGCCTCACTAAGTCATCTAGCCTAGGCCCCTGCCCAAGGCAGGATCATCCTTGGTTAAAGCATCCCAGGTAAGTGTATGTCTAACCTGCTCCTGAAAACTTCCAAGCATGGAGATTTCACAATTACTCTAGGTAGCCTGTTCCAATGCTTGACCACCCACAGAGTCAGAAAGTTCCTCCTAACCTCCAATCTAAATTTACCCTGCTGAAGCTTGAGGCCATTGCTCTTAGTTATGTCCCCTACAGTCGTGGAAAAGAGCCAATTTCCATCCTCTCTGTAATTGCCTTCAGGTATTTGAGGACTGTTATCAAATCCCTCCTCCTTAATGACCTTTTCTATGATCTTCCAAGCGGGGTTGTGCTCTCCCTTACCCTGGATGTCTTTAAGAGGAGACCGGACAAGCACCTGGCTGGAGTCATCTGACCCCAAGTGCTCTTTCTTGCCCAGGGCAGGGGATTGGACTCGATGGTCTACTGAAGTCCCTTCTGACCCTAAAAATCTATGAAATCTATGAAATCTATTAAATCTTTCCAGGTATCAAGGTCAGATTAATTGTTCTGTAATTTCACAGATTCCCCTTCTTGAGTTTCTTAAAGATGAACAGTATATTTGACCTTTTCAAATTGTCTGGCACCTTCCTTGACTTCCATGAATTCGTAAAGATAATAGCCAAAGGCTCTGAAATTGCCTTAGCCAAGTCCTTGAATACTCTGGGATGCATATCATCTGGCTCTGTTGACTTGAAAACAACTATCTTTTCTAAGTAATCCCTAATCTGTTCTTTAGCATGGCATCAAGATGTGCCTGCTGCCTTAAAGGGCAGAAGCAGCCTGGCCAGGCTGCTCAGAGGGCTAGGCAGAACCCCACAGCTGCAGGTTACCTGAGCAACAGCCTAAAAGGGTAATTGGCCAGCACCTGAAGCCAGTCAGGTGACTGGGAGGGGACAGGGCACTGTGGATATATAAACCCAGGGCTGGAGCTAATAGGGGCTCTCTCGTGCTCTAGCAACTGCCAAGGAAAGGAGCCCTAAGCTACCTGAGACTAGGTGCTGCCTACTTTGCTGCCTACAAGTACAGTGAGGTTTCAGGAGCCTAAGATACTTAAGGCTAAGAGACATGGTCCTAAGGGGAGAAGTTTTACCCTCTTAAAGAGACAAGCCAGTCTCCATTAGTGTTGTTATGTTGTGGCCCAGGGGGTTGTATTGGTGTTATGGTTTATACTAGAGGACTGGGATGAGGCTGTAAGGGGAGCTTTGGAGGTCTCATTAGTGCTTGGAGAAAAGGGCACAGGATCTGGGCAAAGCCCAGTGATGGGTGCATAGAACTAGGAACCAGAGAAAGGGAGACATGGAGCTGGGTGTCAGAGGAGGCGCAGAGCTAGGTGCCAGAGGGGGAGGCACAGAACCGGGCACCAGAGAGAGAGGTGCAGAAAGAGAGACATGGAGCTGGGTGCTGGGGATAGGCACAGAGAGCCAGAAAGAGAAAGGTGCAGAGTCAGGCACCAGGGAGAGAAGCATAGAAAGTCAGGCAGCTGTGAATTCAGTGCCTGAGTGGTGTAGAGACACAGGAGCTGGAGGGCTCTGTGCCAAGAGGGCACACAGAGTTGATAACAACAGTGTAACGTCTGCAATGGATGCGACACGATAAGGGAAGGTTAGAGTCATTCATAAGCCCCTAGACATTGGGGCATTAAAAGGGCAGCTTCCCTCCTTTATTGTAGCTAGTATCTTAACAGCAAGGCATGGCAGGAAAGACTGGGCAGACTGCCCTAGATAGGTGGGCGGGTCGGTACTGAGACTACTACTACTTAGTACTGGTAACCAATTTTAGTTGTGAAGACCAAAGTAAATGATGCATTAAATACTTCCGCCTTCTTCACATCATATATACATACTCTATGTTTAGTAAAAGACTTAAACTTTCCTTGGCCTTTTTTCTACTCCCTCACATCCTTGTAGAATGATTTTGGCTGCATTTTGTGTCCCTTGCTAGTTACATCTCCATTTGTGCCCTGCCCTTCCTGATTTTGTTCCTGTTTGCTTGGGTTATGCTTTTATATCCCTTCCTTGTAACATGGTCAAGTTTCCACCTTTTGTACAATACTTCTTCGAGTTTCAGTTCATTGGAGAGGTCACCATTTAGCAAGGCCAATATCTTGCTGCATTTCCCATCCATTCTTTGCACTGAGATAGCCTGCTATTGTGTCCTTAATATGGCCTCCTTAAAGTACAACCAGTTCTTTTGGACTCGTCTTCCCCTCATACTTGCCTCCCAGGAGATCCTGTCCACCAGTCACCTGAGTTTGTTAAAGGTTACTTTCTTGAATTCCAGTGGGTGTGTACAGAAGTGCTCCATGCAAGTTTTACAGCATTATGATACAGAGCAGTTTTTTATAGCACTATAAAGTTACAGTGTTCTTAAACATGACAGAAGTGCAGTGTTTGGTTGGGGGGAGTGGGGACAGGGGCTCTGAACCTCCCAGCACTTTCCAGGTTAGGAGGAAGGGGATGCTCTGAAGCTTCTTGGGGCTTCTTTACTGGTCAGAAATTTGACTAGTGTACAGAAGCTATTCAGCACACTGTAGGTTGCTGAAGTGTTGTAAAATATAGCACTTAAAATGTAATACCTCATTTAACAAGAGTTAATTTAAAGTGCTGTACCCATTTTAAAGTGATGTAAAACTGTGCATTTCTGTTAAGTCATGGCAATCAAGCACTTTCATAGATGTCATAGACACTACGGCTGGAAGGGACCTCAGGATGTCATTGAGTCCATCCCCCTGCCCTAGGGGAAGGAAGTAATCTGGGGTCAAAGGATCCCAGCAGGATAAATGTCCAAATGTCTCTTAAAGGAGTCCAGAGTAGGTGCTTGCACCACCTCTGGCGGCAGTCTGTTCCAGGCCTTTGGGGCTCAAACAGTAAAGAAGTTCTTCCTTATGTCCAGACTGAAATGGTCTTGGAGGAGTTTGTGACCGTTTGACCTTGTCATCCCTTGGGGTGCTCTGGTGAATAGGTGTTCTCTGAGGTCCTGATGTACCTGATATACTTATAGGTAGCCACCAGGACCCCCTGAGTCTGCACTTTTCCAAGCTGAAGAGTCCCATGGCTCTGAGCCTCTCATCATAAGGCCTTGTCTCTGTCCTCTGAGCATGCACGTGGCTCTCCTCTAGACTCTTTCAAGCTTCCCCACATCCTTTTTAAATTGTGGAGCCCAGAAGATGCAGTACTCCAGCTGCGGCCTCACCAAGGCTGAGTACAGTGGGAGGATGACATCCTGGGATTTGCTTGAGAAGCATCTATGGATGCAAGCCAGAGTTTTGCTCACTTTAACAGCTGCGACATGACATTGGTGGCTCATATTCATCTTGTGGTCAATCATGACCTGCCAAGTCCCTTTCGACTGTGGTGCTAGCAAGCATAGCACTGCCAAGCCGATAAGCATGCTGTAGGGTTTTTTTTGCCTAAGGTGGAGTACCTTGCATTTTTCGATGTTGAACTTTTTGTCCGCCCATTTACTGAGCCTATCTAGATCATCTTGGATCACCATCCTATTCTCAGGTGTGGATGGTCTATGCCAAAGTTTGGTGTCATCAGCAAACTTGGCCAGTCCACTTCTGATACCAATGTCTACATCATTAATAAAGATGTTAAAGAGTCCAGAGCCTTGGGGGACCTCACGGGTCATGGTGCACCATGATTTACTTCTGTCTATTACCACTCTCTGGGTCCGACTTTGGAGCCAGTTCCTCAGCCATCAGACTGTGATGTAGCCAAGGCTGCAGCTGGCCAATTTTTCCATAATGAGATCATAGGACACCAGATAGAAGGATTTTTTTTTAATCAAGATATATGACATCAATCTCTTCTCCCTTGTCCAGGTGATATGTCACCTGGTCATAGAAGGAGATGAGATTGGTGAGGCAAGACCTACCCACAACAAACCCATGCTGGCTATCCCTCAGGATGTTGCCATCAGCCAGCTTGTTAAGAATAGTCTCTTTGATAATTTTTTCCAAGATCTTCCTTGGGATAGAGGTCAGGCTGATAGGCTTGTAGTTCCCCGGATCTACTTTCCCCCCTTTCTTGAAGATAGGCACCACATTGGCCTTCTCCCAATCTTTGGGCACTTCACCAGAGCACCAGGAGTTGTCAAAGCTCCATGCCAGTGGCTGAACTATGATGCCTGCTAGTTCCTTAAGTACCCTGGGGTGTAAACTGTCAGGGCTAGCTGACTTGGAGGTGTCCAGCCTCTCAAGGAGTTCTTTCACATGGTCAACATTGATGTAGGGTAACAATTCTCCTTCACCTTGGCCACCCTAGACCATACTGAGCAGGGCTGTCCCCTGGGGCTGGTGAAAAAATGATGCAAAATACCCATTAAGCAGGTTGACTTTTTCCTGGGTGGTGGTTGTCAACTGTCCCATTTGGTTTAGCAGGGGTGCAGTATTACCATTGCTTCTCCTCTGGCTCCCTACCTATCTAAAAAAGGACTTTTTATTGTCTTTGATATGTGTAGCCAGTTGGAGTTCAGTCGCAGCCTTAGTTTTCTTCGTTTGCTCCCTATGGGTCTGGACCGGTGCAGAATACTCCTCCTTTGAGATGGTTCCAGTCTTCCATCCTTAATTGGTCTTCCTTTTTTGACGCAGGAGGTCCACAAGTTCCCTGCAGAGCTGAGGAGGCTGCTGTGCCCTTTTGCTGCCTTTCTTTTGAGATGGGATAGACACTGCTTGTGAATCCAGGATTGCTCCCTTGAGGAGCAACCACTCACCACTGAACTCCCTTCTCCTTCAGGTCATGATCCCTTAGGGCCTTGCCAACAAGCCTCCAGAACTTGTCAAAGTCAGCTTTCCTGAAGTCAAGGACTTCAGCATTGCTGACTGACTTGCCAGCTTTATGGTGGATAGTGAAAGTGATCAGCTCATGGTCAGCTTCCTTTCGACAATTAGGTCACTGACTAGATCATCCCCCATTTTCAGTACCTGGTCAAGCAGTGCTTAGCCTTTTTTCGATCCATAGACTTCTTGAATCAGATAGAGCTCATCCATGCATGTAAAGAAGCTTTGTGACCATTCGGATTTGGCTGAGTGCTGTTCCAGTGAGATGTCTGGGTACTTGAAGTCTCCCATGACAACCATGCACCAGGAGTGTGCAGCCCCAGCCAGTTCCCTGGAGAATTCCTGGTTGAGCTCTCAGTCCTGATTAGGAGGTCTGTAGTAGATTCCTACCATTGTGTCCCCTGTGCCATGTTCACCATGGATTTTAGCCCAGAGAGTCTCCAGTTGTCCACCCTTGATGCCAGTGTCAGCTTGCAGGGGTGTGTGGCTTTCCTTGACATAGAGAGCTACACCCCTGCCCCTTTTTTTCTACACAATCTCTCTTGTACAAGGTATAGCCATCTATACCTGTGGCCCAGTTACAGGTGGAGTCACCAGATCTCCATTATCCCTATGAGATTGTAGTCATTCTTGCTTAACAGGAGGACCAGTTCCTCCTGTTTATTCCCCAAGCTCCTGGCATTGGTGTACAGGCATGTAAGTGTCCTGTTGGAGGTCCTAATCCTCCCTACACATCATTTTGGCACTGGGGTAGGGGTGGGTTCCCTTGAGTGCCTTAGCCTACTGGATTTGCAGAAGTTGCCCAGTGGGCTTGCTGCAGCGGTAATCCCCCCATCCCCTGGCAGGCTTAGTTAAAATCCCAGTCAAGCGGGTCAGCCATTCTGGCTGAGAAGAGCCTCCTCCCCAGTGAAGTGTGGTGGTGGGCCATCTCTTCGCAGCAGACCACTGCCTCTCTCACCAAAGAGCGGACTGTGATCATGGAAGCCAAAGCCTTCACAATGACACCAGCACTGCAGTCTTTGGTTAACTACCTCGATTCTCCTCTCCCTCCTCAACCCATAACCCAAAACTGGGAGGATCGAAGAAAACACCACTTGTTCCCCGAATCCCCTAATCTCTGCTCCCAAAGCCCTGTAGCCTCTCATGACCTGGCTGGGATTGCTCTGAGCCATGTCATTCGTGCCCATATGGATAAGGAGCCTAGGGTAGTGGTTGATGGGCTAGATGAGCTTTGGGATCCTCTCAGCTACATCCTGGTTATGGGCTCCTGGGAGGCAGCAGACCTCCTGGGCTAAGGGGTCGGGGCAGCAGATCGTGCCCTCAATCCCCTTCAGGAGGGAGTCTCCCACAATGACCACTCTACATATGGCCTTAGGGAGAGCAGGGATGTTAGCTGTGAATGAGCCTCCTTGCCTGCAGGAGCTGGCAGCTCTGCAGGTTCTACTGGGGCTGCAAGAGGTTTGTAGCTGTTGGAAAGCTCCAGAGGGGAAGGGACCCTGGTGCATCAGGCCTTGGGGCCACTGACTACCTTGGTCCAACCCCTGGCAGGACAATATGGGAGATCCTGGAGTCCTCCCTTGTCCTGGAAGGTGACCTTGGTCTACCCTCAGCCTAAAGGGGGTGAAGGGCCTGGCAGTAGGAGCTTGTCTCCTGCTTACCATCCCTGATGGCATGCAGTCTCTGGACTGCAGCCTGGAGCTCCTCCATCTGCCACCCCAGAGACTCCAAAGTGGAGCAGACCTTGCAAGGGGAGGTGGGTATGCTCCTTGTCCCATGTTCCTGGAAAGGTTCCAGAGGCTCTGTCTGCATGGAGCCCAGAACCATGGATTACGTCTGGGTGGAAACCTCAGAAGTACCAGAGAGGAAGGCCTCAGAGCAGGCCTTCCACTATTTTAAATGGTGAAAAAGCAACTTCTGTACACACCCAATGGCTCTATTCTGCTGCTGTCCTTCCTTCCTTTCCTTAGTGTCCTGATCTCTATTTTATGGTCATTGTCCCCTAATTGCCTTTCATGTTCACATTCTCAACCAGTTTCTCCTTATTTGTGAGCAGTCAATTAAGATGAGCTTCTTGCCTACTTGGCCTATGTACCATCTATATGAAAGTTGTCCTTGACACAGTCCAAGATCTTGGTGGACTGTCTGTCCTTTGTTGTGTTTTTCCTCAAGCTGATGTCACAGTAATTGTAGTCTCCATTGATCACCAGGTCCTGTGGTTTAAATGCTTCTGTGGTTTAAATGCTTCTGTTAGTTACTAGGAAAAACACTCATTCAGTTCTTTCACCTGGTTTGTCTATAGCAGACACCTACCATGATATCATTCCCTCTTAACTTGATCCACAGGTCTTCAACAGGCCTTCTTCCTGTTTCTTACCAGATATCAGAACAAGTGTATGTTTCTTTTATATAGAGAACAGCACCATGTCCTTTTGTCCACATCTGTCTTTCCTGAAAGAGTTATATTTCTCTATGACAGTACTCCAGGCATTTAAACTTCCCCAACCAATTCCAGTTATGCCATACTTCCATGATTATACTAGAACTTCCATTATTCCCGCTTATTCCCCATGCTGCTCACATTATCAGTATATAAACATCTTAGCTAACTGGCCAATTGTCTTCATTTCTCTGGAATACCTTGTTAAAGATCCCCTTATTGACTCCTTTTATTTGGCTTTTATCTAAGTCAGCTAGCCTTTTCCTTACCTCTGGGCTTTTATCTCTGTCCCACATTGAACCTAATTTAAAGCCTTCCTCACTAGGTTAGCTAGCTTGTGCACAAATATGGCCTTTTTCCTCATCATCAGGTGGATCCCATCTCTTCCCAGAAGTCCATCTTCTTTGAATACCATCCTTGGGTCAGAGAATCCAAAGTCCTGCTGGGAATACCATGTAGGCAACCATGCTTTTATCTCCAGAAGCATCTGTGTCTAGCAGGGTTTTTACCTTTAATGAAAAGGAATGTTGATGAAATAACCTAGCTCCTCTTTTCTTCACTTTGTTCCCCCAATTCTGTCATCACTTCTTATGTTGTTGAGAGATGAAGCAAATCTATGACATCCCTGGCTGTTGTCCCTCCAGCAGCTGACATGTTGATAGGGACTATATAATGCTAATGTTCTACTAAAACAACAAAGCACATTTCAAGCCTGGTGCTAAAAAAGTGGTTCTGTATTGTCAGTTCTTCTGGTCATATTCATCATTAGAGAAACCAGGTTTACTTTATTCATGAACTCAAATGCTGGCTTGTTTCATGTGTTACAGGTTTCTCTATGAATATTCAAGAAGGCACCAAGAATTCTCTACTGAGATGCTTCTGAGGATTGCTAAGGGATATGAAGATGTCCTGGAAAAGTGCTGCAAAAATGAAAACCCTTCTGAATGTTATGGAAAAGTGGTAGGTATCAGTATTTCTTCAAATACAGTATTATAAATGGAGCATTGAGATTTGCTGAGATTCTTTCATATGGTTTTAGAAGCAAGAGCTATTGTCACAAGTTTAATTCCAAATTACCCAATCAGACCCATGCCCTGCTGGACTCCAGGATGTCACCCTCAAGCTTGTATCTGGGGCAGGATGTTATTATGTGCTCCATGGTTTGGTCAGGGTTTCCACAGTCACAGTCAGGCAAGGTTTTTAGGTGCCACTTTTACATCAGGTGGCCATACCAGCAATGTCCAGTGTGTATTCTATTAAGGGTTGTCCACATACTCTGTGGGAGGTTGAAGCCTAGTTGTTGCATTGTTAGGTCAGAGACAAGGTGTTCCTTTGGGAAACGGTTTTCTGCCCATGCTTTCCTCCAAGATCCTTCAGTGTTGTGGTATAGAGCATGCTCAGTTCATGTCCAAAAAAGGTTTTTGTGAAATCATGTGACAAGTTGGGACATCTTGAAGGTCTCTCTGGATGGGAAGGTCCGGATTACTATCAATATGCATTATTTCTCTGTATGTTGCTGCATCCCGTTGAATAGAAGGAGGAGTAATGTTTGAAAGTACTGGTAGTCACTGCACTGGAGTTGATATCAAAGTTACAGAAATAGTCCTCATTACTGAGTAGATTTATGTGTCTATGTGTTTGGTATGCCAACTTGAGACCCAGATAGGTGCACAGTACTCAGCTGTTGAGAAGACCAGAGCTATGGTAGAAATGCAGAGGAGGACCAATCAACCTTGCTGAGCTATGGGGAATGAAGTAGGATCAGAATTCTGAATAGATTCCAGTTCTAAAGAATTTATTGTAGGTTAATCTATTGGAGAAGCTAGTATTCCCATGGAAGAGGCACCAATTCCATCTTCATCATTCAGGATAAAGGCCTGTGGCTGCCTAGAAGGAGAAAACAATTGGAATAGATCTATAGGTGTGTCCTTCCTAACCCAAGATGTATAAAATAATGTGATGGTCATAGTCAGATTCCTAATGGACATATATCCACATCACTGAAACTATCTTAGAGAGACACCTGGGCCAATAGCTTCAGCAGAGGCCAAACATTCACTGAGCTTGGGGCAAGAATTATCCCACTGACCTCGTTGTTCTGGAGTTAGGGACAAACGTGAAGAAACTTGCATTGCCACTAATTGTGTTGGACTGGGGATGAAGAGAAAGCATAATTTTCATATCTAATAAACCTATGTTTAGAAGCACTAAAGTGGGAAGATGGGCATCTTATATATAGTAAATCAAATGGATTTTCCTGTTTATCCAGAACATCAACATCTTAACTATAATTTAAAAATTCTGATGTGGTTATTGAAAATATTGTGCTGACACATGGAGGACCCAGGAGGGATCAGAACTCATGTGTATGGGGTCCTGTACAAATATCTATAACATGCAGTCTAACTGGTAGGGATTTCATAGATTTCATAGACATCAGGGCTGGAAGGGACCTCGGAAGATCATCGAGTCCAGCCCCCCGCCCAAAGGGCAGGAAGTCAGCTGGGGTCATAG
>NW_017728912.1:36999688-37025409 GCF_001723895.1 Crocodylus porosus
AGGCTTTTTTGAAGTCAAGATATATGACATCAATCTCTTCTCCCTTGTCCAGGTGATAGGTCACCTGGTCGTAGAAGGAAAAGAGATTGGTCAAGCAAGACCTACCCGCAAAAAACCCATGCTGGCTATCCCTTAGGATGTTAGCCTGGGCCAGTCTATTAGGGATGGCTTCTTTAATAAACTTTTCTAAGATCTTCTCTGGGATAGAAGTCAGGCTGAGGGGCCTATAGTTAGCCGGATCCACTTTCCTCCCTTTCTTGAAGATAGGTACCACATTGGCCTTCTTCCAGTCCTCAGGCACTACACCAGAGCACCAGGAGTTTTCAAAGATCCATGCCAGGGGCGGGGCTATGATGCTCGCCAGCTCCTTAAGTACCCTCGGGTGTAGATTGTCAGGGCTGGCTGACTTGAAGGTATCCAGCTTCTCAAGATGTTTCTTCACGAGGTCAGCATTTATGGAGGGCAGGGGATCTCCCCCACCCGGACCTCCCTGTCCCTTAGCGGGCATGGGCGTCCCATGGGACTGATGAAATACCAACGCAAAGTACCCATTTAATAGGTTGGCTTTTTTCTGGGCGTCAGTTGTCAGTTGCCCCATCTGGTTCAGCAGGGGTCCAATGTTGCCCTTGCTTTTTGTCCGGCTTTCCAGAGCTGAAAAAGGACTTTTTATTGTCCTTTATGCCTAAAGCTAGTTGGAGTTCAGTTGCAGCCTTGGCTTTCCTGGTTTGCTCCCTGCAGGACTGGACCAGTGCAGAATAATATTCCTTGGAGGATCTCACTTTTCTATTCAACATGTTAGAAGGATCATCTGGACATCTCTTATTTGATCAGTTCCCTACCAGTGCAGGGGACTTGGGCAGTGGAGACACCTCAGTCAATCATGTTCTCTGTCAAGGGCATGAAGTCATTCCATGCCATAGCCTATTCTACCTATTAGACACATAAGTGGGCCTTAGATACCACAGTGTGATTCCATTCCACCCTTCACAAGTCTCTGAAAGGATGTTAATATAAAAAGTTGGTTGATCCTCCTCACTGCTTTTTTGGACTCAGTCTTAAAGATTCAGATGACTATATATCACAAAAGTAAATAATTAATTGATTTTTAGAGATGTCAACAGGCTGAAATGGGATCATACTTATATACCAAATAAGTGAAATAGGATCTGAACTTTAAATAAAAGCATTTACTTCTTAAGAAGCTAACAGAAGTCACCGTCAGATTATTGACTCACAGAAATGAAGGGTTGGAAGGGATCTCCAGAGGTCATCTAGTCCAACCTCTGCCTGAGGCAGGATCATCCCTATCTAAACCATCCTATACAAATCCATAGTCTAATCTCTTATCAAAATTACACAGCCAACTTTGATACAATTCAAGACATGAATGGCACGTGCCTCCAGTGGCTGGAGGAGCGCAGCAGTGGGAGCCTGGTAGTGGTGAGGAGGGGAGCTCTTGCAGACATCACTGGCAATGTTGGAGGTGGGGGTGGCAAGCACCAACCAGGGGTTGGCAACCACCCACAGGCACCATCAGCAGTGTTGGTGGCAGCCAGGGGCAACCATGGACTGCCTGCAGGTGCCACAGACAGTGTTGGTGGTGCCTTTTTGCAGGGGGTGCACTGCTATGTGCAGGGGATGCACATGCGCCCGTGTGCGACCCTTAGGCGTCGCCTCTGATACAAGATATAACACCTTAATCTGCCATAAGTTAAGCAGAGAAACCACAGTGATTGATGTACTGCTGCTTCAAGGGTTGTTAAAATATACTTGAGACATAGCAGGAAGAGGACCATTGCCCTCAGGTACAGGGGAAGGCAAAACCTCCCACAGACTATACCAAGAACATGTGTGTGATTATATTATTTTCCAGGCTTTATAGGCTATAAGAATAAATGAGCTAATGGTCCCTTCTGTCCTTTGAAATACTATGAAATCATCTTATTTCCCTCGATCCTTGAGATTTACGTCTCTCCGGGCACATCTACATGGTCACATTTACTAAGCAGTAAACTAAATTACTGTGCATTAACCAAAAATTACTGTGCAGTATGGGCACACATCTACGCGTGCATGCCTGTACTATGTAGTAACTATGGTGACTAATGCCAATTCGGGTGTAAATTTGATACTTGCATGATGCAGATATTGAATTTATGCCCGATTAGTTACTGCACAGTAACACATGTGTAGACACCTTACTGCGCAGTAACAATGTGCACGTGGACTGACTTGGGACTAACTGTGTGTATGGACTGATTTGTGGTCCCAAGTCAGACCACAGGATTAAGGCACTTCAGTGCCTGCATGTGTAGACGCTGGCCTATTTCTGCTTACTGCACTGTAAATTAAATGTGATGTAAATGAATGTATGGATGCGCCCTCTGAAAGCAAACTCCAAACTGATTTTTTCAAGTCCCAGAAAACCTGAATTTCACTTAATGCTGAAGGAATTCTGGGGGGGGAAAAAAAGGAATTCAAGAAGATTTGCTGGTGTTAGAAGATTAAATCCACCGACTTGTTTAAGTTCATATGTGCAAATCTTATGTTCACTGTTTACAAATATATGTATGAGTGACATTTTCTTCAGGAGAACATTCAGAGAGAAAGAAAACAAGGTCCTGTTTAAGCACAGTGACTATATGGGACACTGTGAAATCTGAGGCACTGCCTGCCTGCCTCTCCCCCCACCCGCTGCTGCTTCAGGCTGCACGCTGCAGGGAGTCAATGGCCTGTTAGTGACCCAATGTTCTTTACTTCACAGGTATTAACAATCCCCACACCTGGGATGATTGGTTTAATTTTCATCAGCCAGCCAGGACCAGCATCCAAAATTTGGGACTGTTCCTGCCAATCTGGGACATATGGTTATATTATTTTTAAGTAAATAAGGATACACTCCAGCAGCATTTCTGTAGACACAATGAAGCACTACTGAGTAATGAAGATACACATGCTGAGAGCACTTCCTGAAGTGGTTAGGACTCTTAGGGATGTGCTGAGGATGGATCTATTAATGGAAGGATTCTTAATTAATGTGAAGGCCATAAATATACCTTAGAACTAATAGTAGATAAAAGTGGATACATACCTTTTTTTGCTTGGGTTGGAATCTGAGTATACCTTTCTCAGATTACATTATGTGCTGTTAACAAGAAATATATTTACTTGCAGGAAGAGAAACTTCAAAGTCACATCCAGGAGACTGAGGCTACTGTAAAGACAAACTGTGACCTTCTTAAAAAGGGAGGAGAATTTGAATTCCAAAAAGCGTATGTTGTTCCTGAAAAGCACCCTCACATATAAGTAGTAAATATTTGGGTTTTGGTAAAAGTGAAATTTCCAGGGACAGATGACCAGAACCAAGGCACAAAAAGTGTTCAGCTGGCACTTCAGAAAGCACCAATACTGCACTGTAGGGACAAAACAGCTTCATAAGTGTTTCAGAGAGACAGTCCCTATTAAAAGGTGCAGAGAGACAGCTCCTATTTCTGCTACTCCCCTTGCAGAAGCAGTACAGCTTTAGACAGGCTGCTTTACACTTGGAGCAACTATTTTTGCTACATGACTTTCTGCCAAGAGTTTGTTCAACAGTGATCATCCAGCATGGAATCTTGTGATTTCAGGGTTCTTATCCGCTACACCAAGAAAATGCCTCAAGCAGCCACAGAAACATTGCTTGAAATCACAAAGAAGATAGCAGCTGTTGGTGTCAAGTGCTGTCAGAAACCTGAAGATAGTCGCCTACCTTGTGCTGAGAGATATGTGAGTAGATTTCTTCCTTGGTCTTTGTCTTTGTTGAGATGGGTTTTCTTTGTAGAACAAGGAACAGGCATTCCTTCTGTGAATAAATCCCCCTCTGTCTGTCTGTGGATTGAGACATTCCATCTACCCCTCTGTTCTTCTCCGGCTGCTTGGTTCAACCTGGTTACCTAGGCAACTGGGCTGTATAAATTCCTGAAGGGAGAGAGGAGCTTGGGCTTCCTCCGGCGGGCATTTTGAAAGTAGCATCAAAGTACCTCCAGGGGCTGCCTGGATGTTTTACAGTGAATATGCCTGAAAACTCACTAGTAGGTTAGGGCTAAGTATTTTAGATGCATATTAGAAGGGTCACCGAGACCATGTTTAAAAGACTCAATTTATTAGAACTTGCTCAAGGTGTTTTTCTCTTATATTCCATTGTCCACACCCCACCCTTACACTCCATCTTCTCCCTGAACAATAAAGGTATTGAGTTACAGCATGACTGGCTGTTTTTCTCAGTGAATGCCCGATGGGAGAGGGGACAGAGAATGTTTTTCCTCCTAGCAGAGCTTGGCTGTTTATTGACTAACTCAGTCATACCTGAGATTACCCTGGGAGGCTTTGGGCTAAAACAAGCACCCAGAAACCTTACCAGTGGGCAAAGAACCCCTAAGATTTGCAGGGTCTGTGTACCTGGGGCTGCACAAAGCCCTAACAGAGACCAGTGCCTTGGTGGTGGCAGCATTACCCCAGGATTGTGGGGGTTCTCCAAGAAGGGGCCTGGCTCGCTGTGGGCTCCCCTGGGGAGACTCAAGAAGTGTGGTCTTGGGCTTGGCACAGTGAGGTGGGTAGCTAGGCATAGCAGTGCCCCCTACTGCCACACCTTGTACTCACATTAAAGGGGAAATGGCTTTGACTCTTACTTTGTTGTTCTTCCTTTCTCTATACAGCTTAGCATTGTGATTCAGGATATGTGCAAGAAACAGGAAGCAACACTGATAAATGACCAAGTTGCGTGCTGCTGTAATGAATCCTATGCTAACAGGAGACCATGCTTCACGAAGCTAGGAGTGGATGAAAACTATGTGCTCCCACCATTCAACCCAGACACGTTCAACTTTGATGAGACATTGTGCACTGCTCCTCCTCAAATATGGCAAGAAAATCATCTTGGGTGAGACCTCTCTAATTCACTACAGATTTTCTTAGAACTAATATTCTGACATGGAAGTTCACCAGCTTGATGGACTGGCTACAGTAAGGAATTATTTGCAGGTAGCCTGGGCTTGGGAGCTTCCACAGTTGCAAAGGAGGATGGCATGGTGACTCAGTCCAAGCCAGACCATGGCAGAGGACAACCAGGAAGAAGAGGGTCTTAGTTGGCCAGTTTGCTGCCAGCATCCTGAGAAATGTGGCTTGTGGGATGGATGATCATTAGAGATCAGAGAGGCTGTGGAATCTCCATCCCTGGAGGCTTTTAAGACCCAGCTAGACAAAGCCTTGGCTAGGATGCCATAGTTGGGGCTGGTCCTGCTTTGAGGAGGGGGTTTGGCTACATGAATTCTGGAGGTCCCATCCAACTCTAATTTTATATGATTCTATCATTCAAAGAGGGTCTTTTGTATCTAAAGATAAGGTGAGACAAGATTTAAAGACAAATAGGAGAAGTGGACAAACAATGCCTTGAGTCTGAAGTCGCAGACAGAGGGATGCAAATGGAGCAGGCAGAGGTTTAGCAAAGCAGCTCCATGCTCAGGGCAACCGTGATGTATGGACAGTGCTGGATGCCCTGGTGCCAATCACAGCAGGGCGATCAGCTGCTGCTGCAGTGACAGATATTTTTGCATCCTCCCTCTCCTCAGTTATGCTATAGTGCACAAGCATTAGTTTGATACTTTTCTATATTGTTTTCTCATATTCAGCATTCAGGACCTCAATTCAGGCTTCCCTGTAATCCATGGAAAGAGTCCCATCAGCTGGACCCTAGATCAGATTCATAGTGAGCAAGGGATTACTTTTCAAACCTGACTAACACACGCATTTCTGAGCATTTCTCATAACCCAATCAAACCCTGGACTGGCACAAATCTCCAGCCAATATTATATTAGACCCCAGTAAATTAGCTCAGATTAACTGTTTTGATTTCATTCCAGAATGCTCATCAACCTCATTAAACACAAGCCCAAGATGACAGATGAAGAACTGCAGACAATTGTCACAGGCTTTAGTGGTATGGTGGATAAGTGCTGCAAGGCAGCAGACCATGATACCTGCTTTGGCGAAGAGGTATCCCTTCTTTTTTCATAATACAGGGCCTAGTCTTGATCAATGAAAGCATAAGCAAAACGTATCTATAGCTATATTTATTTTAAATGGTTCAGGCACCACAAAATAAATCTATTTATATCTGTTTATGTCTCTTAACTATAAATTATCTGGAGGAATTTTAAAATAAAAATTCTGAACAAATTAAGTTGAGATAAACATACTCTGTCCCTGGACACCTCACATTAAATGGAACAACAGAAAAACAGGTGTGAGACCTGTAGGTGGATTCCCATTTATGTCCATTACTAATCCATTATGTGAAGGATTTATCTGTTAGTAGTACATTAATGCATGAAATAAATATCCCTCTAGGCATTTATTAACTGAAATACCAATATTACTCTACATTTTTTTTTACTTATCATCCAGATACTACAATGGGGGTCAAATTAAACACACCTAGAAAGGGAACTAACTGACTATGAACTAATTCCATAGAAACATGATGGTCTAGAGCAGTGGTTTTCATACTATGCTCTTTGAAATCCTGGGGTTCCATGGTATGTTATCAGTAGGGTAGCAATCATAGAGGACAGTCCGGTTGTCCTCTGTCCGCTATTGATACGAAACTGGGTGCCTTTATGTCCTCTATTTTTTCTCCAAGAGAAAAATAGAGGACATAAATGCTCCTGGTTTTGTATCAGTAGAGGACAGAGGACAGAACAGTAGAAAACTGGAATGTCTTTTATGATGGCCACCCTAGTTATTAGGGGTTCTGTGAAGAGATTAAGGATAATGGCAGAGCATGCTGCAGATGGTATGCTGCCATCCCCAGGCCAGGGTGCCTGCCTCTGCATCAGCTATTTAGGACAGAAGTAGGGTTTCTGCGGCAGAAGAAGTGATATGAAAGATCTCTGTGACTTTAGGCAGTTTGAAAACCACTGGCCTAGAGCATGGGCGATTGGTGCCTCCTGAATCTGGGGGGGCACCAGATCACCAATGGGGGGGTCCCCCCATGGCTGACTGCCAACTGGGGGGGGGGGCAGCCCCCCTGCTGTTGATCACCAAGCCAGTGGCAAAACTGGAAATGCACTTCCGGTTTCGTGGCTGGCGCTTCCAGGGGGTGCATGGCCGATCTCACCCGCATGCACCCCCTATGCATCACCAATGGCCTACAGTATATTTACCATAGAGGAGCACATAGATTTGAAAGGGAGAAGGATAATAGGAACCATCTGTTTTGACCTTCTGTGTCAACAAGATTCCAACAGTTAGAGAACACAGAATCTTCCTGATTAAACGCTGCATCACTTGCTCCCATTGATCATCTCGCACAAATATTTGTCCTTTCTTTTCCTAGGGTGCAAACCTCATTATCAAAAGTAGAGCTACATTAAAATCAGAATCTAAAGCATAGCAGGTAGGTGCGCTGCTATTTATGGCCTGTGCATTTAACTCCCCGGAGGAAATGGTCATGTAGGGCTACCTTCCTTTCTTCTATCTTTCCCTCCCTCTGTGTTATCTTAGTACCTGTAGTCTTTGTTCATAAGCCAAGATCCCAGGGCAATGCTGGGAAGCATACACGAATGGGACAGAAGAACAGCACCTTCCCTATAAGTGGTATTTTTACCTTTCTGCTGTAATGAAGCAAATTACTGCTGTATCAGCAAAAGCCCCCAAAGTCTAACTTTGACTTTACATGATTTCCATTCTGCTGAGATGTAAGGATTGGGCCCAGATTCATCTGTAGAATTCTGACCAAACCTCACTGGGGCATGGGGAGGGTAAATTCAACTTTGGGGAAGTGTTTATGTTTTGCAAGAGGGCTATCCATACAATGTGTGGTCACAGAATGGTTATTTCTAGATCCATCCGCAATGGTCCTAATTGTAATCTTCACCCTGCACCATGGCTAGAGAAAAAGCCTGGGTCAGGTTCACCTGAACTGTAACTAACTGTAATTATAACTGAGTTGGGGATCTCTGGTTTTAAAGTAGAACTAGAGCAATGCCAGAAAAACTATGTGGATATCCCTCCTATAGAGCTGAAATAGGAAGCTTGTGACTTAGCATCCTGAATAATTTTGTAGTCTCAATCCTGAAAAAGGTAATCATGCACCCTTTTGGGTAAGCAGGTAGGGGGTAAAATGGGGTAAAGTCAAGGTAAGCATAAGCAAAAAGTCTTTTCAGGGTAACAGCTTACGTGCACAATCCTGAGCTGTGTTCTTAGTGAACTTATGTGGAGAGACTTCAAACTCCTACACATGTTCACCACAAATGGTTAACCTGTTACCACTTGGCACATTTTGATGGACCTTATGACATTAAAAAATAATCCTTTTTCTTTCCAGCATTTAAGCCACTGGTTGGAGAGGACAGAATTCTTTTATTTGACTTCTTTGTTTCATTCTTGGTACCAAGAAGAGGTTTTAGCATTCCATTTAAAAAGTTACTCAACATTTTTCAAAAACTATTGGCTTTTCCAGAAGCTATTCATCTGTTATCCTCTGGTAGACTGAATAATAATAAAGCTTTAAAATATTTGTTGTACCTGTCTGATTGCTTAATTGTTAAATGTGTCTTTCACAAGAGACACCTAAAGTAGAAATAAATAGCCTTAACATGCAACAAGGGAGACAGAGGCTGGCTATTTATGTGCTTTGACCTAAAAGAAACAGGATTAGGACTGATCTCTTTTTTAGAAACCTTTAGTTTGTTGGCAAATGTATGGCATATTTAACACTTTTTGGTCCTTTAACTAATTTTGGAGCTAAGTGACAGGTGTTGAGTGCATGACCTGAGGTATCAGGGGAGGGGCAAGACTGCTTAAACACTCTGATGCAGAGGGGGGCAAAAAACAGCCCAAGGACCAAACCTAGCCTGCTAAGGGATTTTTTTCCGGTCAGGTGTGAGTCCCATGGTCCCATCCAGCCCAGACACAGAAGGCAGTCTGGGCGGTAGCATGTGCAGTTGGTCCCCCCATCTCTGGGCACGAAGTGAAGCTGGGACAGCACAGTGACTAGACTTGCTTCCTGACAGCGCTAGCAGCAGTAGCTCCTTCCAGCTGCCACTGCTGCCAGCCCCAGCCCCAGCCCCACTGCCCAGGCACCCTGGCCAATCTGCCCCACACCCACTACTGGGAGTGTCACCCATGTGACAGTGTGTGCAGCCAGGTGAATGGGATGGGGCCATTGGTGGGTGAGAGTGGCCTCCAGAAGTGGGACAAATAAGTGGAGCCAGGATTGTGGGGTAGGATCACAGGGGCCTGGAGTAGAGCTGTGATCTTCTTTCTGCACATTCCTGCGATGGGCGCTGGTTCCATGGGTAGGGGTGCACGGGGAATGGATTGCAGCTCTGCCCCATCCCCCAGCTCTGTGCTGTTGCCACCCCTAGATCCCAGACCTCACTCTTCTTTTCTGCTCCTGGATGCAGCTCCCTGCTTACCTGTGGCCCCATCCTGTTTGCCTGGCCATGCGGGCCTCTGCCAGTCTCCTTGGGATCATTCAGCAGTGACAGCAAGGGGGCCTAGGCCTGACAGAGAGCCATAATCTGCTCCCCACACACCCCTGCCTGTAGTACCAGCACCTGTTGCAGAGTCATGCAGGGAGCAGATTGTGGCTCTGCCCCAGGCCTGGGCCCTAGCCCTGAGCTGCCATGGCTCTGTGATCCCAGCTCCAGCCCTGCATGCCCATCCTGGTCCTGGGTGCTGCTCCCCACCTGCCTGCACCTCACTCCCAGCCACCTGGCCCACTGCAGAGCAACTTTTGGTGAGTTTTGGTGAGCTGTTGTCGGGGAAGGGGGTGATAACCCAGCCTGTGACAGCTCACCAAAACTGCCTAAGCGGCCCTCCAGCCCAAATAACTGTCCACCCCTGCTCTGATGTGACCCAAAGTGAGCAGCAGGCTCTTTGTTAAAACCCCTGAAAACTAGGGATGTGAAAGACATGTGAGGGGCAAGAGACATGAAGGAAATACTGCTGTCAAGGCAACCAAGGAGGGGGAAATGGTGTGGATCACCCATAAAAGCACAGGCAAAGCTGTGGGACCATTCTCACCAGAAAAGAAGACCTGCAGACCCCCAGAAAAAGCTTCTGACTGCCTGGCTAGGAGCAGACACTCTGTCCTTGGGACTATTTAAGATTTATGCAAAATTTGTGTTGTGTCTTGACTTAGACTAAATTATATGTTGTTGCGTTTTCATATTTTGTTGGGTCTTAGGTAAACCTTTTCTGTTGTTTCTTTGTCTTGTGCTTGAAATTGCAAATGGCTGTGCTCAATAAATGCTCTCTTCAGAGAATGAGCTTTTGTTATCCAAGCATTTTAGTGACTCCTGTGCCACCATCTAAATTCTAACACTAAAGTCCAGTAACAAGCTCTGAGGTATTTCTTATGGGCAGCATTATTGGTTTATAAAACCGGCCCTGTCTAAAGTTCAGAATTTTTTTCTCTTCACCAGAAATCTGAGGGCCATGTGTAGAAGACGCCAGCAAATAGTAAAATAGTCATAGGTGAAGTTAATTTGATCAAAGATTTTAAAAGTAGATTCATGTATATTTCCATGAGCAAAGCCCTCAGATTTAAATCTCTGTTACTCAAGGCTTGATGCCAATGAAATCTAAAATGTATCATTGGACATAGTAAACTCCCAATGTTTTATGTGAACAGGTGCCTAGACCCTGAGTGTTGTCCATTGAGGTGATTATCTATCGTGGAACTGTAATTTGCAAGCACATAATATGTACCCATATGCATGCTATCTTCAGTTGCTAAGTTGAGAAGAACTGTGGTGATGACACAAAGCAAAGACTTCACATGACCCATCACACCAACCTACCAGAACTTTGAATATGGACTGGCTTGCTACCCTGTGCTGAGGCTCAAGCAGCTGTACTGTCACTGAGCTGAACCCCAAAAATTAAACAACAGGAATAAAGAGTAGCAATTTGAAAATGGACAGTATGGCACAAACTTTTAAAATCAGTTATTAGGGTATGAAATTAGACCTCGGTTGGACAAATGGTTTTACTAAGCTTGGAGAAAAACAAAATCCCAAGAAGCCTTACTAAAAGATGTTGATGTGCCATAGTATACACAGTACTGTTGCTAGCTCCTCAAGCATAAGAATGGTTGCTTTTTGCTATTATATTGCATTTGCTTGCTTCCTAGCCCATGATGCCAGCCATTTCATGTTGTAGACCTTTAGATTAATTTTGAATATTTAGTTTGCATTGTAATAGCTTTAGTAGGCCTTGGGTGTGTCTATACATGCATTTGATGTGGGAGCAATTTACTCATAGTTTCATAGTAGCTAGGGGTCAGAAGGGACCTGAATAGATCATCTAGTCTAACCCCCCCACCACTGGTTGGAGCACACGCTGGGATCACATGACCTCAGACAGGTGTTCATCCAACCTCTTTTTGAATTTACACGAAATGCTGAGTGGTGAAACAAGAGGACTCCATGTTTCTCCAAACATGCCAAGACCTCTATTCAGAGAACATTTTGCAGAGGAGCAGCAATTGACAGCAAGGATGCCAGCCATGTCCTTGTATGGTGCTTCCTCCCCTGCCCTCTTTTCTCCAGTCTCCATGCAGGTCACTATATTTGTCCTTTTAATAATTTATTTATAATTACAATATCTCCTATGCCAATATCTGCTGACTTATTGGGTCCAGAGATTAATATTACACAACCTTTCCCTAGGTAAATGGCCTTTAGTGCTGGGTGATAACAGGTTCAAAAGCTGTATTTATAATATGCAGACAAATGCACCTCTCTTCTTGGTGGCTCAGTAGAAGCCTCCACTTAGCCTTTGTTTGTGCCGAAGAGGAAACTTCTCTATGGGTGCCTATACATGAGCCGGGAGGCTTCTCCGATGTGCTGTAATTACAGCATGTAAGAGCAGACTCAACTAATTGAGCAGACTCAACTAATCAAGTAATAACCACACTCTGGCCAGTCTCTGCATATTGTGTATCAGCATCCCCACAGTTCAAAATGGCGGTGGAGGCACTTTATCTAAAGCCATTTTGAAGCATGGGGACATTGATACAGGGAATGCTCTAAGAGTCACTCTACTTAAAGTGCCCCCCACTACTGGAGTTTATGAAAAAATATTCTATATTTCCTATTACTATCTTGACTCTCCACATTCCCATTGTCTTTGTTAAGTCCAATTTATAATACCTGTAAGGGGAGCAAATGCAGATAGAAAAGGAGCAATGAACTTTCAAGAAATGCAGAATCCTCTCCCAAAGTATCAAGTTTTCCAATAGTTGTTCAGTAAAGGTTTATGTGGCCTGCCAAGATCTTTATGGGTAAGATTTACAGCACCTACCATTTTGCTGACAACTGGAATATGCTGTCCCAAGGACAGCTGCTTTATATTAGTGCAGGAATCAAATTTAAAACCTTACTTAGTTTTGGAAAAGATTATATTCCACATCATTGGAAACATCAGAAATATATATCTTGTTTGCATCAATCTGACTATTACATATTTAGGCAGCGGATGGAAAATACAGAAACATGAATAAATAATTATAAAAAACCTAATTATGTAAATTTATCAAGCATTTTTTTTTTTACTCATTATGCTACTCACCCACAGCTCAAGACTTCTTTTCTCCATGAGACCCCAGTGGCACTTCCCCAACACACTCTCTTTCCTGACTCCTTGCAGCCTTGGGGCTTTTTTTGCCACCTGTTTCAAGTTGAAGGGAAATGACATGACAGCAGGGATGCTTTGTTCCTAGGTCTGGGCTAGAACTCCTGCCCAGAACTGTGCCCACCTGCCTAGCAGTGCAAAGAGCAATGTCTTGTACCATCTCCTGCACAGAAACTCCTCCTACAGGTGCTGAATCCCATAATTTCTCAGGTAAGTCTCGTGAGTCATCACCATTGCCTCTCCTGGTTGCTGTGGGGTGGAAGACCCTTCCCTTTTACTGCCATAAGTAAGGAGCTGTTAACTGCTTCCCTGCAACCGCTACCCCATCACCATCCTTTGTACCTGCTCCCCTCTTTCTTTCCTCAGTCTATATCCTCTTGCCTCCCCCAATTTTCCTCCTGCTTCCAATGTCCCACTTTCCGACTATTTGCAGGGTTTCCACAGTTCCTTGCAATCTTTGCTCTAACGGTTCACTGCCTTTTCCAAACAGTGCAATATCTACCCTCCTGTACCAGAGAGTGGTGGACATTTTTTTCTTTAGGGATGACTTCAATATAACTGTAAACACAGGCAGCGGCTACCTGTACTAATGGCATCATTAATAATTTGGCCATCACTATGAATCACTGACTCTGTCGATACTCTTTCATATAGTCTGGTCAGAGCCCATCAGAAGGCAACCAGTGCCTGAAGTGGTAGAGCTTAAGTCTCCTCAGTTTCATTTTTTTCTGCATCCTGTCAAACATTCTCCTCCTACCACCTATGTAGGTGCTGCAGCTTGACTTGGCTTCTGGGGTCCAGCCCTAGTCTTGCCCTTTCAGGCCCTGGTTTTGCCATTTTGGGCTTCAGGCCCCTGGCCCATGGTCTCACTTCTGTTGGGCTCTGGGCTTAGCACTCCTGGCTTAGGCCTTCCTTCGCTCACCTTCTTGGGCTGTGTGCCCCTTGGCCCCACCTCTGCCCTGTTAGGCCACTGGGTTCCTTGATCTTGTTTCTGCCATACTAGGGCACTACTGGGATCTCCTCCCTCCCGATAGTTCCCACCCAAACTGCCGGTGAATCAAGCAAAAACATAAACACTCTGGTTAAAACTAAAAAACTCTTAGCTCACTGGCTGCATACCAAAACCCGTATCCATCCTCAGTCCTAGTCCTCTGCCAGCCCTCAGCTCCTTACTTGCTGCTTCTAGATGTAGCAGGATCAAAGCCAGTCACCTTTTGCTGCAGAGATCTTGCTACAGCTGTCTTGCTGCAGAGATCTTCCCTCTGGAAGTGGGAGAATCACTTCTTGGGTCTTGCTTGAGATGCATCCATAGATGCAAGCCAAAGTTTGCTTTGCTGGCTGTGGCATTGCATTGGTGCTCATGTTCATCTTGTGGTCAATCATGACCCCCAAGTCTCTTTCAGTTGTGGTGCTACTGAGTGTGGCACTGCATAACCTACAAGTATGATGTGGGTTTTTTCTCCAGAGGTGGAGTACCTTGAAAACTATCTGCTTAAAATGATATAAACATACTAATATTTTCTTTCTGCTGAACTTTTCAGTGTGATTCCCACTCATTATCCAACCAGCTAAATAATTGTGTGCTGCCTCCCCAAGTTTTCTTCATTAGCTTCAGTTGGGGGGTGGAGGGAGTGGGGGTTATTCTTCACTTCCAGAAACATAACTGGTCCTCCTAGGGTGTGTCTACACATGCATAAAATCTGGGAGCAGTTTACTTATGAGTAAACTACTTAAGACTAAATGCTCCCAGGCAGGCGTCTACATATGTAAGGAAGTGGGGGCAGATTTGCTCCTAAGAGCAGCAAACTCCTCTCATTTCTGGAGGCCCTTTAATGGGCCCCTGCCACCACCATGGGGAGCTCGAGGCTCCTTCTGGGTGCTAGCCCAGGGGCTGGCATGGAGCACTGGGCCAGGACACAGCTGTCTCCTGGCCAGGGCTGAGACACTGCTCCCTGCCCCTGAGGGGCTGCCTGCTGCTGGGGCAGGGAGAATGTCCCCCTGCCCTGGCAGCAGGGAGTTCCCATCCCTGGCTCCCTGATCAGGGCAGGGGACTTCGAAAGAGTTGCAGGGCAGGGGTAGGTCCTAGCCCCCTGCCCCGATCTGCCAGTGAGGCAGCTAGCAGCAAGGTCCCAGCTGGGCAGTGATTCCCTGCCTAGCCAGGGGTTTGTTACTAGCTGCTCCACTGGTGGCTTAGGGCAGGGGCTGGGATCTGCCCCACCCCTGCAGCTCTTTCCAAGCCCTGCACTTCTTGGGTGAGAGGCTGGGGCCTGCCCCTGACCAGGACAGTTCCTAGACCCAACTCTGCAATTGCACAAGGGTGGGGGCTGGAGAGACTGTTCCCTGATCAGCTCTGCAATTGCAGAGCTGGGTGGGGAAAAGGTTGGGGAGCTTGTTCCTCACTCAGCTCCACAAGCAGAGAGCTGTGTGGGGAACAGGCTAGGGCGCTTGTTGCCTGCTTTGCTCTGTGAGTGTGGAGCTGGGTGGGGAATGGGCTAGTGAGGTTGATCCCTGCTTAGCTTCATGAGTGCGGAGCTGGATGGGGACCAGCTCCATGCTCATGGAGCTGAGCGGGTAATAGGCTTCCCAAACCATTCCCCACCCAGCATTGTGATCATGGACCTGGGAGGGGAACAGGTTCCCTAGCCCCCGCCAGCAGGGAGCTCCCAGTGCCAACTCCATGAGAGTGGGGCCAGTGCTGGGAGATCCTCATCTCCCAACCCAAGCCACACCACCACGGAGTTTGGGCTGGGAGATAAGGATTCCCTAGCCCCACAGTACCCAATCACAATGGCAAAGCGGGGGCTGGAAGATAAGAATCTCCCAACCCGCACTCCCCAATCGTGATCTTGGAGCAGGGGGCTTGGAGCTTCTTTGTGCTGGGCCAGGGAGGCATAGTCCCTGCCTGGGCTTCAGTGGCAGAGCCTGACCTGGCAGCTTGCAGCTCCCAGGGACAGGGAGCAATCTCCTGCCTCTAGGGGGCTGGCTGAGTGGGAACAGATTTCCTCTCAGTCAGGTGTCTATGTAAGCGCTATTGCGCAGTTGGTAATCATAAGTAAATTTGGTACTTGCATTTCAGCAAATTTACTCATAATTAGTGTGGTTTACTGCACAGTAAGCATGTATATGTAGATGTACATGCTTACTGTGCAGTAAACTACACTACTTCACAATAAAGTGACTTGTGTAAATGGTCTCCTAGGGAAGAATGGAGTGCATATTGCAAAGATGGTTGCATTGTAGTGCCGGGTTAAAATTTCCCAACCACGCACACTGCAGCAGTTTGTGGGATGCTTCCAGAGCAGCAACATTGTATAACTGGAAGTACAAGCATGCCAAATATAAAAGTTTATCTGATGCCTGCCTCTCCCAAAGAAAACCTGTGATTTGCATACAGTGAACTAGGAATTCAGAGCAACTGGACTCTTGAATTTGAATGAAAACCTTCCAACAACATTCTTTAAAAATCAAATGGTGACTATCTCTTCTCCTTGTCTAATACTGACAATAGTGGCTATAACCCAAAGGCCACATTTCCCAATAGAGAGGAATATTTGAGATACTACACTTTTTCTTGTAACTTAAATGGGAATCCACACAGGCAATAAACTGTTAAATCAGAAACATACCAGGTTTTATTTACTATAAGCTATAAACCAGAAACTATATACAAAGTTTATTTTCTTAGCCTGTGTTTTGGCCAGGCTAATTAGTAGTAAACAGATTAAATTTTTTGCATTGTTTTTAAGGTATGTATGGGTATACAGTCCATTCAGTTAGGGTACATTTTTGAGGTGTGATAGCTACTCAATGAGCAAATGCCCATGTGCATCCTTTTTCTCCACAGTAAATAGAAGGTAGCTCACATCTCTGTGAAAATGGATAAGCTACTTCACATTTGCTGTAGAGTAAACAGTGTGCACATAAGTAGGTGCTGTGGAATTGCCAAGGTGATTTTAGTTTGCATGCCAGTGTACTTCACAGTAACCTGTGTGCCCATGCCCTATGCCTGCCCCCTTTGCAGTCAATTGAAACTCTCCAACTCAAATGGAGTTGCAAATCCCAACCCCATGGGCTCCAAACATCTTTGCCAGAGGGGCAGGATTCCAAACACGTGGGATATGTAAGTGTGAACCTTGTTCTTGTCTTTGTTCCCCAGAACACAAAAGCGAGAGAGCCCACCGTTTCAACAACTTAAAGGAAGAGAATTTTGAATCAGTGTAAGAGACTACATGAATTATAATTTGTAATGTTGATGTTGTACATGTTTTGATGTGGAAAATGTGATAAGCAATGATAAAATAAATATAGCCACAAAAACAGGGAAAACGACTGAAGCAATAGCCTTCTAAATATCAAGCCAGACAAAATATATTTGCAGCTTCCTAGCATCCTGAAGCATTCACAAGTAAGGCCACTTTCCTGATGACTGGGCTAGTAGAAATATCACTCACCAGTGTGTTCCTGGTACGAGTCTGAACCTGTACATACCCCACCCCCCAGGCATATCAGGCCTTGCAGTTCAGAGGATTTACTAACCGCTAATGTGTGGAAGGACACGTAATGCAGGACACATAGTGAAACTCATTGGCCTCTACAGGCATAGATCAGCTAGACCAGTGGTTCTTTATGGGCAAGGGGGGAGGCGGTGGCAGGTGAAGATGAAAAGAGACAGGCAAAAACCACCTCAGAAACCTTTTTGGGGAGCAACTTTCTATTATCAATTAATTTTATTAATGGCAATAATAATTTATGACACTTGCAAGTGCCCTGGTTACAAGAAACAGGAAACACACAGATAATTAAAACCCAACTGAACCTGCTTTTACTCCATGTAAGGTTATTGATATGGAGATGAGGCTTAAAACACAAAACAATACACACATGAATTGAGGGGGAAGGAACTAAAATGGATGTAGATTGTGATATTATGAGTTTAGGGTTACTCAGCTTATACATGAAAGTCATTTGGATGCACAGTCTTGCTCTCACATTCTTAGGATTGTCCACAGAAAATTGTGTGCACCTGTACCGAAGACCCTCAGAATATTTGGTCCCCACCAACTTTATTCAGAGAATTTTAATCAGCGGTCCTCTCTCAGGTTTCGTTGCCATGGATTGAAGCAAATTCTCTGAATTCAACCTTGCATGTGAAGAAAGGGGCTGTTTTTAAAAAAAAAATTCACCTTTAAAACTTTGCCTTATATTTCAGTGCCCTGATCACATTTGCTCAGTACCTCCAGAAGTGCTCCTATGAATCCTTAAATAAACTGGTGAAGGTTGTTGTCGATCTTGCACATACCTGTGTTGCCAATGAGGATGCACCGGGATGCACAAAATCAGTGGTAGGCAAAACATCTGTGGTTCTGTTTCTTCTCTATTTGCACTGCAAACACAGCAGCATGATACAGCAGTGAGTTGTTAAAATAATACTGTAATACTGTAATGAATACTGTGATCTGTTTAAAGCTTTCTTTTTTGATATTACCAATAAGATACTTGGCAGGGTGTATATTCTAAAATAACAGGCTTATCCTATGTAAGAATGGAGTATTTCAAACCTTCATGACTCAGTAGCTTATGTCCCACTGACTTCCTCTGGGATATAAACTCCTGAGTCACCAGAGGCCAGATATTTGAAGATATTTAAAAGCCTAGAAATGGATGTCATCATGTCAAGCATAGTGCTTGCTAGAAGGAAACACTGGCCCTGTCTACATGGGTGGCAGACTGCACAGTTGTTACTGTGCAGTTATTTAGTACTTGCTTAATCAAGTACTAAATGACTGCACAGTAACCAGCACTACTGTGCATTACCATCCCTGCACGGTTCTTTTTTTATACTACCGTGTATAGTATTATACACAGCATAGTACTATAATAATACTAGAATACTGCTGTGCAGTACCATCACTGTCATGGCTAGTGCCCACCACCCCTACTGTGTGGTAGCAATGAGCTTGTTGCTACTGCACAGTAACATCTCATGTAAATGTGCCCACTGGTCCAAGTTACAACTTTTAGCTCTACTACCAAATCTCAGAGATGTCAATCCAAGTTAAAATGCTAGCCAATGCTTTCTGATCATAAGGAACCGAAGTGATCAACAAGGTAATAGAGCCATTAGATCTGTCAAACGATTAAAAAATGTGATTGTGATTCGTTGTGCAATTAAAAAAATAGTTACAATTAATCACGATTTTAATTACACAAGTAAAAACTCAAACATTATGCACAGAAAAACTCAGAATTATGCAAAATTATGCAGGTACTTTGTATGGTTGTGGCACACCTGTAGGAGGGAATTTGTGAAGGTGTGGGGGGATGTGGGTGTGCGTGTGGCAAAGGCAGCAGAGTGCAGAGCCCTGGTCTGCAGCAGGCAGCCCACCCTCACCTCGCATGAAAATCTGAGGGGCATGTGCTCACATGCCTCCCTCAGGGATGCACCCAGTGGTGGGGAGCCGCCCCCACCCCTCCCTGCACACCTGGATGAGTCACCCACAGCTCTGTCCCATGATCTGCCCTGGCTCTGGGTCCCATTCACCCCAGCCCCTGCCTCACTCCCTCCCTCACTGTGTGGGCCTCAATTTGCCCCCTCATCCCTTCCCTCCCCCCTGCCACCCTTTCCTTCTCTCTGCCTCCCTCCCTCTCCACAGACTTACTGGTGTGGCCCTGCTCTACATGCAGCGTGCAGGCTGTGGCTGCTTGTGTGTATCTGTGTCTGTGTCTGTGTGCGCGTCTACCCTCCTCTGCTGCAGCATGTTTTCAGTCATGGATCTATGACAATTTTTATTGAAAAAGTCATAGAGTATGTTCAGCTGTATCTTCTGTTAAAGAAACTTAAATGAGTTTTCAAAACGAAGATGTACATCACGTTTTCCATAAGCAACCTTAATGCTGACCCTCGGCAATGTATGTATTCTACCCCTCTCACTTTAGCCTGCTATTTTCTTGGATGAGATCTGCCAAATACAAACGCTTCATGATTCATATGGGGAGATGGCTGACTGTTGCACTAAAGCTGACCCTGAAAGAAACCAGTGCTTTCTGTCATTCAGAACAGCCTACCCAACATTCATTAAACCATATGAAAAACCAGAACCTGAGGCAGTATGCAGAGAATTTCATGAGGACAAGAAGTCATTCCTGGGACAGTAAGAACACTGAATTTTACTTGATATAGAGATATTCAGCAAGGTACATGAGATATTCTGATGCACAGGATCACACGGTAAAACATTTGCCTCCAATTAACTTGGAAATAGTTGTACATGCATGTTACAAACAGTCTATTACTTGTGCAGATGTTTGAATAAGCATCTGGTCAAACTCCTTCAAAAGTTGAACTTCTGATGAAAATCTTCATTCAATTCTAGGATTTTTTTCCCTTTTGGAATGTTTTTCAAGTGAAAAATTACATTTCTTCAGATACACATATTTGTGGAAATGTGTCCAGAAATTTTGACTTTAGGGCAAAAAAGGAAACTTACCCAATAATTGTTCTAGTTTTGTTTTCCCACTGCCTATTCTTTCACCCTGCCCTCCTCCCCTTCCCCCTCTTCTTCCATTTTATTACTGAAAACAATAAGACAAAAACAATCCACAATGAATTGAGTGGCTGAAAAAAAAGAAAGAAATTTGCTCCATGTCAGTCATTAGTTAATCCTACTTAGGACATGGTTGGATACAATCCATGTATCATTGGTTGGCATGCCACAAGGAAAGTTTTGTTTTCTAAAAATAGTTGTCTCAAAAATGACTTCTATAGATTTGATACTTTTTTTTTGCTGAAATATGTGTGTTTGTATGTTCCCTTAATTACAGCTACATCTACAGGGTTGCAAGAAGACTTCCTTTTGTTTATGCCCCTACAATTCTTGCCTTATCTATTGACTATGAGCATGCAGTTGAAACCTGTTGTGCAAGAACTGACATTGGTGCTTGTTTGGATGAAAAGGTATTCAGATTTTCCATGTAAAACACCAAGTGGTATATGGCTTATACACTAACATTTACCTTCTGACCTACAGAATTGTTTGTTTTACAAATTTAGGTGTAAGAAAAAACTGTCAGCTTCTTTATGAGTATTTAAGTTTCTTTCTGTCATAGTTGTTTTCGATACCTTCTTGGAAGCTTGGAATTAAAACAAAATTAAAACAAAAGCCTTCCTGATCACTCTCACAATTCTTGCATAGTACTCATACTCGTTAGGCTCTTTTTTGAGCCGTGAACATGAATGACAGATCACTGGGAATGAAGTTAGTGGTGTATAAAAATGACAAGGAAAATCTTTACATACTATTGTGAAAACCCTTGCAAGGTTTTTCCAAGCTATCTCATTGCCCAGAACTGTCATTATTTCTGAATTTTTCAGAAAGTACTTTGATTTCAGTGCAACATTACAATTTGTGGTAGATGACAATTTTTATTATTTGTGTGAAAGTTTGTCATACTACAAATGGAGTCTTGTATTAACATGCACGTGATCTTTCACAGAAAACTATTTAATTGAAATGGCAAGTTGCAACAGACTAGGCTGCAAAAATAGTTAAAGGAATTTCACATTCTACTAATTTCACACGACATTTCTCATGAAAAAGGGATTTATTTTCTACAACCCCCCCAAACAAAAACACAAAAACCCCTCCATAGTTTTATGTCCCTTTTTGAGCCTGTTTTGTCTTCCAGTTATTAGCATTGCTCAGAAGTAGCAAGGGAAAGGTCCTGGAGTAATCATCTAGGGTAAGATAGCAGGGAACCTTGTCAGTGCACACGTGCAAAAGAAATAAATATTCCTTTACATCCTGGGAAGTCATCTCCGCAACTCTGGTCCAGGCATGCAGAAGTCAACAGGAACTGTGATCCTATTACCACCTGCCTCAAGCTGGTGAACAGGGAGTGGGTGGGAGGAACCAGGTAATGGGTAAAGGCCTGGTTCCGCTCTGTTTGTACTGAGTGTGCATGGACAATCAGCAAAAAATTTGCTTGGTGTAGACCAGCAAAAAAATGTCTCTCTGCATAGGGTTTCTGGTAAAAATTACTCTCTAGGCTTTTCTATATTTTGAATGTTATGGGCTAGGTTGTGTCTTCATTTGTACCCAGGCCCCGGTGGCTTCAGTTTGATTGTCTGGGTGTAAGACAGATTCACCTGATTCCCTAAAAGTTTAGGGATGTGTAATTTGATTGAAAACATTAGGAATACTTAGTTGCAGTGCAAGGTGCAACTCTGAGAGAAAGTGAGAGAGAGTGTTTGCACACAGACATATATGCCAACAGCTAGCCATTTACAATCCAGCAGTTTATATAAGAAATGTTGGTGCTTGTTCTCTCAACATGTAATCAGGAAAAAGCTTTAGGTGTTTCTAAGTTCTTCCATTAAGTGTGACCACTTCATCTCACAAGTTGTTTCTTCCATGCCAGGTCACTGCCCTAAAGGACGAATTGATAAGATACACACATATAATTGTAGAATCTTGAAGACGTTTGGAGAGAGAATTTTCAAGGCAGAGTAAGTGTCCTTGCCACTATTTTACAACAAAATAAACTGGTTGTTCTAAAATCTTAAATATTCACTTCTGATGCCTTTCTCTGATGTATCCGTGTAACTCCCTTGCACTTACTGGGTTTGAGGATCACCCTCATAATAATCTTGGAAGAATTTCAATTCCAGAAGCTAGTCCTTACTTTGCATAAAGATGAAACCAGAATAGTCTTTTGCCAAATCTGGGCCTGTTCTTGCAGTGCTGTCTGAACACAAGACCTATTTACTTCAGTATGTAATAGAATTGCAGCTTAGTTTTTGTAGACAGCAAAGGGGGAAAGTGCATATTCTTTGCTGACAGGGATTGTTAATGGAAAGCTCATTACCTGGAAAAAACAAACAGCTTTAGAGTACAACTTGCTTCGTGGCAGCTGTGGCCTTATGTAAGATTGCATGATTTGCCTCAGAATCAGATACTTTGTGTTCCATGCATATATTGTCAAATTTGTCTTACATGTGAATCTTACATGTGATAACTCAAAAATATGAGGTTGGGGGTGTAATTGGTAGCCGTGTTGGTCTGAGACAAAAAGAAATGCAAAACTCTAGAACTCTTGGTTCAGAGATGACACTTTTATTAGACCAACTAAGAAATTGCAGAGAAAATGCCTTTTATAATATGAATATGAAGTTGGGCACTTTTGGGAACAGTTAAACAAACCCAGACTCTAAACCTGGAATCCATGAGCATGCTATGCATTGGAGAACAGTCTCTCAATTTTAATGCTGTTAGGTTCCAATGAGGTCTTTCTGCCGATTTAGTCTGACCTCCTGTGTAAACACAAGACTGATTTCTTTCAGTGACCCCTACAACAAGGCTAGCAAGTTGAGTTTTATCTACAGCATGTTTGAGAGAGACTGGTAACCTCAATTTAAAGCTGCTAAATACAAAAAAAATTGTCAAAGCCCCATAATTTAGAGCAACCTCAGTTTCAGTGATTTGCAACTTTTGTTTTCAATGTTGAGCTTTACATCAGACAGAGGTGTTTCTGAATTTTATCTGTTTCTTCAGCACTCTTGCTTCGATTAGCCAAAAATATCCAAAGGCTCCATTTGCAGAGATTTGCAAAACAGCGGAGGATATTTCTGATGAACACAAGGAATGTTGTGATGGTGACATGGTGGAGTGCATGGATGACCGAGTAGGTTCCTTTATTTATTTATTTTTTCAAAGCATTGACATAGTCAAAGAACTGGGATGGATGCTATCTCTTATTGCCTATTTACTTATGGCTCTTTATCTTCACATTCCAGGACTGAGTGCCTACATCCTTAGCTCTTATAGGTTCAGGGCTAGATCCTTAGGTGGGTTGTATATGACATGGGGGTTTAATTCTCCCTAAACTGAAGTGGTGGTTTTTTAAAAATACTGCTTCAATTTAAGGCAAAGTAAACCCCTGTGTTGTATACACTCATGTCAGACCCCAAGCCTTACCTGCCTCTCCAGTGGTGGGTAGGGGAGCGCAAGTTGCTGGCAGGCAGAGCGGTCCCTGAGCTGTAGGTGTGTGGGGAGTGGTCTGGTGCTTCCCTCCATGGCAGCGGGGGCCCCTCCCCCAGGTGGCACCCACCCGCAGGCACCAGGCTCGGGCAGCCAGGCACCCGAGGGGCACCACAGCTGCAGAAGGAAGCACTGGGCCCCTGCACAGCCCAGGCAGGCAGGCAAGCTCTGGGGGACAAAAAAAAAATGTTCAGGCTCACTGCTTTTTTTTTTTTATTTCTGCAGAGCCTGCCTTCCCGGGCTGCTGTTGGGCTGCCTGCATGGGCTGCCTGTACAGCCCCTGAGCCTCACGGAGCCTGGTGCTTGCCTCTGTGGCTGTAGGGTAGGAAGCTAAAACTCCTTGGAGGTGTTTTACTTTGCAGTGCCCCAAAGTAAATTGCTACATCCCAAAGTCATTTAAGGTGCATTACACCATTGAATGTGCTACAGCGGCTGGAATTAACACTCAATACACCACTGAATGTGCAAACAGTAGTGCTACTAAAGCAGTGCAACAGGCATTTAACCCACTTTAAACCTACTTTAAAGTGTCATCTGCAAATGCCCATATCTAGTATAAGTGGAGTCCCCTCATAATTTCAAATGAGTCATTGTTCTACTGGCTCTGGTTGTAATCCTTAGACAGAAGGTATCACTTTGACTAAAAGCCGCCTGTTGGACCTTGTCAAGCTCAAATCTGCACATCAAATCTAGGGAAACAGATGATGCATCTTGAGATGCTGCAGTACACTGGGAGGTTCAAGGAAGCCAGTAGCCCAGTGACTCTCAACAGGAAGCTGCAAGATCTTTTGAAGTATGCCACATAATGTGAACAAAAAGGGCAGGTATGAGGAGATAAACAGATAAGAGCAGGCTGAGGCATTGTCCAGTCCCTCTGCAAGGAGATAAGCAGTGTAATAAATATATTATTTTTTGATGGGATGCTGCTCAATACACACAAGTTATGGAGGGATGCCTTGAGCCTAACAAGGAATGCCTTGAGTCTAAACGTATTGAGAATCACTGCAGTAGCAGAAAACTCTTGCCCCTGCCCTCTCTGTACAGTGCTGCACTTTAGATTCAGTCATGAAGACGGGAAGGGAGGAGGTTCAGAGCATTATTTCTGGGTCATGAGGGAGAGTCAAAGCATACTTTTTTAGACCAAATTTTGAAGGGATCTGCCAGCACCAGTTTAACAATACTCTTGCAATAAGTGCTTTTCAGCTTTACAGGGCAGTTCACCTTGGCAAGGAGTGCAGTACCAGTCATTAGTGTGCACTCTATGATTTATTGTAAAATGCCTGTCTATGTGGACTGGTGTGTACCTTGCAGACCCACAAGCCAGTAGCATCCAGGACTAGACCATGTAGTGGTAGTTGACACATCCTACATTGAACAGCATAGGTTGGCAGGGTAAAGGAGACTTGAAGATTGCTGAATCTCTTCACCCACCCCATTAACTTCCAAAGACTAAGGGATAGGATAGCCTCCCGCAAGCTGAGTCATTCAGTGTTGCAGGAATGTCATTGTTCCAGTAGACCCTAGGGTCCAAAGCTGGGAGTATGGCTGGTGCTCTATCAACTCTAGGCTGTGCTTTACTGATTTCTGCCTCCTGAAAAACATCTCTAGGGAGTCACACATTTTCTTAGAAAAGTGGTAGGAGCAGTGCTAAATTGAGCCTTGAAAGGGTAAGAAAAAGAATAGCCGAAATGCCTTTTAACTGGTGTTATATTCTACCTTTTGCAGACACAAATTGTGGAACATATCTGTTCCAACCAAGAGGTCTTCTCTAGTAAAATCAGAGAATGCTGTGAGAAACCCCTGGTGGAGAAGTGTCAGTGTGTTGTTCAAGCAGAATTTCATGACAAACCTACAGACTTGCCTCCAATAGCTGAGAAATACATACAAGATCCAGACGTGTGCAAACACTTTGAGGAAGAGCACAAAAAGTTCATAGATTTCATAGATTTCATAGACATTAGGGCTGGAAGGGACCTCGGGAGATCATCGAGTCCAGCCCCCTGCCC
>NW_017728912.1:37025420-37030488 GCF_001723895.1 Crocodylus porosus
TCGGGACTTTGAGTGGGAGCTCTGTAGTAGACTCCCACCGTTGTGTCCCCTGTGCCGAATTCCCCACGAATTTTTACCCAGAGGGTCTCTAGCTGTCCATGCCGGTTGCCAACATCAGCTTGCAGGGACATGGGAGAGTACGTAATACAGATGTTGCACATTCTTATATCCAGCTTGTTATATTTGTACACAGGTAGCTGGACTGGCAGGCAATAAGTAGATCCATTCAAATGCCTAAATTATGAGGGCTTGATCTTCTACTGGTGACTGCTCTGAATGGACATCATTTTACTCCTGCTGAGAAATTGGTACAGAGAGTATGCTACACACAGTTAATCAGAACATGAGTCCCTTTTCTGGTTTTAGTGCATTGAACTTTTAAGATTAAGGATTTTTCCTGGAGTTCACTTATATTTGTGTAAATTGGGAATGGATCCATTCAAGCCAATGGAGTCATATCAGTGTGAAAACTGGCTTAAGAGACTGGTCCATCTTTCACTGAGGTGAACTGAAAAGGGAGTTTGAACAGGCCTTAGACAAGATCACATTCACAATATCTACTACTTTGCATTTCAGATCATCATATTCTATGCTCAAAGATAACGATAAAATCATGCAGTACTTTGATGTCTAAGCAGCTATCATAAGCATCCCCAAAATAAGTATATTTTATTAGAGTTGTGGTCACTTCTCCCGAGATGAAGGATACTTCCTTACAATTGTCAAGAGATGCTGCTAAAAAGACAAAACCCATTTCAAATCTTGTTGTCCATCTAACTTGCTCATATCAAAAGAGCAGGCACTTAGTGACAGTGCTCACTGAAGAAACTATCTATTTTATTCTTCAGTTTTCTAATGCTGGCAGTTTTTAAATGTTACAGGTTTCTCTATGACTATTCAAGAAGGCACCAAGGGTTCTCTACTCCAATGCTTCTGAGGATTGCTAAACAATATGAAGACCTCCTGGAAAAGTGTTGCAAAACTGAAGACTCTTCTCAATGTTATGGAAAAGTGGTAGGTTCCACTATTCATTCACACAATAGGAAAAAAACAGTGTTTAGATAGTGACTATAATGAACTGATTACCTCCAGTAAATCTCTTACAATTGGACAGGTAGAGTAGCATACTTAAAATAATATGATGGCCACAGTCAGGTTCCTAATAAACATACACCCACATTATTAAAGCAACCTCAGAGATATCTGGCCAGTAGCTTCTGCAGAGAGGCCAAAAAATCACTGAGCACAGGAAAAGAACTATCTGCTGGCTCTGAGATGGCTTCTCTGATTGGGAATTCAGGGACAGCCTTGGAGAAGCTTATTTTTCTGCTAACTGTTAGCTTGGGGATGTTAAGAATGTAGTCTCCAGAGCTACTCAAGTGTATTAGAATCATGAATGTACAAATATATAATTTCTGTGCCAAAGAGCCTGCAGTATAAGTAGGCACAGATTTTAAAGTGAGACAGTATTCAAATGGAGTTTCAGAAGGTAAAAACAGTTTTACTTTATACACTTCTAACAAGATCCAAAGGAAATAAATTGAAGCTAGAAAAATCCCAATACAAAATAAGAGAAAAAGTACTATGAATAGCTTGGTAACAGAGTATTCACATAGAGAAGAGACTATGGCATCGTTCATGCTATACATCTCTGATTTAGTTAGCCTATAAGGTGCAAATCTATTCTGCAGGCTAATGTGGTTAACTACCTCTCTCTGCAGACACTGTGGCATTATTTTGAATAACAGACATTGCAAATCGCAAAAAATAGTGGAATCCATTCCCGAGAAGGGCAATACCATGGTTGTGGCATTAGTTTGTGTGTCATCACGACAGTGGGTGCAATGCTTTGCTCTGCCACAGATTTTGGGTATGTCATTTTGGCTCCTGCTTCAGTTCCCCATCAGTATATTAGGAAAACTACCCTACCTTATATAGGGGGTCCTGTGAGGGTAACAAAATTACAGTAATGGTTTCTCAGCTCCTTTGAATCCATGGCCATCTTTAGTCATTGCAAGAAATCTGAAATTAGTGCAGTGCTATTTTGGCATGAGGTAGCACTGTGCAGACTTACCTGGACTAATTCTATAGGTATGACCTCCTAAATTGGAGTAGGGCACATGGCTTAGAGCTAATTACCCTGCCTACAGCACAACATTAAGGTGACTATATATATACTGTTTGTGGGGGGTAATGTGTCTAGCAGAGATCCTACTGAGGTGCCAGGTAGGATACTGCTTGGCCCACAGGAACGTTCAGGGCCAGGTCATTCTAGTAATGACCTCCTATATCTGTCCTTGCAGCCTACCAATAGTATATACTCAGCCAACTATACCATAAGAACATGATAGGATTCTCAGTTGCTATAATTATAAAGTCCAGAACCATGCCTTAGAACTAACAGAAGCAAAAAAGCAGCTACATTGGAAGTAAACGTGTTTGGAAGGGAGCAGAGTGTGCCACTTCTAAGGGTATGTCACCTTACATAATAGGCTGCTAACAAGCATTATATTTCCTGGCAGGAAGAAGAATTCTGAAATCACATCCAAGAGACTGAAAACCTTGTAAAGGCAAACTGTGACCTTCTTAAAGAAGGAGAATTTGAATTCCTAAAAGTGTATGTAGCTTCTGAAAAGTAGCTTCTCATTTAAATCATAAATGTTTGAATTTGGTAAAGGTGAAATTTCTAGGCATGGACAAGCAGAACAATGACATAACCCATGGGTGACTGGTGTCACCTTACTCAGGGGGAGCACATGCCCCCCCCAGCAACCAGTCAGTGACCAGGGGGGTTCCCCTGCAGCTGATCTCACTGACCAGAGTGGGGGATCCCCTCCGCAGCTGATCTCACCAGCTTCTGGAAGTGGCCAGGGTGCTTCCACTCCATGGCTGGCACTTGTAGGGGGGGCACCAAGGGGGGTGCGCAGCACGTCAGGAGGGGCACCAGTGCTTTTGGGGGGTGCATGCTCACCCCCGTGCATCTCCTATGCATTGCCACTGGCTTAACCCATGTTCTGCTGGCACTTTAGAAAAAGCCATTATTCCAGTGCTGGGATGAAAGAGCTTCAAAGGTAGTATGGAGAGATGGGCCACATTAGGAGGATAGGGAGGGTGGGATTTATTTGCTGCAGCTGCTGTGCCTGCTGAAATGGAGAAAAGTTAGTACTGCTTTGGACAGACTGGATTGTACTTTCTCAAACTGGCCTAGCTTGGTGATTTGCTGCTAAGATTTTGTTCAACAGTGATCATTCAGTGTGGGCTCTTGTGACTTCAGGGTTCTTATCCGCTACACCAAGAAAATGCCTCAGGTATCAACAGAAACAATGCTTGAAGTCGGAAAGAAAATTATATTAGCTGGTGTCAAATGCTGCCAGGAACCTGAAAACAGACGTATAGCTTGTGCTGAGGGATATGTGAGTAGACTTCTTTTTTTATCTTTGTATCCTCTTCAGCAGGTTTTCTTTGTACTTCACCAGTAGTTTTTTATGAAATCTGCCTGAACTTACTGTCAGTAGCCATTTTGTCCACAAAATAGCTATGGATTTTTGAAGAAGTCAATGTATGAAGCACTGGAAACTTTGGTCAATATTTTCAAATGTAGCTGCCTCAAAATCAGCCCTTACATCCACAACTTCTCCATATTCAGGGAAGCTGGGCACCCAAAGCCATTCCCATTGATGTCAGTTTTATTTTTCATAGAAAAGTTGGGTTAGGAAACCTTAAAGACCATCTTCCTACTACAGGCTAAGATTTTATCCTATCTTGGCTTTTGTTCCTCTGAAATAAATAAAACCCACATTAATTTGGATTGAATCTGTGGCTGTTGAGAAGTACTAAGTAATCCATTAAAGAAAAACTGTGCTTATTTAATGCACTTCAATAGCCTTAACATTTTCAAAATAAGGTTATAGCAATTCTGAGCAAGTCCTAGACCTAGATGTGGGACCTAGATATAGACCTAGATGTGGTCAGAATTTGGTGAAAACTGATACAATTTGTGAAACTAGTGGAATGAAATCTCAATGTGGAACAAGTTTAATAGTAAAAGAAACTGTTCAAGGCTAAATATGTAGTTGGAAGAAGCCAAAATTGATCAGCTGATACCAACATTGATGTACTCCAGCTGAAGGGCAGGCTAGCTATAGATCGTGAAAAATTATATCACCTTTCTGCAAGATGAATACTTTCCATGCTCAGCCCTGAAATGCTAGTTATCACAAGAGCTTTAATAAAATAATGCTTTTCCAAAGACTGACTGTAGGAAATGTTTAAAGGACATGCCAAATAAGCAGAGCTCTCTTCAGACTGTATGGGTGGAAGCTGACATCACCTTTATGCCTCCATAAAAACAATTATGGGGGTACAAAATGAAGCCAAATAGACAGACATCCCTATCTTCTGTTGTGTCACAGATACTCAAACTTGTGGCCATTACAAAAGGTAGTGATACATTGAGCCACTTCATTGTGGTCAACATCTACAGGCAGTCCTCGACTTACAACGTTTCGAGTTACATCATTTCATACTTACGACATTTATAAATTGACACCCTGTTTCAACTTTATGACGTCAGTTTTGACTTTACAACACTTGATCTGATTCGACACCACTCCAGCGAACAAGTTTGCTGTCTTGCCAATCTCCCTGGAGAACATCTGTCCAAACTTCCTTGGGCACATTTTTTAAGAAAGCAGACTAGACTCCAGAAAAACCTGTAGCCAAGACTCCTGAGAAGACTGCAGCCAAGAAGCCTTCAAAAAGTCCAACCAAGAGCCCTTCAAAAAGTCCAGCAAAGTCACCTCAAGACTATAATCTTCATGCCATTAGGAAGAATTCCAGAATAACTGAATGTATGACGTCTTTATTTTGTGCTCACCTTGGAGCTTTGCTTCAGGAATAGTGGAAACTCATAGATCATAGACTGTACAATTTGGGGCATGGATACATTTATTACTCTTGTTAATGTTCAAGCCAAAAGTGTTGTGACCTTTGTTTTATTCCTCTCTCTTTGTTTCATAGTTTCATAGTTTCTAGGGTCGGAAGGGACCTGAGCAGATCATCTAGTCCG
>NW_017728912.1:37030499-37043648 GCF_001723895.1 Crocodylus porosus
CCCTCTGCCCCACTTACCTTAGGGGGATCAGCTGCTGCTGCCCCCGCTGCTGCTCCGCTCGCTTCTGCTGCTCTCGCCTCCACTCCGGGTCAGGTAAGGGGGCACACATGTGTGCAAGACTGGATGTGTGCAGGACATGTGTTCAGCTGGACATGCTGATTCAAGAAATGTGTGAGAGACAGAAGGCTGTATCTGTAAATGATCAAGTTGCCCACTGCTGTAGTGCCTCCTATGCTAACAGGAGACCTTGCTTTACCAAATGGCGTGGATGAAAACTATGAGCCTCCCCCATTCAACCCAGCCATGTTTGACTTTGGTGAGAATTTATGCAATGCTCCTCTTGCAACACAACAAGAAACCCAGCTTAAGTAAGATCTTTGTTTATACTACGAATCTTCTGAAAATCATAGAATCAGAATATCCTAATTAGAAGTGGTTTCAAATTAAACACAAATTCTCACTGTGCATAGAAAATGATCATAGGACTGCTTTAGCAGATAATCATAATAGCAAAACTTAAAACATCTTTGGCTAGTTTCAAATAATTAGTGTGTTGACTACAGTTATCCCTGCAGAATTTACTGGGCCAGCTCCTGAGTTGGCATAATCCATTGACTAGCTCACTTTACATCATGTAAATGTGACTCATCCCACAAACACTGAGGAGTTTCTAAGAGTCCAGTTTATTTTCTTTGCAGTGAACTCCTGCGGCTTCGTTCATTTTCCAGGGAGAAAATGAGGTTAAGAAGTCTCTCTTTTAGGATTCCATAGGCTTTAAGATACTTTAGTGCAGAGATAATTAAGGTAGGATTGCTATAATTTTTAATAAATAATTTTCCAACCTTTTTTCTCCTTTTTTGCTTCTTAGGAAGAGGGAGGGGAGCAAAAAGAAACATTCAGCACAGGAACAGAGTGCCTGCAGGGAGACCAGTCTGAGCTAGTGAACTGCCTGAGAAACATGGGAAGGCACATGATTTCTCTCTTTATTGTTCATCATCAATGTTATTATCTTATTTTCCTGACAGACATGGTCACAACTACTTTAAAGCACATGGTAACTTTGCAGAAGAAGTTCAAGAAGGCTTTTCTTGATCGTTTTGTATCTTGTGCCAACGTGAAAGGACAAGTGAAGTGGACAACAAGTGCATTGAGGCTGGAGTCACAGGCAGCATAGAAGCAAACATGATTGGAGATTATTTAGACCATGGGTTGGGAATGTTTTTGGTCAGAGCACCAAAAACACCCCAACTTTGACCCATGCCTTGACTTGGCATGCCAGAGGTAGATGGCAGGGGAGTTGTGAGGGGCCCGAACCTCGTTGCTGGTGGTGAGTACATATGTGTCTCTGGGCAGATGGTAGGGGAGGGGCTGGTGTTGTGCTGCCCTGGCTGCTCCCACACTGTGTGCCCTAAGGTGTGTGTGAAGGTGCTGCTGCCATGGAGCTGGTGCCAGGCCTCCAGACCCTGGTACAGCTGTTTTTAGTCTGCCCACCACCTCCTATAGCTGCCCAGAGCCCGGGCTGGCTGTGGTAGGCAGCTGGGAGGCTGCGAACAACTGCACTGGGAACTGGAGCCTCAGCTGGGCTCTGTGGCAGTGGCTCCACACACGCCTTGGGGCATGCGATTGGGAAGTGGTGGGAGCAGCAGAACTCGGGCCCCTTCCCTGCTGTCTGCCTTCAGGGGCATGTGCAGCTGCCACTGCTATGGAGCCCAGCTGGGGCTCTGGAGCCCAACCACAGCCTGGTACAGGTGTTTGCAGTCTCCTGGCTCACCTGTCACAGCTCACCTGGGCTCTGGGCAGCTGTAGCAGGCAGCCGGGAGGGAAACAGCTGCATGGGGGGCTGGAGCCCCAGCACTGTGATGGTGGTGGCTCACACATGCCTTGGGTTGCATAGCGAGCAAGGGGCCAGGGTCAGTGCTGCCCCTGACCCCTTTCCAGCCATGCACCCCAAAGTGCATATGCAGCTGCCGCTGCTGTGGAGTGCAGCTGGGTTTCTGGAGTCTGGTGCAGCTGTCTGTAGCCTCCTGGCTCCCTGCAGCAACTGGCCTGAGCTCTGGGCAGCTGCTGCCTGCCACAGAGCCTGGACTGCTTGCAGCAGGGGTTGTAGCTTCCCCACCACCTGCTGCAAGCAGCCCGGGCTCTGTGGCTGGAAGCAGCTTCCCAGAGCCTGGGCCAACTGTGGCATGCCAAGCAAAATGGCCTCTCTTGCCATGCTCTGGCACATGTGCCAGGGGTTGCTGACCCCTGATTTAGACTAAGATTTTTGGGGTGACATTTCTCATGCTCAACATGCGGGGATGACTGCAAATCCCATTGGACTTAAGGGAAAGACTCCCAGCAGTTTCACTAGATCAAGTCCATGCTGAGCAGAGCAGAACTCAAGAGAATATGCTGCTCTGGGCATTTCTAAAATCGCTGTGTAGACCCCGGCTCATCAGAGGCCTTAGGGAAATGCAATATCACACACCTACAAGTCAGACTAATTGGTGTCAGCTGTGTTAATTATGTTTTGCTCTCATTCCAGATTGCTTGTCAACCTCATTAAATGCAAGCCCAGTATGACTGATGAACAACTGGGAAAAATCATTGCAGGTTTTATAGAAATGGTAGATAAGTGCTGCAAGAAAGAAGACCATGATGCCTGCTTTGGTGAAGAGGTATGCCCCATCTGTTTTCATGGATCAGGCTTTAGTCCTGATTCAAAGAAAGCATACATGGAGGGTGTGGATATCTGCATCTTAATCAAATGGTGCAGCCATCACAAGACAATTCTCTCTGGGTGTGCACTAATAAGTTTGTCAGCAGATTAGTATTATCATGGATTTGGTATCTTTGCTACTCATTAGCCAGGTATGACTGTGGTAGTATAGCGATCAGGCCAAGAAAGGATTTCATTTGACTAATTTATTTTGGAAAATAGTTTCTCTAGAAACTGTGTTCTAGAGGATGGAGGCACCATCTAGTTCAGGGATTCTCGACTAGGTCACCATGGCACCCTGGGGTGGCTTGATATCTTTTCAAAGGTGCTGCAGGGTGCCACATTATGTTAGCACAATTAGGTGTACAAGCGAGATTTACAAGATGAACTCAGAGATTTCACCTAGGAATCTATAATGTTAAAAACATCCTGTTGTGGTCTTTATGAGTTCTTTGCAGCAGCAGAATTGCTGTTTTATTTTTCTGTAGTGAAAAAATAAATGAAATCTAAGAGGTGGTATTTTCTGAGAGGTGCCATTAGTCTAATGAGGTTGAGAACCACTGATACCGTCTGACCTTCAATGTCACCAAGGTCTCAGCAGTTAAAGAACACAGAAGTTTCTTGATTAAAACCTTTATCGGTTATTCCCAATGATTGTCTCTCACAAATATTTCTTATCTTTTTTTCCCAGGGCGCAAACCTTATTGTTGAAAGTAGAGCTACCCTAGGAATTGAAGTCTAACGTATGGCAGGTAAGAAAAACACTATATATGTACTGTGCATTCCTCCTTCAGAGGAAATGAGATCATGGTTGGATAGATACCTGCTTCTTTTGGTGAACTGTTTGTGTTATTATAGAGGCCATGTTCCTAGATCATGGACCAGGATCCCAGGGTGCAGGGCGTTGAATAAAAAGAGGACAGAGAGATAGTTGCCCCATGTGGGGAGTGATCAGCAGCAGTGGCAGCAGCATGATCAGGGTTGGCAGACCCCACTGCAGTCCCCCGGGGCAGAGGGTGTGGAGGTGGGAATAAACCCCCTCCCTGCCCCCTCTGCCTCAGGGAGCCATGCCAGCTAGCCTCTAGGTGTGCCCGTGCCCCTGCAACTGCAGTAGCAAGGGGGGAGCAACAGGCAGACCCTGGCTTAGGTCTGTGCCAGTGGGACAGGGACTGGGGAAATAAACCCCCTCCCTGGCCAATTTGCTTCAGGCTACTTCCAGTAAGTCACCCCCTGCTCTAGCATCCCCCAGCTCCTGGCCTGAGCAGCTGCAGGCATATGCCTGCATTTCTCAGTCCAGAGGATATGTCTGTTCACTTGCAAATTGATTCAATCTAGGCAGGTTAGACTACCCTGCAAAATATTGAATCAATTCAGGCTCTGGCATTTTGAATGTCTATCCCTAGCCCAAATGTTCCCACATCTAACCTTGAGTCTAGAATGAAGTGAAAATCTCCATTGTCTTCAGTTAATTAACAGACTTGATCAATGAAATTTTTAAAAACTTTTCTTTATTTTTCACTTCACCGTAGGAATATCACTGAAACATTTCTGGAAACCCTTTTTTTTTTCAAAATGTTACGTATCAATTTAAACAGAATTTTAAACCGTTGGCCGTTACCAAGATACAAACAAAATGCATGAGAAGATGAACAGAAGAATTTATTTGTTGTCTTCCCTAATGGTAATCTAGAAGGGAAATGAAAAAAAAGGATTATGTCATAAAACACAGTAATGTATTCTAAAGTTGTGTGCGCCATATGAGAAGTGACAAATCAACCATTTGGGACAGTAACTGTGCAGTTGGGTTAAGAGTCCATTTGCAATTAGGCCTGTTGCAGATGGATCTGGGAAAGTCATTCTGTGGCTATACACCATGCATATAGGCCTACTATGTTATGGATAGACTGTTGTGATCCTCCTGGTAACAGCTGAGCACCCCCCCCCAACATTTATTTTACCCTCCTCATGTCCCAGTGTGGTTGGGTCAGGGTTCTAGAGATGAATCCTGTGATTGACCCTCACACCTCAGTGAAGAGGTGATTGCAGGGGCAGGTTCAGGATTTACTAAAGAGGGATGCACCACACCACCCCTCAAACCATGAGGAATCGTCTGTGGAATGGCAAAGCACGTCTGGAGCCCCTGGGTCAGATTGGGACTGCAGGGAGCTGGGCATGGAGTGGGCACATGAAGGTAGGAGGAACCTGCCCCCCAGTGATACCACTGCCTCTATCCCCTGCTGACCTAGGAGGGTAGGAGCCAGAGCTGCTCTTGCCCTGCTGCACCCAGGGGCTGTGGAGAACAGGTGTCAGGGGTACCAGGCTTGGCCAGGGACAGTGGCAGCAACACTCAGGCTCCACCTTCCAGGCTCTGCTCCCTGCCCACCCGCTTCCCTTCCACTCTCCAGTGAGTCTAACTCCCTGCACAGCTGTTCTCTCCAGCACAGGGCAGGAGTCACTCATGAGCTCCTCTAGGGAGATCCCCTCTGCCTACATCAGCCAGAGAGAACAGTGGCAGTAGGGATCAGGTTTGTCCTCATAGAGCCTGCATTTAGGAAACACCTCTGGGGGGAAGGGATAAGCAGGGAGCAGGTGCTGGAAAGAGGAACCTGTGCGCTCCCACTACTGCCCCCTTCTGAGACTGACACCCCACAGAGCTGCAGGCTGCGGCTGAAGCAGAGCAGGAGCAGCTCTTGGACTCCTTCTGTACCCAGGTCAACCCAGGGCAGGAACAAAGTGGGGGGGAAGGGCTGTGCACCCCTCCCTTCCCCCCAGATCTGCCCCTGGGTGACTGTACTTACGATCACATAAGAGTTAGAGGCAGGGTCAGAGCTTTTTTCTGATAGAGTAATGTACTTCCTTACAGTAAAAATGACAAAACTACAACCCAAAGAGAGGCCCCAGTCTATGCCCCAGTGTTTAAGGTACTTCGCTGGCCAGCCACTGGAGCTGCAAGGGAACAGGGACTGTGATGGGGGCAGCAGCCCCTCTCTTGGTGTCCCAGAGCATGAGCCTCTTCCCAGCAGGTGGGGAGGAGGGAACACATTGCGGGCAGGGCAGTCAGAGCTGCCACAGGCTGCATGGGGCAAGTGGCAGCATCAGGGCTTGCAGGGGTGTCCATAGACACCCCCCATTAGTGCTGCTGCCACTTGCTCCATGCAGTCTGCAGCAGCTCTGACTACCCCACCCTCCTCCTGCCTCCACCCGCAGCATGGCCCCCCACTGGGAAGAGGCTCTCATACTGGGATACCAGGAGAGGAGGTGCTGCCCCCGTCATGGTCCCTGCCCCCTCACCACTCCAGAGGCAGGGGCGGGGGCACTGCCAGAGGTCAGCCAGCATGGCCCCTTTAGGTGCCAGGGCATAGACAGGCTTTCCCTCCTCCGTTTGGCATCTGGCAAAGGGGACACGGAGGGGGCTTATTCCACTGCTCACCCTGCACAGAGAGTGATTGGCAGCAGCAGTGGACGGGGCAGGCAGACTCCATTGCAGTCCCCTGGGGGCAGTTAAATTAAAACTACCTTGGATGTGCTACATGTGCTGCCCTCACAGCTCCCACTGCAATATGGAAATACCTCAGACCACTGGGTGAATGCAAAGCATGTTCACAAATGCCAGGACTGGTTTGCGAATGACTCACAAATTGAAATTCATTTGCAGTGGGCATTTTCTCAATGAGTACAGCAATCAGAGGAATTGTTCAGATGTGGATGATCTTGAAGATAGCAATGAGAGATGTATCTTGATGGATAGTGGAGTGGGATCAGGCAAGAGAACCTCAAACCAGGCATTAGGAGAGGGAAATGGAAGGGGGGGGGTTGTTTGTTTTTTAACATATCGCTACCTGATGGGGATCTAAACATTTCACTGTCTGAAGGCAATACATTTGGAATTTTCTAGCCCTCACTGTGAACCCCACTATGCCTGAAAACGTGAAGAAAACAAATCCCAAAGGCTAAAACCCCAAGAGGCAAGTGGGGGTGCAAAGAAACTTCCCCACCAAATTCAGATTAATCATTCTGGGAATCTGAATTGTAGTTTCTGAACACTGAAGCTGGCAACACTACCTGCAGCAGAACCAATGCAGGTCTCTTGTGCTGCAACCGTGTAGAAATTCAAGTGGACAGACTCTGGTATACACTGTTATCTGTTTGGGTTAGCTTTAAGTATCTGTCCTTTTGTCAGGAATACTATTACAGAAAACTGTCTACCAAATATTCAGAAAAGGCTAATGAAATGAAAATATCCTACTGTGGAGCATTGCAAGCTGTTAGCTTAGGTGACTATCAAGTGGGGAGCAAGTGTCAAGAGTCAGGGAGCTTCTACGGAGAAAGGCCTGGTCTGCAGCCCAGCATTTCCAAACAGCTATTGACTGCAAGAGCTTCTCATATTTCCTTCTTTGGTACACCAATGTACTGGGGAAAGGTGGCCTTACAAACAGTATCTCTTAGGTTCTTTATAGTCTTAAAGAACATCACCCAACCTTTGGATTGTACCTGGAGCTTAACAGGAAGCCAGTGCTAAGACCTGAGCCCAGCTGTTACCTGGTAACAGAGGCTCACCCCATTTGGATAGCAGCAGCTGCACTCAGCACCAGTGGGAGCTTTCAAGTGAACTTCTGAGTTATGTGTAAGAGGAGAAGGCCAGACCCCCTGCTGGCATAAACTTGAGTAGTTCAATGTGCATCTTGAGAAGCAGCACCATCATTATCACCTTCTTAGTTGCCTAAGGACGTATCTACACATGCAGTTAATGCTATAAAGTAATTCTTCCTGGTGAGCACAGCTATATGTGCTCCCTGTTGGCAGCAAAGCTGCTCCCAGTGGGAGCAGCCTGGTGCAGGGCTGCTCCAGCTCTGCTCTGGCTCCCTACAGCAGTGAGGGGGAGCTCCAGGCTCACCCTGGGTGCTAGCCCAGGGGCTGGCAGGAAGCACAGAGCTAGTCCCCATGAGCACCAGCCTAGGAGAGCTCTGCTGGCTGTAGTGGCAACTGTTTCCTGGCTCCGTGCACATTGGGAGGGGTCCTAATGTGCATGGGGCCAGGATACAGCTGCTGCTGCAGAGCTCTGTTGGCCCCCTGCACATGGGGCAAGCTCTATGCCTAGCAGGTCTTCCCCATGCATCTTTCTTCGGGGGCATCTTTCTGCCAGCTCCAGGCTATGTGAGGATTTCCCTGAGCAGCCCAGGGCTGGCTGGAAACTGTCCCAGAAGAGGGGCAGTTTCTGGTCAGCTCTGGGCTGGGTGGGGAAATCCTTGCACAGCTTGGAGCTGGCTGGGACCTGCCCCAGAAGGGACAGTCCTGGCCAGCCCCAGGCTGCTCAGGTTGCTGCCCCTGTTCCTGGCCAGCCCTGGGCTGGGTGGGGAAGCAGGAAGGTCCTGAATCCCAGCACTGATTGCCTCCCAGCTTTTCCATGGTACATTATTTCATATTTTTCCTTCACTATTGTCCTATAACCAGGAGTGAGAGAGAACTTGATCAGCAAGCTAGGAGGTAAAAGTTACAGGTCTTTGCACAAACATGAGGTCCTTCACTCCACAGGGCACCTTCAGCAGAGCATTCACCTTTAAATGATCTATTTCAGGGGGGATGGAAGAAGGCCAGTATATGAGTGTAGGATAAAGAGCATAAGTAAGGGGGAGAAAAGGAGTTTGTTTGCATCTCTTGTTTGAAATGAGATAACCCAAGTTAAAAATGTCTATTTGTCTAAATTCTGAAAGACTAATGAATTTACAAGGCCTTTTTGTGACAAGTTGTCTAACTAACAAACATAATAAGCAAACAATTTTATCTGTTTAATTATTAGCAGGAATATCCCAAAAATTCTAATCTTATATATATGATCGGAAAAGGGTTTTTCATTAACCACACATAACTTCAGAAGAGTATAAAAGAAAATTCTTTTTTTTGTGCATCTTTCTATCTTCTGTGTGCAATCCAGCACCACCGTCCTAAAAATTCTGACATAATGAAGTGGGGAACATTAATTTCTTTTCTTTTCTTTGTAAGCCTTACAATAGCAAAAGCCCTGCCCAGAAGTTATCGGGATGTAGGTAAGACTATTTATTGTACACTAACTATATACTTTCAGATTATAGTAATGGCTACAGCAGGTTGTTTGTACACGTGTGGGGATCTTGGAGGGTCACTGTCATTTCTAGCCTGGTCTTGTGGGGAGTACATGCCATCACCATGCCATAGTGCTGTAGTAGCCCTAATCCCATTCTCACTGGAGCTGATGGCCACATTCAAATTAGAGCAAGGTCTGACTCACTACGTACTCCAGACCACTTAGGATTGGCTATTACCTTTCAAATCCAGAGGGGCTGGGTACTGAGGCTGGGTTTGTGAATGTGATTTAGAATTTGCTGAAGGTGCTGAGTCACTCTTGAAGAAATGCAAAACTCTACAACTCTTGGTTCAGAGATGATACCTTTTATTAGGCCAACTAAGAAATCGCTAGAAAATATCTTTTTCTGCAAGCTTTCAGGCACCCATGCCCTTCCTCAGGCTCAGAGAAAATTAAAGATGGTAAAAAGTCCCCATAGGTAGAAAATAAACTTCCTTTTTGCAAGAGGAAGCTGAAGGTGGAAGTCTGTCCCTCCGGGTCCTTGAGAGGATCTTTGTGAGTTACTCCTTGATGTGCATCTAAAATTCAAATAAAATTTGAATAAAATGCTGAACTTCAGCCAATTTTAGATTTAAACTTCATTGCTGAGCAACAAGAAAGATTTCTACACCTCCTTGCCTGTCTGCCAGCTGACACCACCAGGGAAGAAATCCTGCCTTATCTGCACATCAAAGAGCAACTCACAAAGAACCTCTCGTGGACCCAGAGGGACAGACTTCCACCTTCAGCCTCCTCTGTGTAAAAATGACGTTTATTTTTGACCTATGGGGACTTTTTACCATTTTTAATTTTCTCTGAGCCTGAGGAAAGGAGTGTGTGCATAAAAGCTTGCAGAAAAAGATTTGTTGCAATTTCTTAGTTGGTCTAATAAAAGGTTTCGTCTCTGAACCAAGAGTTCTTTTTGTCTCAGACCAAAACGGCTACCAGATACATCCCTGAGTCACTCTTGAGACATATGATGTTCCTTTGCAGGCAAGTTGCTTTCACCTTCCTCATGCAAGTTAGCAGGAGCTTTGCATCAATCAGATGAGCAGGATTTTATATTTCATGTAGAATACTCAGTGACACTCTTAGTACAATCAATTGTTATATATTGGCTTTATATATTGGTTTAGAAAAATAAGTTAGGTAAAATATTTAGTCATTTAAGCCCCAGTTCTGCAACTCTTTTAAGCTGAAAACCCATTGGCTTTGGTAGGGCTATTTATCCTTAGAACTGGAAATTTAGAAAATATTTTTCAGTACCAAATAATCAGCCCCAGGTTTGTTGCTATTTAATGCTTTGAGAATCCATGTCATACAACGCTGTTTTTGTTCGGAGGTGGACAATATGAAGGATAGTTTTGAGCCTTTAGTGCATACATAGGCTGCTTCTTGCTCACTTCAGAAGCTTCATCATACTGATGCAATGATCACTTTTTCAGGTTGGGAGGCCACAGGCTTTATAAAATGCTTTGACAGTGTAAGACACAATTCTAGACATATCTTCATCACTACTTTTTACATGTTCAGATGTCTTGTGAGTGCTACACAGTGGCCTTCATTTTTCTATGGCCTTGGGTCTTTGCAATTGATGCAGACCCAGTTCAAAGCAAATGTAAACATTTATGGGGTAGTAATCTTTTACACTCACTTGGCAGAAGTGTAAATAACCAGGCAGGGTGGATTGGAATAACAGGGCCCCTGAAAAGATAAACTCTTGATAAAAATGTCAGAAAAATCCCAGACTGATCAAGAACTCAAGAAGTTGTAGGTTAGAAATCTGGTTTCCTTCAACATACACAGGTAAACAGCTTAGTTTTCATAATTGACTTCTTTCCCACCACGTCCCATAGTCATCACTTCTTTCACTCCAACAATGTTGTACCACAGCCTTTAATGTTGATAGGGGGAGGGTTGTTAGAACAGAAGAATATTTTTTACATAATTTTTAGTTATTTTAGACCCATTCTGTTTCTCTGTGCCAAATTCTAGGCTACATTCAGAGGGTGCAAATCCATTAACTTTAGTGGAAGTTCATTCACACATGCAGTGATGAGTTTAATAGTTTAACTCAATTTGGTTGTTAAGCCTTAAGATACTGTCTGAGCAACTCACATGAGCCTCATTACTCTGATATCTGAGCACCTCACAAACTTGAATATACTTCCCACAACTCACCTGTGAGGAAGGAAAGTCCCATTATTCCTATTGTGCTCACTGGGAAGTGAAGCACAGAAAGAGTGTGGGACTTGTGTAAGGTTACAAAGGCTATCTGTGACAGAATAGGCTTAAACTCTCATCTCCAAAGTCCAAGGCCAGTGCACTGCCCACTTTCTTTCCTTTGTTATGGATCAGGAAAATTATGTATTTTATGAAGCACTCATAATAAGGCTTTGAGTCACCAAAAGTTTTCTTTTCTTTTCAGGGGAAAAAAACACTATCCGTGAACATTTTGCTGAGCTAGGAGAACAAAATTTTAGAGCCATGTAAGTCTTATCTAGAAAAATCTACTTAAAAAGTTGCTGGCAATAATTCTTATTCTGGGTTTCTATCTGATTCAAAAATAAAAATAGAAGTATTAGACAGATGCTGGAAAAATATGGACTGTATGAAAGCTGATATTTACAGAAATGAAATAAATCAGAGATGAATGTCAGAAGGTTGCCAGCAAGTCACTGTGCCTCCTGGTGCTACTGCTGGTGGTATATTTCACACAGCACCCTTTGCTTGAGGGTGGGTCTTAAAAGCTTAGTTTATTCTGCAGAGAATAGTCTCCCACTGGCAATTCTTTTAGAAATGGAGGAGTCCTGTGGGTGTGCTTCAAGGAGCAGAGTGAGTGTCTCCAGGGCATGTACTCAGGACCCCACTGTGCTGCCTTTTTACTGGGCTTGACTACATATGGAGTAGGAATGAATAGGCAGGGCTTATTTCTTGACAGTTGTCCTTGACTCAGCAAGGATTCAATTGAGACACGATCAGAGTTAGTTATTTATTATCTTCACTATTTCGTAAACTCCTATCTAGAATCTACTTTCAACTGTATTACAAAACAAAGACCCAGAGTTTTGATACAAAAGCATATTTCCACCTGGTAGAAAACAGAAAAGTATGGAGGGAAGCCAAGATCAAAACAGATAAAAGGAAGTTGACTACTGTAGCAGTTCAGCATGAATAAAGTGCTATAGGGGAGGTACATTACATTGTTTTCTAAGGTGGATTTCTATGACATTAGTGCAGAAATCCTGCCAATGTTTCTTCCTGGTCATCACTGCAATCCATGGATTTATTTTCCAAAGTTACTGTAGCAAAGACTGAAAAAGACCCACCTGCTGAAGACTGTTTTGTTGAGGAGATAATCTTCACCTAAAAGGGAGCAACTTTGCAATGCTAAGGGTACATTTAACACCTGTTAAACTGCTTGAATGTGTGGTTACTTGTGTTTTAACTGTACTTAGTAACTCTTAGGTTTAACGTGAAAGAGAAAGCAAGTAAGCAAGCAGTATTAACCGGCATTTTAGTAACCGGAATTTCTAATAACTGGAATTTCTGGCTGGTCAGCCAGATGTAGGGGATTGGGGGGGGAAGCTCACACATGCCAGCCGCTGCCGCCACCCACCAGCCTGTGCTGCTGCCGCTCTGCATCTGGCTGCCTTGCCCCCCCTGCTCCGCATCCGGACAAAACCCCTGCTTCAAATAGCCAGGATTTTTATATATCCAGCACGCTGTGTTCTCCACTCATGCTGGTTAACACAGCTTTTACGGTACTATAAAGATGATGTGAGGGTAAAGTACACTATCATCTTTATGTGATGTCAGGAGTATTGTTGGAAGCTGGTGTATTACTAACATGAACTACAAGAGTTAATTTGCCTATGCCCTGGAGACAGAGGGGATCAGAAATATATATTGTAATGCATTAGCTCTGCCATCACTTGGTCCAGCAAGACAAATTCATTGGGGTTGGCTTAATGGTACAGGATGAGCAGAACTGCCTCTGAATAGTAAGTCAAGTTTTCCTCAAGGGTGTTTGCAGGCCTTCCCAAAGCCAGGTCTATACTAAATAGCTTTTCCTGTGGTGGTTTCTGCCTTCTGGCAGAAGACTTATAATGTAGACAAGGTCAGAAGACTCTTAATGTAGATAGTAGTAAAGCATTTTACTGTCTAATGGAGGATGAAATCCCCTCACAGCTGCTTCTACCATTCAGATAGATCTTCACCATACTTTGTCATTATCCCATAGCAAAATACCACTGCAAGTCTGTTTCCACAGTTGGTTTATCATCTTGGTTGAGTATGTAAGGAGATACTATCCGCTGTTTCATCTCTCAGGTTCCCTGTTAGGCCCGTC
>NW_017728912.1:37043783-37073390 GCF_001723895.1 Crocodylus porosus
GGTCATATTTTGGTTTTTTAGTAGCTGGATACATACTGAACCATATGCATCCTGTTACAGATCCATGGTCATGTTTGCTCAGTATATGCAGAAAGTCTCTTTTGAAAAAGCAGCTAAAATGGTAGATGATGTCACAGATCTTGCAAAAGAGTGTGTTGCTGATGCCAGAGACCCAAAATGTGCCAAGCCACTGGTAAGCAAAATTAGATTCTTATAGAAGCCAACAGGTTCAAAAGTGCTCTTCTGTGGGAGAGGTGATTAGTGAGAGGAGCCTTGCTTTTTAGATGTCCAGCTACAGATGCTTGATATCTAGAAAGTGAGTGATGCATCTAAATAACACCTACTACCGTTTTAAATGTATCTCAGGTAGTCACTGAGAAACTGGGGGACATCAAATTATCAATCAGTTCTGAAAAATCTCAGCCTGTGTTTTTTTAAAAAAAACCTTCTTGCAGGAAAGAAGGGTACCCAAAAGCAATGTAACTACATTCAGTACCTGCCTTTGTATCCAGTCAGTACTAGCAAAAAGAAAGACTGCATTTGTTTTTGATGGAGAGATTCAATCTCCAACCCAGTCTAGATATAAACTGTATAACCTCTTCCCGTTAGTTACAAGTCACCAGATAAAATCCCTGGATCTGAATGTCTCTGAAGCATGGCGTGAGGTGAGCTGTGAAACTGAATGTCAATCTGCATATGCAGATGTGAATCTGAATATTGCTGCTGGAACCTATTTAAAAACTAAGTAGAAGGGAGGGCAGGGAGGCACCATAGAGATTAACTGGTTTAGGGAAACAAAAGCTTTTGTAGGCAACAACCTACTTTGTCAGATGCTTGGAAAGGACTGGCAGAAAAAAATGTTTCGAGAAGAGGAAATGTACGAGGGAAGGGATGCTGTTAAAAGAGTTAATCAGTGGAATGTATGATGTCAGAGACATGATCTGATCTAGAAGTGGGTGCAGTGGTACAGCCACACACCCCTTTCTGACCACGTGGCAGAAGCAGCAGTCAGGGACTTCTTTTTAACTCCCAAAGAAAATAAAAATTACACACCGCCCATGCTCAGAGGCACATCCCCTTCTCTCCCTGTCCCTTCCCATTCCTCCTTACCCTGCCTGCCACTGCTGGTCTCCCCCCTGTCCTGAGGGAGAAGGGAGTTCCTATTCCACTCCAGTTGGGTTCAGCCCTAGATAGTGCCAGTGGTGGTAGCAGCAGCAGCAGTGGCAGTAGCAGCAACAAGTTTCCCCTCCCTGCCTGGTCCCCCAAGATGTTCTTTGCCAGACCAGGAGTGGGCATGGGAAAGGGAACCATGCCTGACCACTGCCACTGTCCCAGGCTGAGCCCAGTCCTAATGCAGCCTGGCTGGAGCAGCTCTGGAGCTCCCTTTACCGCCTGGGGCATCAGGGGCAGCAGCAAACAGAAGAGGGCAAACAGAAGTGGCAAACAGAAGAGGGTAATGGGAGGGGAGGGACAAGTCTCTAAGTACAGAGGGGAAGGGAGAGGGGAATCTTACCCTCTTTGGCTGCGTTCATACATGCAGGCATGTGGGCTAGGGACAGACATTACACATAAACCAGTTTAAGTGATCAGAAACTGGTTTAAGCCTGTAACAGAACAGATGTTCAGTGTACATAAACCAGTTTGAAAATGGTTGAAACCAGTTTGAGATAAACCTGGTTGAATGTAGTATCAGAGTTAACTGATTTGGCTCAAACCTGTTTATGCAATGTCTGTCCCAGACCCCTTGGTGGTCCAGACTCCCCCAGCATCCTGGCATGCTCTCTGGGCTAGGTGGGGCTATCTGCTCCACAGCAGGACTGGACCCTCCCCTCTGCTCCCTGGCTGGAGCTCCGCACAGTCTGCAGGCACAGCAGAGTCTGCCTGGCTTCCCCCTGCCCTACTCCCCCATCACTGCTCATTGCTCAAGGAGGAAATCCCACCCCTTTCCCTCTCATCTCCCACAGCAGGGACCCAAGCCCCATGGACCCTAGTGGTCTAGCTAGTGGTATGCTAGCTAATGCAGACATGTATGTGTCTCCAGTTTCACTGGGACAGGCAGACAGAACAGTATTAGTTTAGGGCTGTTTGTAGCTAATCAACAGGTCAGCTGGTAAGATGTTTAAGAAGAGTTTGAAGTAATGGAGAGAGGCTATTGCTTTGCTGATTGGGTGATAAACACTGTTATCAGCTCCTTGCTGGCTTGTTCACCTTTCAGTTTTCTGCAGACGGTATAAAGAAGCAGGGAGGGAGATTTAAATGCTTCATATCATCAGCAGATGCATGCACTGCACTGCCTCCTCCCCACTTGCATCAGAGTGCTAGTAGAGGGCTGGGGCCTGGTAACACTCCCACCCCTTTAGCAGTGAGTGAGGAAAAGCCTGGGATGGTACAGGCAGACCTCCCTAATCAGAGCATCCTGCCAGGGCCTGGCCATGCCCCGCCTCAGCTCAGCACTGAGCAAGGGAAGGGAGGGCTGCTTTAGCACCCTCTGGCTTCTAGCCAGAGCCATGGCAGGCATGTGCCTGAATTTCCTCAGTCCAGAGAGAATGTCTGTCCAGTTACAAACAGGTTCAGCCTAGCCAGGTTAGATTAACCTGCAAGATTGAATCAATTCAGGCTCAGGCTTTCTGAATGTCTGTCCCTAGCTGTGAAGCACCACAAACCCCACACCTTGCATGTTAAACTGTGCACCATTTGGCTAATTTGCAGTGATAAAGAGTGGCAAATCATACAAAAGTAGTATATTCCTGGACAGATGCAGAGATGGGGGAGCAGGCAGCCCAGGGCTGCCAGATCCCATGTCTCCGTGTGCTGCAGAGCGCCCTCAGTGAGGCACATTGGGTGCTAGCCAGTTGCTCCGCGGTTGGCTGGGTTGCGGTGTGCCTCAAGACAGGGGAGCAGGGAGCTCAGGGCTGGCTGCTTCCCCATCTCTACATGCTACTCCCTAACTGGCTGGGGCACAGGGTACTTCAGTGTGGGAGCTGCCGGGTGACTAGCCCTGTGCTCAGGCACTCTGTGCCCCCGCTAGCCCTCCCCACAGCACATGGAGCCCAGCCAGGAGTTGGGAGGAGCTGGACATGAGCAGTTTTCCTGAAGTGGGACAATTTGTCCCTCAACAAAGCCCACGTGCAGGGGTGTGTGCTGCGGCACTATATAGTGGCACAAATTTGTGCCACAACTATTTGTGCTGCTGCAACCACATGCCTCTGCTTGTCTAGATGTGGCCTTTGTGACTTAAAAAGCTGCTGTTCTTGCAGTGTAGTCTGCCTGCCCTGGTGACTGAGGTGATTAGAGGGGAAGGCTGGAAGTGAGGGTGCAGCCACTCCTGCAGCATCAGTTCTTGCTTCTATATCCTGGATCCACCTATGATCAGGGGTGTCAAACAAGTGATCTGTGGATGAACGCTCCAGTTGGGGTACTGAGAAGCTGGGGGAAGGGGCTCACGCTGCCACATAATTCAGGGATCCTGGGCCCTGATGGGCATGGCCTTTAGCAGCAGAAGGGTGAGTGAGGGAATGACAGGTTGCTGACCTTTCAGGTGCTTGGCATGTTGCCACTGTTACGACTGCCACTGTGGCATTCTGCCCTACCTCCTCTGGCACTGACCTGTGCTGAAGATGTCACCCCAAACCCATGTCCCAGTCCCTGTGTCCTATGCTCTATGCTGCAGTTGTCATTGCTACTGCCACTCAGTGTGCCAGGCTGGAGCTGCTGCTGCCAAGCCCTGCCCCAGTCTGGAGCCACTGTCACCATCATCCTTATCAGCACTGCCAGCCATGCCACAGCCACCCCTTGCCCTAAGCTAAATCCAGCCCACAAGGAGTCCCTCAGTCTGGATCTGGCTTGTGGCATGGGGTGAGTTTGATCAATTAAGATAAATGGCGCAGTTAACACCCCGAGGGACACCTGAATAAGCAGGTAGTCCGGGTAATGGGATAAAAATTCAGAGTCCCTGTTGAGACCAAGGTTAATACAGTCCAGTCTGTGGATGCTTTTTTGTTCTGCCTTTTCACATTGATATAGGTTTTCCCCTATTTTATAGGGCTGGATTGGGACTGGAAGGGTGAAGTCACCTGGTTCTGAGTGAGCACCGTGGATGCTTATGGGAACTTGCTTAGCAGCAGCTTCATGTTTATGTGTGAAAATCATCCCGCTACTTTAGATGCTTGAGGGCAGACTTAGGAGTTAAACATTAAGCAATGATTTTGATAAATCCTGGTCCATGAGTTTAGTGCCCAATTCAGTTTCCTGCAACCAGTCAATTTATTGTGTTAGTGTTCTTTCCACAGAAAGTTTGCAGGAGGGAAACAATTGCAATGCACTACATACAATTAATTTTTTCTCTTTTTTCTGCAGACTACCTTTTTCCTGGCTGAAATCTGCCAGGAGGAAGGCCTTACTGGAATTACTGAGTGTTGTGCTAAAGATGACTCTGAAAGAAATGAATGTTTTCTGTCTCATAAAAATGTTACCCAAGGATTCATTCATCCTTTTAAAAATCCAGAACTTGAAAAAGCATGCAGTGATTATGCTGATAACCAAAATTCGCTAGTAGGCTAGTAAGTACTTTTAGTTTATACCAGATGCTAATATGCAGTGCTTGTCAGCTTGGGGACAACATACTTCAAATCAGTACAAAAATGACAGTGGAAAATTCTGTAACATCTTGACCCACATTACAAATTTGAATATTTCTGAGTGTTTCAACCAGTTTCAGTTACTATCATTACATCCCATGCCTTTTCCATCATTACTAGTTGTAGTCACTTCTCCTGGGATGTAGGCCTGCTATGCACTGAGCAGTCTGGACTGTGCCAGTATAGCATTTCCACATGCGCTTAAGTTTAAGCATGAACATAGGACTATGCTCAAAAGTAAGCACATGCTTTTGCTACTTTGGTAGGTAGGTGCCAGCATTAAATTTCTTGCAGAACTCAGCCCTTTCATTTCAGTAAAATCTCAGGCCTTACAGAATTTCTTCACATTTACCTCTTAACAGGTGCAGCTATGACAGACTAACTATATCTCTTCTTGAAAACTAAGCAATCCTGGGTCTCGCTAGTATTTGAAGGGAAGAAAACTCAGAAATCTCATGTACCACACATAGGCAGACAGATTTGATACCTCCTTGATTACAGGCTTTTATGTAGGCCAAGGAATCATGGTGACTAACAAACTATACACGCTGAATGGATAGCAAAACTGTTCAGTCCAATGACTGCTAATGAAACACATCACTATAAACATTTCCCTGCTATAATAAAAGAAAATGACCACTATTGGTCTGTTAATGGCTGTTGTTATAACAAGCTTCACTGTATACTTGTCAGTGATGGAACCAAGTAAGTGCAAATAACATGGTATAAGCAGTCCATATTCACTCTTAGAGTTTAATGCAAACTGCTTTCTTGTTTTAGTTTCATCTATGAAATTTCCAGAAGGCATCCCTTCCTCTATGCCCCGACAATTCTTTTCACTGCTTACAATTATGAGAAGATGATGAACAACTGCTGTAGCGCTAAAAACAACCCTAATTTTAACCTGACAGAATGCTTTGTGAAACAGGTATTGTCTTTTAACATGTATGGTTATTTCAGATTTGAATTAATGGCTTCCTATAGCTAGAAAAACTCTAAAGCAGCCATGAAGACTAGTCACCTAACACCATATTTCACCCTTGACCAAAGTTCCCTCTAAGGTACGCATGTGCGCGGCCATGCACAAATAAAAGTCTAGCCGCGCACACACTTTTTCAGGCTGCACACCCACCGGGATAGGAGCTGGGCTGCGATGTGGCACACTTACAGAAGGTAAGCTTCTCCCCAAGGTGAGGCAGAGGCAGGAGCCTGGCACGGGCTCCGCCAGCTCCAGGGAACTGCTGTGCTCCCCTGCTTCATGTTGGGGAGCAAGGAGAGACGTGGCGTCAGTGCTGGGGAGTGGAGCACTTCCCTGGGGCCAGTGGAGCCTGTGGAGCAGTTCCCCAGAACTGGAGTAGCCTGTGCCAGGCCCCAGCCTCTACCCCTGGCCCTGATGCCACATGCCTCCTCGTTCCCCGAGGCAAAGCAAGGGAGTGCAGCACTGTCCTGGAGCTGGCGGAGCCCGTGCCAGGCTCCAGCCCCAAACCCTCAGGCCCCTAGCCCCCAGGCCTCAGCCCCCACTGCCTGCTCCGGGTGAGGAGTAAGGAGCTTACCTTCAGGAGGTGTCCCACACTGCACCGAAGTGGCATACTCACGGACTGAAGCGGTGCGCTCACGGAGAGAAGCGGCGCACTCAAGGACCGAAGTGGTGCGCTCAAGGACCGCTACTCTTTAGAGGAACATTGCCCTTGACCTCCATTTGGGTCAGGACTGAAACACACATTTAACTGCTTTCTTTTAGCGGGGCCTTAGATTCTTAAATAAAAATGATTCAGTGCTGAGCGCAGGCTGAGCACAAACCTGACTATCAGGAAACAAAAATGAGTTTATTATGAAAAGAAGGATGTCATTATCTGGGATCCAGGTTTTCCATTTCCTGTGGAAAAATATGGATATTCCCTTTTGAAGCTTGGGGCTGGGAGGAGCAACTGGAGGCAGGGGGTGAGACTTGCATGTGTGCACACATGTACACTTGGCTGCAATACAACCAGGCAGGGTGGTGGGAACAGCTCTGGCAGCTGGATACAGGTAAGTCAATGGATGGGAGGGCAGGGGGGAGAGTTGGAGGCCCAGGGCTTGGGGACTGTCTGGGCACAGTACAGGCATATGCACTGGTGACGTACTTGGGCGGATATGGGGGCCATGTGCCCCCCCTCCCCCCAGTTTTTGCACCAATAGCAAGGTGCAGGGCAAGGCTCTGCAGCCTGGCCAGACTGTCACCTGGCAGAAACCACCTCAGTGGCCCACATCCACAGTCCAGCTCTGGTATGGGAGGGCAGAGTAGGGCAGGGCAGCAGCATATCAGGGCTGCTCAGTACCACAAAACAGTTGTGGGGGGCAGCTGTAGCTGGACCTGTATCCTGGTGAAAGAAGTGGGCAGGGAGATCTCTGATTTTCCATGTTAAACTCCAAAATATACAGTTATTTAGAATGTATTTTATTATAATGATTTAGGCACGGGTAGGCTTCGGTAGGCTTCTTGCTTTAAAATGGTAAATATATCAATAAAACATTGTGTTTAACTTATACCTATATATACATAGTGGTGTTTCATTTTATTTGCAAAAAACAAGGATTTTGGGATCCGTAGTAAAACCAGGATCCCTAGTTATTACACGCTAGATGCTTGAGACTTTCAAAGCAATATAGGGCAGTGGTGCCTGCCCTCATTGCCCAGTGGGCCAGAGTGGCAGTGTCCCGCCCATCTGTGGGTTGGATCCAGCCAGTGCTTCCAATCCTGTGCCTGGGCTGACATGATACCAACTGGTTGTGTGCAAGGAGGAGATGCAGACAGGAGGGGATGTAAGGGAAAGGCGCTTGACCTAGCCCCATGAAGAAGGAAGGGGGAGTAGCTAGGCCCCAACCCGGCCCAGCAGAGAGGGAGGGGGCATGGCTTGGCCTTGATACAGAAGCAGTTGGGGGGGGGGGGGGCATAACCCAGCCCTGTGGACGGGGACATAGTTTGCATAGCTTGGCTCTGGTTGGCTGCACAGGTAACTGGGCTTGGGGATTTGGTAGGGGGGGAGGTGGCCATATTTATGGCCACTGCTCCCCAACTGCCACATTTCTGGACCCAGGGGGAGCCCTGCAGGCCAGATGCAATGGCTCTGTGGTCCACATTTGGCCCATGGACTGGAGGTTGAGCACTCCATATCTAAGGGGGTTAGAAACATGAATTCCACTAACAAAAATGGGACATTTGTGTCTAAATCTCTCAAGAGTGCTTTAAAAATCTCAATCAATATTCTATCATTTTAATTTGTTCCCCCCACCCTGTTTTTCTAAATCAAGTAGGTATCTAATCTGTCTGTCTCTGTTGGTCTGCATATTTATGTAACTCTCCTTACTCTATATTTTTAGTAGGTAACTATTCGTGGACTAAGGTGGGTGTTGCTGTTTTATTCATCAGTGAATACCTGCATTTTGACTGGATTTGGGCATGATGCTGCTAGGTGCTGAGAACCTTTGAGAATCTTGGTGTGCCAAAGTTGTTAGTGGGAAGCTGTTTCTTGGCAGCGGGCACTCAGCCCTGTAAGAATGAGGTATATCAGTCAATCAAAACAGTCATCCCTAGTTTAAAGGCACAGAGCAATTTAATAAGAAGTTTTAAAGTGGGCAGAATTTTACAAAACAATAGGAGTGATTAATATGCACAACTGATATTACTTCTGATTTGTTAGATACTACACAGGTAATCAGGGAAAAGCCTTTTAGCTGTCTGCTAAAATCTTCTTGTTCAGATTCCACTTTCTTCACTAATTTGATCTCTTTTTAATCATTTTCTTCTCCCTTGTAACAGGCACCAGTTGTGATGAAGCCGGTAAAAGAAGATTGTTCCTTGCAGGAACACACCTGTGAGATCCAGAAGAAATTTGGAGAAAGAACATTAAAGGCTCTGTGAGTCTCTGACCTGATTATTAAATGGGCAGAGTGGCACCTTATGAACTAACTAATTAGGAGACATATATTTTCATAAGCAACAGCTTACTTCAGACTAACATGGCTAACTACCTCTCTTTGATTATTAAATGTATGACATTTCTGTTGCTTCAAAAGCAGAACAACCATACCAACTGCAGCCCTACAAAAGAGCAGGGAATCATTAATACTATTGCTTTGAATACTTGTGAACAGTAAGTGTATGCTAATTTGCATGTCTGTTGTATAATAGAGGATAGAAGTTGATTTTCAGCAAATTGTGTGCACACCTAAGGACAGACTTGCTTGCGCAAAAACACATGTACCCCTGCACACAACTGTACCATGACTGTACATCCAGCCATATAAACTACACATGCCAAGAGCCTATGTTATATGTAACTATGAAGAAAATTAGGCACATGAATGTATTTTAAACTGTAGGCTTAATTTTCTTAACATTTAGTCATTAACTTTCTGGGAGAAAAAACAGTTTTGACATAACGGCCAAATTCCTGTTTAATTTATACCAAGTCAATACCTTTTGGTGACAGTTGCTGAGAGTGTCAATGAAATGGACCTTCACTATTGTGTCATGTGTATAATTTCTGAGGCAGTTCTGTACCATTCTTTTGCTTGATTCAACACTGTGCTATTTTAGTTGTGTAGTCATACTTAACATTATTAATGAATTAATGTCCATAGATTTTCAAAGGGACCTAAAAAAACTGGGCAGCCAACTCACGTTGGGTTGGATTCTGCTTCACCCTCTAGATGCCTGTGGACTCAGGTGCCTAGATGTGATTCTTTTCTACCCCATGCCAGTTCCTGAAAATCCAGTTATGCATCTACTATTGTAGCATAGCCATTTTAGGCTTAAACTAAGTCACAAAAAGCAGTGAGGAGAAGGAAGTCCCAGCCACCTTTTATATTAACAGTATTTCAGGGACATAAATAGGGTGGAATAGCATTGTAATTTGGCATCTAAATCTATTTACACACCTAATAGGTGGGGCAGGATCCAGCCCTTTTAATTTCAGCTGGAGTTGGGCACTGAACTCTGAAAATCCAACCATTCACTTCCATGGAAATGTTATCAATAATTTCAGTCCGAGTAGAAAGAGGCCACTGGTACTGCTGAACACCTTGGAAAATCCCACAGATAATGAACTGCTGCAGATTATAGCTTTGCGTTCTGAGTTTTAAAAAATCCTGCTGTTTGTTCTTTTTAGGACGCTTGCTTTTTTCAGCCAGAAATTTCCTAAGGCTGAATTTGACACCATGATGAAAATTACAATGGACATTGTGGAGATACATGAGAAATGTTGTCAAGGAGACATGCTGGCTTGTATGCATGACAGGGTAAAAAAATAAAACTCATCTGAAGATGTTATGATTGAAAAAGCAGATCTCCTGCCTGGCATTCCTCTCCCTTCTGATTTTTGTTCCCTTTTGCTCTCCAAACTGTGAATTTAATTAATCAATCAATTAAAATACATGCAATCTAGGAGTTGGTGGGTTGTTCTCATTTGACCCTTTCTGCAGTGAAATAAACAGGAAGCATAGGGCAAACATGATCCTGTGGCTGAGGATGATCCAACTGATTCTGGAACTGGGAGAGCTGAGTTTAGTTCCTGGGTATGTCATAGATGTCCCATGTAATCTTAGGCAAATCCTTTAGTTTGTCTCTGTGGTTGTTTCCTATCTTCTGCTAGCTCTTTGCATCCATTTTTGCCCCTGTTTGGCTGTCTGTCTACTCTTCTGGCCAGGAACTGTCTCCTACTTCAGGTATGTGCAGATGTTACCCTTAGATCAACCTAACTAAGGTTAGGTCCATTTAAATGCTAACCTGTGCAGATGTTCCGGGGGCTTAAACTGGGCCACAAATGGTAGGCCCCATCTAATTTAGTTTACCTGAGTAGGTGAACTAACTTAGATCAAGAATGGGTTAACCCAATCTAATGAACATTTGTACACATTCAGAGCACAGCCCTGAGGCTGGGAAAGCCTAGTCACTTGCTCCAGTCCTGGGCCTACTTATACCCTGCACCCTGACTGGGCTATTTTTTGCCCCTGGCCCCCAACCCTGGGACAACCTCCCCTGTGGACCCTCCAACGCCCCCACTCCAGATCCTTCCAATCTCCCCCAGACCTGCTAACCCTCTTCCAGGGACCTGTTAGTCCACCCCCCCACCACTCCAATCCCACGTGCACCGAGTTACTTATACCAGGGGCCCAGCATAGCTGTGGTGGGCATCTTCACATGCTGCTCCTGGTCTACAATCATGCAGCTTAGAGAAAGCTGTGTGATGGTAGACCGGGTGCCATGATCCGCACCCTTTGTCATAGAGCAGGGGCAGGCAAAATGCAGCCCGCGGGCCAGATGTGGCACTCCAGGCCATTCTATCTGGCCCACAGGGCCCCTAAAAAAATTTAGAAAATTAATATTTATTTGCTGCCTGTCATGTGGCCCATGATGGCTTGCCAAAACTCAGTAAGCAGCTCTTCACCCAAAATAATTGCCTGCCCCTGCCACAGAGTCATAGAGAAGTAGGGCTGGAAGGGACCTCCAGAGGTCATCTAGTCCTGAGGCAGAACCATCCTCCTCCAAAACTCCCCCTACAACCATAATCTACATTCTACGAAAGACTGCCCTCAAACCTGACACAACATAGACCTAACAAGCTAACCTGACACAGGTAAAGCAGGGGAACTAGGTCAGCTGATGTCCTGCTTCTATAAATATTGTCAATGTAAGCTTGAGAGTCCTGGATAGAGTGTCTAGATCAGTGGGATGCAGTGGGTAGAGCACTAAGTTTGAGACTTGGGTCTTGTCTCCAATTCTGCCATGAGCCTACTTTGTGGCTTCAAGCAAGTATATCACTTCCATACATGTCAGTTTTCTCTAAAACATGGATAATACTCTTGATCTCAAAATAATGTCCCCCATAAACAAAGCTTAATATATACAAATGAAATTATAGGCAAGAGCTATTAGCTATATGTTGACAGAGCTCTGATTTTAGTAAGAGGTATCTAGTTTCTACTGCATCAAAAACTAGAACAATGAGCTGATTCCTGTATTGGGGATCAAGAAAGAAGGAAATTCATTTAAAAATAACCATTTTTTTTCACTTTTTACAGGCAGAGTTTACATCCTACGTATGTTCCCACCAAGATGCCATCTCAAGTAAAATTCAAAACTGCTGTGAAAAGCCTGTGCTTGAAAGAATTAAATGTATATTTATGTCAGAAAATGATGACAAACCCACAGGCTTGTCACCTCAAGTCAGACAGTTTATAGAGGACCAAGATGTCTGCAAACACTTTGAAGAGGAAAAAGATGTCTACTTGGCCAGGTAAGGCAACTGTTAACCTGCTCTTTTCCATCTCTGTCACATAAGTGCTGTCACTCCAGGCCAAGCCCTCTAATATAGGGGCCTTAGCTCTTCTCCAAATGCTCAGCCTGTGTGTGTTGGGGGGAAGGAAATCAGTGACAGCCATGGTTATCCTTCTGTCTTACCCATGGGAGGTTAGGGTGTTATGCCTTGTGATTGTGTCAGGGTTGACTGTGTAGTTCTACTAATGGGTTAGACCAGTGATTCTCAACTGGGGTATCGGGGAGCTCTAGAGTACCACCAGATCCTTTGAATGGTGCCATGAGATATCAGTTGATAAGGAAGATGTGAGGAGATAAGCACATATATCAGGGGTAGGCAGCCCCCTGCATGAGTGCCAGAGTGTGGCATGCAAAGGGAAGGGAAGGGAAGGGGCCAGGGCTTCACAGCCACAACAAGGATCAGGTCCCTTGTGGCTCCCCTGCTGTCCAGTCCTGGCAAGCCAACATCTTACAAGTCAAAGTTGCAGGTGTTTTTGGGACTCTGCCCAAAAATGTGGCCACACCCTGACATACACTATGTAGATCAAGGCAGTCTCAAACTTGTCCCTGTCTGAATGATTCCTCACCCTTATTGCACAACCCAAACGCAAGGAAGCCAGCACTGTAATACAAATATTCATTTTTTAAAACTGGCTGGCACTCAGCTTATAAAGGATATGGAGGAGTGTCTTGACTCAAGTCCAGTGAAGGGTGCCTTGAGCCTAAAATATTTGAGAACCAGTGGGTTAGACAATGGAAGTATATGGGATGGTTTGGATAAGGATGATCCTGTCTCTACCAGGATTTTGGACTAGATGGACTCTGAAAGTCCCATCTGGCCCTACTTTTCTACAATAATGTCTGTTATAGATATTAACTAGGTTTATTTTATACAGCAACATATTACGAGTCTAATAATCCAGGTTTTGTGTTTTACAGATTTGCATCTTTTTTTTATTCTTGGGCAGCTTTTCTGAATGTCTTAATAAGCCATTTGTGTGACTGAAACAAAATAAGGCTGGATATTCTAGCATAGGTAAATGGGAAATAAAATGTAAAATAAAATAAAATATTAGTTTTGGCTCTGAAAAGCACTTTTTAGCATATTTAAAAGTTCATGAAGATACAAACATAAATATAAATGTTGAAATAATACTGGTTTTGCCTCCTATTTTTTGAGATAAGCAAAACCCCAAACCACAGAAGGCACTGACTAAGAAGCAGTAGGATAGAAGCAAATGTAGAATACCTGATTTCATGAGGTTTTTACCGGTAGATCGGGGCCAAGAACAAAGCCAAAATCTCTAGCTAATCTTATAAAAGTCCAGTGCCTTCTGTTCCAAGCCCTGGCCTAAACTTCAGCCATAAGTGGGAACTCAAAACCCATGCCTAAATCAAAACCCTCTCTGTATCTGAATGCATTAGGTCCATATCTGCTTTAGTCCAGGACCTACAGTTTTAATCCTACTTCCAACAAGGGTGATGGCAAAAATTTTCACTAAGCTCAGCCGAAACAGGATCAGATCGCCTGTGTACAAACAGAAGTTATTTAGTTCAACTTTATGTTTATTGCAGCCAATATAATCTGATTACCTGATAAAGCTGTGATGTTTTACACCCTCTAAGAAATGAGTCCATTGTTCAAAAAAAATAATTGGAATTAAAGGTGATAACCCGGTAAAAGGATAAAAGCTACGCTATATGGGGCTTTTTAACAACATTTTTACAGCTTGCTGAATATTTTTTTAAAGAATTTTTTTGCTTGTGTTTTCATTTAATTGTTTTGGTAAAAGAATCTGAACATTTCTAAGGTTTCAAAAATCTAAATTTTTTAATCACACAAAAAACTGAAAACAAAATTCTTAATGAATAGAATACATTTCTCAATTAGCTCTAATTATGGTCTGATTAGTGTACCTACTTAGAATGCCAACCACCTTTCATAAGCAAGCCCAGTCCCTTCACATACCAAACAATTCTAATATATTTTAATCTTTTTTATTGATACTGAAAGGAAATGCATGTATGGGCAGTGGCCAGTTATGAATTACCTGTTAATCCCTTGTTTCCTTAGTAAAAAATCACACATTTTTCCCTGTGGCCGTCCCTGTAGCCCACTCACTGAAAAAAGCATTTTAAAATATTGTTTGCCATAGTGACAGAAAGATTCCTGTGAAGAAAAATATCACATTGTTGTCTGCACCCTTCAATTAGTCTTTCTGAGATGGTCAGCCCGAGGGTGAAATTTTGGTGAATTCTCAGTGTTCCCCAGGAAGTCAAAATAACATATCTTGAAGTCCCTGCAGGCGTAATCACCTGTGAATCTTTGAATGTTGTCGTTTTGTTTTACTTCCTGTATCTCTAATGCTGACATATTTATATATTACAGATTTCTCTATGAATATTCCAGAAGACACCCCGAGTTCTCCGTTCTAATGCTTTCAAGAATTGGTAGAGGATACCACGGTTTACTGGAAAAGTGCTGCAAAACCGGCTCTCCTCAAGAGTGCTATGGCACAGGGGTACGTGCCCGTGTGGTCAGTCAAAGGCATGGCTGATGATGACGATCACCAACTAATGCAGTGTGATTCTGTTTGAGGTGTGAGTTGGGAGTAGTGTGCTACCCTTCAATCTGGGATTAGATGCCATTACTTTTTAGGGAGAGGATATCAGTTGAAATCTGACTTGATGGCCTCCAGTATGCTAATGAATGGGGTTTCATTCTTTTGTGTACTTGATAGCTGTGTTGGTCTGAGACAAGAGGACATACAAAAAACTAGTACTCTTGGTTCCAAAATGATACCTTTTATTAGACCAACTGGGAAAATGCAAGAAAATTGTCCTTTTCTTGTAATTTCCCAGTTGGTCTAATAAAAGGTATCATTTTGGAACCAAGAGTTCTAGTTTTTTGTATGTCTTCATTCTTTTGTTGCATTTACCAGTGTGGGGTTACTGGGGAAATTAACTTCCTTTATGGGAAACAGGAGAGGGGGCAGTGGTGCAGAGGATGCAACTGGCATTTGGAGAGACTGGAGGAGAGTGTATTCTAATTTCAGAGCTGGCTAACAGTTCAGAAGGGAGTCCTCCGGCTGCAAGGGACTCCTGCTCACTGGGGGCAAAGCAGATACTCTCCTGGGAAACAGGAAGAAGAAAGGGACCATAGTAGAGCCCTCCCCTGAGATAAGAACTTAGGTTAGGTGGCTTGCACTAATTACACGAATTCCTAAACTCCTTATTGTCTCCTACATGAAGTTGATTCCTATCAGTGACTGTGCCTGCACTGCTGCTGTACTGCTATAACTGTGAGCTCTGCATGGGCAGAGAGATGTGCCAGGGAAGAGGGTGATTTCTGCAATATCCCAGCCTTCCTTCTGGGCCTCTGTAAGTTCTAACCAAGGAGTGCGTGAACAGCTGCTAGATGTTCATGGCCGTAAATGCCCCATTATTGGTCTTTTCCTGTGGGCAATTTAGCTTGCAGCTCCCGTGTGCAGCAGTTTTGCAAAATTAATCATATTAGAGGTGTAGAGGATGGGCCCTGGTTGCACTCAAAGGATTGAGGTTTCAGAAAGCTGAAGGAATTTTCAGTGTAGGCAGTAGAGATGTGCGTAATATGTCAGTTATGGATAGCCAAGGCCACACTGTGATGTAACAGCATTACCTCCTCACATAATAACCCCCTCAATATTCTCCCTTTCTTTCAGGAAGAAGAGCTCAGAAAACACATCCAGGAGTCCATAGCAGTGTTAAAGACCAACTGTGAACAATACAAGGAACTGGGAGATTACGCTTTCCAAAATGAGTATGCTTTTCAAAAACATTTCTTTACCAGATTTTAGTAACAGTGGCCAGACCCAAGGTAGTGTAAATCAGTATCATTTCACTGACTTCGAGAGAGAGACTCATTTATACGTATTAAAGATTTGGCTGAATAAATTTAGTGTTTGTTTGGGTTTTTCTACTCTCTTTCATGAGTTGTACCCTTTTTCTAACTCAGGAAGCATGGGAGTAATAAACATAGTAGAAAACTGCTCCATCTCCTGTTCACAGTACACATTATGTTCTCTGATAGAGGAAATGTTTAACTTGCATTCTGAGTACATTGTAGGCTATGAGCTCCGACTTAAAAGTCACAGTTTGGCACAAAGTATACTGCTTTTCCCTTTGTGGTAGACTCCTCTCTTTTTTTCTCTATGCATTTAACATGCCCTCTAGCAAGGCAAAGATAACAAAGATCCGACTGTGGAACAGAGGGCACCTATACACGTGCTCAACATCTGCTCTGACATATGCTAATTAGATTAGTTAAGTCTGATGGAGCATGCTAATTAATGCTCTTTAGCAACCTCCCTGTCATATGTATTTAGCATCCTTGCATTTAAAAGGGGCAGTGGGAACATTGGAACTAATGCTCAAGTGTCCCTACCACTATTTTGAAGGACAGGACACTGAATACATGTGATGCTGTGGGTGTTTTAATTAGAGTGGCTCTCAGAGCCTCTCTAATTAAAGTGACCTCCCCCCCACCCTGGAGCATGTGTATAGATGCCCAGAAAGACCAAAGCCAGGAAACAGAGCTACATTTTTATCCTTTGTACTGGTCCCTCCTTATCAGGACTTAAGGTTGTTGGTTCAGCAATATGGCTGACCTCAAGCATGTGAGTACTCCTAGTGAAATCAGGGCTGATGGTGGGATGCCTAAAGTTCCTGTTTAAGTAGAGCTGTACTGGGGTCTTTTCCTCTTAACCAACAACCTTAAGGCCTGATAAGGAGGGACCAGTACAAAGGATAAAAATGTAGCTCTGTTTCCTGGGCTTTGGTCTTTCTTGGCATCTATACACATGCTCTGTACACATGGGAGGGTCACTTTAATTAGAGAGGCTCTGAGAGCCACGCTAATTAAAACACCCACAGCATCACATGTATTCAGTTTCCTGTGCTTCAAAATAGTGGTAGGGACACTTGAGCATTGGTTCAAGTGTTCCCACTGCCCCTTTGAAGTGCAAGGATGCTAAATACATGTGACAGAGTGCTCTCTCAGACTCAGAGCACCTGGTTCTCCTTTCAGGGTAAAGTGAGTGTGAAGTGGAGTGTAGAGTGTAAAGCGGGTTTACAAACACTGTGCCACATCCCTAACGAAACAGGTAGCCTTCCATTCAGTTGGAGCTATGCAGGTTTACACTGGCCCAGGGTTTGGCCCATTAATGACTCAAGAAGAGCACCAGTAACTGTGAAATGGTTGTTTCAGGCTTCTTCTGCGCTATACCAAGAAAATGCCTCAGCTGCCCTCCAAAGAGCTGATCCAATTCACAAAGCAAATGGTGGCAGTTGCTTCCAGGTGCTGTCAGCTCAGCGATGACAAACAAATGCTGTGTTCAGATGGATATGTGAGTATAAGTTTTCCTAGTCTTGGACCCATCCTCTTCCTATTGCCATGACATTGCTCCAAGTTTCCAGGTGCCCAGGGGTCAAGACCCAGAACCCTCAGTGAACTGTTTGGGAGTGACTGGGTTCGGAGGCATGAAGCAGACTCTCAGGTGAAGTAAACTGGTGTAACATGATTTGAGCTAATGGATTTATGCTGATTCACATCAGCTGAGGATCTTGTCTATATTTTTGCAAAGGGAACTGTCAGGATAAGGTTAAGCAAGGCCTTTACAGCTTTGCTGAATTGGGGCCTTAGATACATAAACTGGTTCATGGCATGACTCTCCTTGATGTCTATGAGCTGAATCAGGCTCTGGGTAGATATGGGATAGCACCCATGTGGCTTCACTGGAACGATTAATTCCAAGGTTACTTATGAAGCAAGATTTAAAAGGACCTCCTGCTGGCCTCCACATTCACACACACAGTAGGACATATCCCCACAAATCCTGCTTAGTGCAAGCAAAGCACATACTAATAGGATTTTACGTGTAAACTTTGTCATTAGAGTGCACAAAAATGCAAGTGTAACATATATAACAATGCCCCTATTTAAAAATGAGACCCCATTTTGGATTCTGTCTGGCACAGCAAGCTGCAGGGCTGTTTTGTTTTTAAAGTTCTTTAAACATTAAATAAATGTATTTGCAAGTTCTCAGTCACCTTGATGTTATTAAAAGCATGATGTGTCCAAAGAAATGTGGTTTTTAATGTAAACATTTCTCTCTTCCTCTCATCTGTCTAAAGTTGGATCTTGTGGTTGGGGAAATATGTAGAAGACAAGGGACTGACCCTATAAACCAGAATGTCTGCCATTGTTGTGATGAGTCCTATGCTCTCAGGACTTCCTGTATCGCCAGCTTGAATGTTGATGAAAAATACGTACCAATACCATTGACTCCTAGTCTGTTTACCTTTGATGAAGGATTGTGTACAACTGAAGAGTACAAACTACAAGAAAAGAAGCAGAAGTAAGATATGCCTCACTTGTATGCACCCTCATCCTTACTATATTCACCTAGATACACTCTCTTCTTATTCCTTCATCCCCTGGTCAGCCCCTCCAAGCATGGATCACTGTTCTGCCACTCCAATCTGCCTGAGAGAGAGATGGTGGTGGGTGGTGGGGAGGTGTTCCCCCCTCCCTGCCTTCTCTTAGGCTCCTTGCAGCCTATACTGCCCCTGTGAACACCTATATCCAGCCCCAACCAGGCCCCACAGCTGCCTGGCAGCTCCTTGTCTGTGCCCTCCCCCCGAACTTGCTCCTGCCCCTTGCCCCTGCTTCAGTTGCAGGGCCCTGTTGGGGCTGGATCTGGGCACATAGGGTCATAGTCATAGAACCATAGAGAAGCTGGGCTAGAAGGGACCTCCAGAGGTCTAGTCCAGCCTGAGGCAGGATCATCACTATCCAAACCATCCCATACAAAACCATAATCTAAACTGCATAAGACCACCCTCAAACCTTGATATAACATAAACCGAACTCCCTAACCTGCCACAAGTAAAGCAGGGGAACCATAGCAACCAATGTCCTGCTTCTATAAAATATTGTCATTATACACTCAAGAGGTTCTGGGAAGAGGGCCACACATTGTCAGCATGGTTTGCAGGGAGGAAGAACTCTCCTTACTGGTGCCTCCACTGTTCTTGGGCTGATCAGGGCTGCAGGGCAGTGATCCAGGGGTGAAGAGGTTATAGGGGGGAAAGGGGTGGCAGGAGAGCAATCTAGGGGTGGGGGCAATGATTTGGGGGTCAGAAGGGGTAGCATCCCGACATCTGCCCCACACCAGCTCCCCCTCCAATCCTGCCTCCTCTTACTCCTTACCCATGCCCCCATCCCCTTGGCCCCATGCCCCTTTCACCCCTTTCCTTCCATCCCCACTCACCCCATTCCCACGCACCTGTTGCCTGGCTATTCACAGCTGTCAGTTCAGGACTGTAGAGTGCCATGTGCTAGCTAGTTCAACTGGAAGCAGTGCCTCCTGGGATGACAGTAAAGTGGTAGTTTAATCTCAGATGAACATCCAGAAGTTAATTTAACTCAAGCTAGGTAGCACAGCTCAGAGATTATCCTCACCCAAAGTGGCAGAACTTTAAAATGCCTAGAAGGCATTTAGCACTTGTTAATGAGCCTTAATGTATGATCATTCAAGTTTTAAGTGCTTTTAATGTTGTCCAATTGTAATGTATAATCTCACCCTGAGTCTCTGAGGAACTTTTGATATTTTCATCCTTAAGGCCTAAAATGTCATTATGGACCATATTTTTAAGTGCCTTTGTTTCTGGGTGCCCAATTTGAGGGAGCAGCAGCGGGTGAGATTTTTTTCAGAGGATGAGAGCTCAGAAGTTTCTTAAATTTATGCTCATAAGATGTATGAAATTAGATAGTACATTTTGCAAGAGGCAGAGATTTTTGTGGCAGTATATTTTATAGACCAACTGCATGATTAGGATATAGTTAGACAAGCTTTTGAATGTAAAGCATTCTTCCTTGAAAAAGAGTGCCTTGCATTTAAAAGCTTGTTTAATTATATCCCAATCATGCAGTTGGTCCAATAAAAGATATCACCCCAAAAAATCCTTGACTCTTACATAATTCTTAGACCATCATGACTATATCACTGTAATGCTGTCTGACTCCATTTTGAAATCTTAATGGCCTGAATTAGCAGAAAAATTCCTAAAATGTGTATTTATGTATCCAGATCTAGATGCAGGTATTTACATTAGGACATCAAAATTTAAAAGTTGGGCTGTCTATTTGTGGTACTTGTATAATCCTCATAACTGTAGCATCATAGTGGGTGCATCTACACGTACTTTTAGCATGTAGCAATAAACCCTGGTGCAGTTCACTCCAGAGTTTATTGCTTCTGGGTGCAGTGTTTATATGTGTGCCTGGGATCACATCTTGTTGAGCTGGGGTACAGTAGCCCCTGTTGGCAGGGGGCCTCAGGGGTCAGCCTGCCAGCCTGGGGCTATTCCACCCCAGCTCAATGTGTTGTGGAAGAGTTGGATGGGACATGAGGGTGCTAGTGTGAGGCTAGCCAGCAGGCAGTCCCCTGCACTGTAGCACCCTTGTACCGTAGTCAGCCCTGGTCACCGTTTACATGTGCATTTCAGTACATGTAACTACTCCGCTGTAGGATAGTACTTGCCCTGGATAGTACTATCCTACGAAGGAGCTCATTAATTTAATGCACCCTAATATGGGTGCACGTGTAGACAGTGGTGCTTTACTGCAGAGCTAACTGGTTAGCTCCACAGTAAAGCACACATGTAGATACACCCAGTATTTGTCAATCTTTGAGGCCTTTATCACAACACATATAGGTGTGGGTGGGACAACATTACTATCCCTATTTTGTAAATGGAGAAATGAGGCACAAAATGTTTACATGACTTGAAAATGATTACAATGACTCCAGAGAAAGGCAGCAGGGAATTCAACCTAGTCCTCCTAAGACTAAAAACCATGTAGCATTCCTTCCACCCCTATGGTAAAAAGGGCCCCTTGCTCCCCTCTGTGGTAAAGCTCATATAGCTCTTTCCTCCTCAGTAGCTCTATGATTTACCTTATAGCTAATGGGCCCTGGGGGCAGTTATACATGTGCTTCGGTAGGGTTGGAAGGCAGGCAGGGGAGGGCACTTTAATTATAGTAGCTCTGAGAGCAACTCTAATGAAAGCACCCAGAGTGTCTCACATATCAGCATCCCTGTGCTTGTTGAACAAGGTTTAGATGAAGCACCTCTGTTGCCATTTTGAAGAGCAAGGACACTGATACGCAAGACATAGGAGGCTGCTGGAGCATGGTAGTTGCCATGCTCTAGCAGACTCAGTTTATCAAGTCTGCTCTGCCACGCTGGAATTACAGTGCGTCAGAGCGGCCTCCCTGCTCGTGTATAGGCACCCTTGGTTCTTAGTGTGCCATATCTTCTTTCCTCAGAGAGCAGCTAAGAAGCTGGCTGCTCTTGCTGTTACAAAAAGCAGACTCCTCTGCAAATAGCTTTCCTCCCAGGGGAGCACAGTGCCTGTCTCTGCTTACTACACAAGCTATCCATGTCACATAGAGACTCTCTAATGCTTTTGGTTAGGTGAGAGGATGCCTCATGCAGGCCTGGTTCAGCCACTCTCCATTTGGATACATGAACTGCATATATCATATGTACAAACTGGCAGCCTTTTGAGGTGCTTGGGGTCCTTCTATTCCTCTTCCTCCCTTCTTCCCCCCGCTCACCCCGAGCCTTCAAAGTAAAACCCACCATGACAAAAATTACTGCTGAATTGCATACATGTTCAGGGCCGATCAAACTCAAACCCAAAGGTTACTACTTCTACTCTACTAGGGAATGCTAGAGAGATTTCCTTTCAGCTGTAGAGTTCTCCATGGGGAGTTGGTCAGGCATAATGAAACTGTATGAAAAGGGTCCTTACAAAACTTTAAAATAAGGATTTGCAGAATCGGAGGAATAGCAATGCTTCAGTAAATCATGTGTTTACTTTTAGCTGTGTATTGCTGAGGTTTGTTTGTGTTTCAGTCTGCTCATCAACCTCATCAAACATAAGCTTCACATTACAAAAGAACAGCTGGACTCCATCACTACAGCTTTTACCACCTTTAGAGAGAAGTGCTGCAAGGTGGACAACCATAACGCATGCTTTGCGGAAGAGGTATCTTACCATTTTTCTCATTCATTTTAATCAAGAGGGAAGCGTGGAATTTACAAAGGGGATGTGTAGACATCTACATTTTAAAAAGTTTTGCAGCTTGCTACAATTGCTACAGTTTGATTTCTGAAGGAGAAACCATATTGCCTGTGTCTGCATGTGTATGTGCAAATGTGCCTAATGAATGTATGCTGCCTAAGGGCACGTGTAGATGAAACGGGGGCCCTAAATTGAGGCGGTGGGTTTTTAAAAACACCGCTTCAATTTAGGGCAAAGTAAACCCCCATGTCGTGTACATCGGTGTCTCACCTGCCTCGGTGGGGGTGGGGGAGCTGAGCTGCTGGCCGGCAGAGTGGTCCCTGGGCTGTGGGGGGAGAGGAGGGCTAGTGCCTCCCTCTGCCGAAGCAGCGGGCCCCACCCCCAGGCAGCACCTGGCCACAGGCGCCTGGCTCGGGCAGTTTGGGGGCACCGCAGCCATGGAGGGAAAGACCGGGTCCTCACGCAGCTCATGCAGGCAGGCAAACTCTGGGGTGGGGAGGAGGAATAGTTCAGGCTTGCCACTTTTTTTTTAATTTGGTAGAGCCTACCTTCCCGGGCTGCAGCAAGGCTGAGCCTCACAGATCCCGATGCTTCTCTCCACAGCTGTAGGGCAGCAAACTAAAACTCTGTGGAGTTGTTTTAGTTTGCTGTGCCCCAAAGTCATTTAAAGCACATTACACTGCCAAATGTGCTACAGTGGCTGGAATTAATACGCAATACACCACCAATGCATGCAAACACCAATACTATTAAAGCAGTACAAAAGCATTTAGCCCACTTTAAAATGTCATGCACACGTGCCCCTCGTTTCATCTACACATGTAGTGACATGTCGCATGAACCTTTTTGCTCACATTCTGGAGTCTACATCTACAGAACTCATCCCACAATGATGGGTTCTGAAGGATCATAGGACCCTTGCATAGGGAAGAGGACAGGTTTTGGGCTCTTAGCTCTATAACAATTCCTTCTGAAGGGTTTAATTTAAGATCTCTCTCCTAAAACCCCTGACAAAGTAGAGAAGTAGTTTTGTGACATTTAGATGAAGGCAGCTATTTATAAAATTATCAGTGATGGAATTTGTTTTTTACACCAGTCCTAATTTTCCTCCATGTCTCCCATTCATTCCCATAATAGTTCATATTCATTTCACATTCAACTGTTAATTTTTCTTCCTTACATTATGCCCCTTTTACTCTCTATTTTTGGTTGTTTCCCTTTATTTGTATATTTCTCAACTGAAATTTAGTAGATGCCTGAGCCAGAATGGAATCCTACTCTTTCCCCAAAGTTTTACTTGCTCTGCAGTCTTCTTGGGGTAAAGTCCAAACACTTATTTATTTTTGTCAATAAACAAAGGCATTTTTCATTCCGAATCTGTAAAAGTAGCATACCTGTAGAGCCAAGAGCTTTTTATGGTCACTGTCAGAGCTGAATTGCATATTAAATATCTCTCTAACAACTGTAATGTCTATAACAGATCCTCAGCTTTACTTGATGGCCACACTAGAGTACAGTAGCATTACCTTTCCCTTTAGGTTTCTACTACAATATTCTTTTTGATTCACACAAAATTTGAAACTGTGTAACTTGGGGGGGGGGAGGAGACGGGGCATGGGGGTAGACGTGCAACTATATGTATATGTGCTCCTATGTGATTTTAAAACTAGAAAATAATGCTGCTGAAGTGACAAGGATAATATTGTTTATCCAAATATACATAACTTCCTGCATTTTATTACTAATGAATGCTTTGTGTCTTTTTTGCCAGGGCCCAAATCTGATTACCCAGGGCAAGGCTATTTTGGGAGAATAAAACCACTCAGGTAATCTCATTGGAACATAATTGCATAAAGCAGTAACATCACTTCAGCAGTAAGAATATCTATTCTGAATATACAGAAAGTGTAAATAAAAACTTAAGAATTGCCACAATGGAAAACCCAGATCCTGATACTTGATGAAAACTGAAGTAGCTATATTGAAGCCAATATATAGTAGGAGTACTCAACCCCCAGCTCATGGACCAGATCCAGCCCACAAATCCATGTCAGCCAGCCCCTGGGGTTCCCCACAGGCCCAGAAATTTGGTAACAGAGGGGTGGTGGTACCGCTTTCCTTCTGCCGAATTTCTGGACCAAGAGGAGCTTTGGGCCCTGCACACTGGGTCAGGCACCCAATTTCAGCATGTGGGGCTGTGTGGTGGAAGCATTGGGCCCCAGGGCCCTTTCCCAGCATGAAGGGCCAAGAGGTGGTGGCAGTGGGCCCCAGGACCCAATCCTCACACATGGGGAAGAGAGGGGGCAATTCTGGGCCTCAGGACCCAATACTGGCATGTGGAGCCTGATCCTTACAGAGGACTTGATCTGGCCTGTGAACCGGACCCACACCATTCATCTGGCCTGTGGGGCAAAAAGCTTGAGCACTGCTGAACTCTGGAAATTTGCACCAACTAGGACTCTCTCTGGGTCATCAAGTTGCTAGCCCTAAAGTGATCAAGTCAAGGTAGATGACACAAAGAAAGGCATGGAACCCCATAATGGATCAGGCCAGTTGTGGAACATTAAGTCCAGTCAGCACATGAACAGGAACATTTTAGCTGGAGGGGTGATTTAGAATCTATTTTAGTTCAGCTTTCTGCACTCTTACTTGAAGTCAACCAGGGTGGGATCAATTTAGCTCAAAAAATTCAGGGAAATGTGAAAATTGAACTGAAATAAGGAACCCTAAGACCAAACTGACAGTATCCAGACAGAGTTTTTGTATCAGCTTCATTAAATTAGAGAAAACTGATTTAAAAGTTAAATGATGCAACTTCTATTTCTAGAGGTGGCCAATCTTTCATGGGCCAGGGGGGAGGCTGGGGAACTTTTTTTTTAATTCTTAAAAGCATACAGATTGAAAACCTTTATGTTTTTATCCTAGCTAGTATAAGTAAAGTCCACTGAATCTATAGTCATAAGGGTCAGACCTTGGTCCTTTTTAATTCAATTTTCCGTTGAGTCACTATAGATTAATAATGGATTAATTTAGTATTTTTTTATAGCATATTGTTCAAATTACAGCACAGACAATCGCTAATTTATAAGTTAATTTGCTAATGTATATGTTTCTGCAACAGCATGCAAAGAACAATACAGCTGCCTATTAGTACCTTGTGATTGTCATCACTTTTTTCTTCCTATTTCACAGTGGAAGAAGATGGCGATAAAATTCATCTGTGCTCCATTTATTCTGTGCTTTCTTTTCTATTTGCCATCTATATCTAAGAACTCTCGAGTGAAGGAAACAAGATTCTTCTATTATTTTTATCTCTCAGTTTTGTGACCATTCAATAATGAATAACAACTTAAAAAAAACTCTCCTTCCTTGTCCTGGCCTGTTGATTCACTGCATGAAGAATTACTTGAAAACAATTTCCTACAGCACCATTACCAGTTCTTAGCTGGTTATGCCAAGGGCATGCTTCAGATAATTTATCATTTTAAACCAGGCTTCCTAGTTATTTTTATAATGTCCAAAAACATATTTGGCATTCTTTGAATATAGGAAAACAGGTCTGTGTCCTGACTAGCTTTCTGTTTGAAGTCTGTTTAGATTGTAAAAGCAGAGGTGACAGAGTCCAAACAGTGGATACATGTAAGGATAATATTTAAACCACATACTGTACTTAAATCTCATGAACTTAGGTGGGACTGAAAATTAAGAATGCACTTAAATCAAGGTAAAATCTTTTTTCTTTATGTTTTACATCTTATTTACCCTTTTTAAACGCTTAGCTCTTTCATTTATGTTTTAATCTTTGTTATGTTTTTCCTGCTGATTGGTTTGACATAGTAGAGATAAAGCAAATGTTCAATATTGAACTTAAAAAAGAAAACAGATCATTAACAAAAAGCAACAGCATGCTAAAGCTAATTAAAATGATTTCAGAAAAGGCTGCATAACCCCAGGAAAGAAGTACAAAACAAAATGTACTGCTGAACCACCATGTAGCTGAGGACTACTTTTATGTTTAAAATTGCAACCAAAAGAAATTGTAGAATTCTTTGCTTAGTGTACATGGGTGTAGCTTCTTACAGTCATTCAGAGGGGCTGTATGACTGTCATTTTTTCCTAACCTCAGCCTTGAAAATACAAAAGCATAAGTCTTGAAAGATGCAGCCAATTACAGTATGTTCTTGCAGCGCCGATTGGAAAGTTGGCTTGATACTTAGAAAAAAATGCAAAACAAAGGGAGATCAGGTTCTCAATAAATAGAAGGCTTTAGCTGAGACATCATTTTTAATGTAACAAGAACGATAGCAAATGTTTCTGATTTGTTTCCAAGAAAGAAACAGGCTTTTTGGAATGGGTTTCCAAGGGGGGGTGGTGCTCTCCCCTACCATGGGGGTCTTTAAGAAGAGACTGGACAAGCACCTGGCTTGGGGTCATATGACCCCAGCACTTTTTCCTGCCACTGGCAGGAGGTCGGACTCGATGATCCATTGAGGTCCCTTCCAACACTAACATCTATGAATCCATTTCTTTTGCGAAGACTGACCTGCATTATACGTTTAGCCAGCAGAATAATCTTATTTCATTTGAAACATATCCATTATATATTACACCTTGAATCTATCCCAAGAAATTCCAGTTTTGCAGCTCCTAAGTGTTTACATGCAAAGCTCCCCCACTGCCTCCCATTAAGTACTGATTTGGTTACACAAGGCACTGACTGTGCAGTTGTTGACTTGCATAACTGCTGACTGCAGTTGTTGACTGGACTGACTTGCATAACCAAGTACTAAATGACTGCGCAGTAACCAGCATTACTGTGGGGTGCTGTCCTGGTATGGTTGTCTAGTGATGCTTACTGCATAGTAGCTTGTTGTTACTTTGTAGTAGCATCATGTCAGAGTTTGTAGCCCGTGATGCTACTGTGTAGTAGTAACAAGCTACTGTGCAGTAAGCATCTTGTGTAGATGTGGCCAGTTTGACTTAAAAATTAAGCAAAGGATAATGTGCTTGGCTGAACTGGGAGCTGTGTGCAACCTTGAGGCCCAATATGTTCTCAGCCTTCCTCTGTATGATCTCATATTGATGAACTTTTACACCACAGCAGAGCTACCGAACTATGAATATTTTAATTTGCAAATACTTTCATATTGTACATTCATAAATAACTATTTAGCTGATTAGTATGTTGCTCTCTGCAGCATAGAAACAGCTGGTTTTGCATAAGCATTAGAATTGTTTCATACAAATAATGCACTGGATACATTGCAAACCATTAAAGAAACCAGGCTTACAAAAATAACACAATAAACCCTTTAGCTAATAGGATCACAGCAGTCACCTTTTCTCAGATTTGCTCTGAAAAGAGAAAATTTTGGGTTCAAAGACTGCCCAAAAGGCTTATGGTGAGGTTTTGCACTTTCTAAAGCTTCCATTGAAGACAAAGACAGTTTTTCTGTTCACTTGAATGGAAGCAAACTTAGGACCCTTGCTTCTCTGTATATCAGTGGTCACCAGCTGGTTGATCCTGATCAACTGGTCAATCAGGCCACCTCTGACAGTCAATCTCAGTCTGGGGGGACTAGCTTAGTCAAGCTGGGGGGAGGGGGGGTAGGGTGGGAGGCACAAGCAAAAGCACAGCCCTGGGGCTGGGGTGAGTGGCTGAGCTTTCTCAGTCCTGGGGCTACACTTCAAATGTGTACAGACATTCATTAGATTGGGCTAAACTGTTCCTGATCAAACTTAATTCACCTCCTCAGGTGAAATAAACTAGCTCTGGCTGGCCATGTTTTGCCTGATTTAACCTCCTGTACAGATCAGCACTTAGACTGATCTAGCCCTAATTAGGTGATTCCAAGTGTAATGTCTACACATTCCTTCAGATACTGCTATGGCCCCTGTGTACATGTATATATTATCTTAGGGGACTGAGTTGTCTACCATTGAAGTTGCTGATATGTACCCTGTACATCTTAACTGCTAAATGATTTTAGTCAAACATCAGCATCTTCACAAGCCTGTGTAGGCAGGATTACAAGGAGTTCCACCTTAAAACTATTTCCTGATACTAAATTGTAGAGCCTGATAGCATAGGTGCTCTCCATTTCTGCTCCACCATGCAAGTTAAAAATGTTCTGGAGAAGAGGAAAGACGGTTATTAAAGTTTAGCTGATTGCATGGTTAAGCAACCCTTAATGTTTGCCCTTTGGTATTTGCATAAGTAAAGGACAGCTCAGCTAGAGAGATAGAAGCCCCTTGAGCAACCTCATCAGGACAGGAAAGGGCAGTGAGTTGTCCATGTAAGTTATGCTGGTTTTATTTACCAGTTTGTAGTTTCAGCTCCTGCAAAATGCTTGAGCTGATCCATGTGGAGGACACCATGTAAAAGTCTATGAACTATGGTGTATGTCTATGTTGCTTCTAACTGTGCTGATGGGGGGAGGGGGGGCATGCCATGAAAACATTTTGCCCATTTGCTTCCATCCTGGGGTGCCAAAGCCTGAAAAGAATGCAATGTACCCGCCTTCGAATAGCACCGTGCACACTCCAGTAAGTATATCTGAAACTGAGAGCAGCACTGGGCATGTGCCAAATGGCTACATTACTTATTTTCAATATTTGGTGCATGAAGTGGGAGTGAATGATCAGGATGCCTTCTCACACATTAAGAGACACGAGATGCCCACACACATTAAGAGACACGAGAGACATGCTTGAGACCTCAGATCTTTTGGGCTATGGAAGAACGATGCCAATGTTCCCCAGCACTGCCCACTGTGGTTATGACTGCATTGCATCTACACATTCTCTCCTGCTGAACCAAGCTCTCTGGGTGCATCTAAATGAGATGCTTTACTCTGGATTAGACTAATCTAATGCACAGTAAATTGTCATCATCTACATGTGCACTAGTCTTACTGATCATTAAATTAGTCTAATGCACTATTTCCTAATAACAACACATATAGGTACTAGATGAATGGTGCATTAGGTACTGTGCATTAGCGTATGTGTACATGGTGACTGGGAACAATTTTGCTCCCAGTCAGCAAGAGGCCACTGCTGCCCGGCTAAGCCCCAATGAGGGGGGAGCTGTACAGGTTGCAGAGGCAGCTGTCTCCTAGTCCCATGTGCAGTCTCCTGGCCTCTGCAGCCAGCACAGCTCTCCTTGACTCCATGATCACCAGAGCTATAAACTCACCAGGGGGGACCAGCAGGAATTGGGGGAGGCTCTCTTCCCCTGGGCACCACCCAGGGTTACTAGGAATAACAGCCAGAAATTGTTAGAGAGAAGGTTCAGGCTGGACATCAGGAGACATTAGTTTACAGTTAGGGCTGCCAGGCTCAGGAACGGGCTCCCAAGTGAGGTGGTGCTCTCTCCTACCTTGGGGGTCTTCAAGAGGAGGCTGGACAGATATTTGGCTGGGTTGATATGATCCTGGCACCTGTTCCTGCCCAGGGCAGGGGGTCAGACCTAATGATCTTTTTAGGTCCCTTCTAACCCTAAGCACTGTGATACTATGCACATCAGACCAGCCCCCATC
>NW_017728912.1:37073490-37094686 GCF_001723895.1 Crocodylus porosus
GGGTGGACGGGAGGGAAGCAAAGCAAGGAAGAAGGGCAGAAGCAGTCCTGGACCAGGCTGCTTCCATTGGGAGCAAATGTGTAGATGTGTTCCTGGCTACATCTTACTGTGACTTATTTTACGAAGCAGTTATCTTACTTCTCATTAATTGCACATGTAGATGCATCCTCTCTGTCTCTTAAATTTAATGAGGAGGGGGAGGACAAAGGACATGAGAAAGTAATCTATTTCTTATTCTAATGAAAATACCTTTGTGGCATCATCAAGAAATGGATCAAACAAATGAAATAATACATAGAGAAAGCTCATCATACAGGAACTGATAAAGTGCTTCACCAAAAAAAATGGCTTTGTCTTGCTAATTTATAAGTATATAGCTATAAACTGAGAGTGGAGGAGACTTTTCCAATTTGTATTCACATTTTAACACTACAGGGTTGATTTACAAAGACCAGTGAGTTAGATGCCAAACTGCCATCTACTTTTCATAGGATGTAGGTGCCTCACCTTCTTAGAGGTTTTAGTAAATTCCATTTGTGGCCTATCTGCACCTTTGTGCATCTGACCCTTCAACCCATTAAAGAGCCTCCCTAAACTCAGAATGTAAAAAAACAACATATGACTTTACTTCTGGTCTCCTGTGCCGTTCTTAACGCAGTGGGATGATGGAAATGCTTATATATATTCACAATATCCTGGCTTGTGGATTGCAAGTGAATAGGTTTCCAAACCTTTATTCTTCTCATGAAAATTTCTCTTTGCTGAAGTTTCACGTTAGATTTGCAGCTTGAAGAGGACAACATGTTTTTTTTTTCTGCTGCGCTCCACTCCTGCTCTGAAACTGCAGAAGAGTTTCTTTCAATCCCAGCTGTACAGTAACCAGCTGCAACCATCAATGCTTTACAGGCCCATATGTTGTAGACTTCTGTAATGGCACAGTCTTCTTAATATTTCCAGGATCGTTAGGGACAGAATATCAAATCTCCTTTGGCTTAGATGAAGCGTTTTATTAGCAGCACAATGTTATACAGTAGTCTCTGTTTTTTTTACAGTTCTAGTGTGAAGGTGCTGAGTTAATAGAGTCTTCGCTTTAAGGTATCTGAAACAAAGACCAACAGAAATTATTTCAGAGCACACAGAGCTATGCATACAATTTTAATTTTAACAATATTGATATTATATTTGTGTAGGTCGAAATTTCATACCAGAAAAAGTTTCCAATTGAAAGTGGCAATATTTTTCCTAAGAAGATCTGATTGATTTTTTTTTTTAATTTCCAGACCCTTTCAATCCAAAACAATTTCCTGGTGACAGAACCCCAGTTGATGTAAATTGACTGACTTCTATTGACCTCACGTCTCCTACATATTTAATAATTCAGCTACATTTCTAAAGGAGCTACCCAAGTACATCCTCAGTTGGCATCAGGAAAGTTGATGTCCATTAGCAGAAGTGGAGCTTTAAGCATTTTATCTCCATCTTGAATAGATACTTACATGATTACTGTAGTATCTACATGCCTCACAAGTTTTTCAAGTATATAGTCCCATAAGGGAAGTAGTACTATCCAAATTTTGCAGATGGCTATGAGAGACCTAAAGAGGCTAAGTAACTTGTTCAACGATGACAGGAACTCTGTGATGGGACATAAAATTTAACCTGAGTCTCCTGAATCCAAGGCTAATATCTGAAGCACCACTGAACCACCTTTCCTAATTCTTCTAAATCACTGAGAGATGATACAGACGTATGAGGGGAGTCTGCTTTTGAATTTTTCACAGCAGCAATAGCCCAGCAGGGATCCTGGCTGTAGAGAGGCTCTACCCAGTACCACTTCCCAGAGACATTCTGACTGAATTAGCAAGAACTTCCAGAGAACAGAGGCTGTGTCCTCCAGAGTGTGTGCCATAATGCCATCAAAAGAGTGCAGTAATAGCTACAGCACCACACTCTAGTTACACCATACTCCATGTAGGTAGGTAGATTGGGGAACCTACTAACGACAATGAATGTAATATTTTTTTTGAAAGTAGTAAATTAAGCAAGCTCACTTATTTCTCTCCTACTTACTTTGACATAGTCTGTTGAATCTCCAGTTCTTCCTCTTCATTTAGTCTGCACAGAATTGATTCCAAAAAGGATATATTAAACTTAATGTACTGAGCAACCTGTTGGGAGAATGTAGGAAAGGCACATTAGTGAAGTGCAAGAAATGGGGAGAGTATAAGGAGATATGCAGAATTATACTGTACGTACATCACTGCTGACTTCTTCTGCATCCCGGTCCATGAGAAAAAATTGGGCAATTTTTTCTGAAGGTCCCTGCAAGATTCTCTCCAACAGTGGAAAGTCTGTGTTCTTGAGCTGTTTCTTTTCTGGGAATTAAAATATACTAATTAACTCTCATAGTCATTTTGTGGCATAATATACAGCAAGAGTACAAGTGGCTAAGACTAAGAGCATCTCCTTGTCTTAGTTTTTTCAGCCTAAGGCCATGTACAGCCATTGACTGACAAATTGCCATAAACATAAACAGAAGTCCCACATACAAATGTATTTATTGTATGGGAGTAGATGGCCCTAAGGAACTAAGGCCAACATTTCTGAACCAGGTACCAAAAATGAGGTTCCTAAGCAGAAGCATAACTGGGAGAAGGGGGAGGTGTGTGCAACTGAGACAGCAGCCCTAGGAGCTGCTTTGTGGGGGAGTTGGAGGTGGGGGAGCCACAGAAAGAGCTGCCACTGCAGTTGGTGCCTTCACCTTCTCCTCCTTGTGTTCAGTCACATGTTCAAATCTGGGTCCAGAAACAGCCACATACTTTTGAGGAAGGCCAGCAGCTGTTCTGTTGTCTGAAAATTTCCTCCGTATTTGCAAGTAGTGTTTGCATTGCTAAAATATCTCTGCAGTTCTACCAACCCCTGTTCTAACGTGGTTTGAGTTTTTCCATATTGGCCAATAAAGCTCTATACCTGCTGAGAGATATTGGACAGCTTTGATATTCATCCTAACTCCCTCCTGGGTTACCTCTAGTCATGACTGACACATTTTTATTTGCATGGCTGTCAGTGCCTGAGTTTTAGAGATGCCACTTTTCAATGATTTTCGTCAACTGGGAGCCCAGTGTGGTCAGGTAGTAGGCACGTTTTGTCTTTGATCTGTCAGATACATTCTATTTTGCTTGCTACTGCTCTCCTGATATCTGGTGAGGCAATTCCAGCAAGTAGATGGAGACTATTGATATTTATTTAAGGCATCCAGTAATGCGCCTACAACTTTTGTTCAGCACAGTGTCTAGCTTTTTTGCATGTACTGATCTTTTCTAAATTCGGCATGTGTACTCAGCTGCTGAGTAACAATGTGCAAGCACAGTAGTTTATAATAGTGTTAGGTTAGCCCCCATTTGGACTTGATGAGCTTCTTTAATATGTTGTTTGGGGAACTTTGTCTTTTCTACATGTGCATTATAAAAAAAGTGTGCACTCTAGTGTCACCCCCCAAAAATAGTATTCAGGCAGAGGATAAGGGTTATTCCAGTCCAGGTTAGGTTGAGTTGCTTACTAGTCTTTTAGTTCTAAAGGTGGAAGAGACTAGGAGTAGTGTTGCAGGTTACCTTTAAACCATTCTAAAGGCACATAAAACAGGAGTGTCCATGCATTAAAGGGTGTTAAACTGTAGCAGATCTCCCCTAAGTATCTTAAAGTTATGCCACTTTGGGTGAGGGTTATCTTTCAGCTGTTCTACCTAGCTTGAGTTAGGGTATTGTTAGTCTGCTCCATGGAGATAAAGGGTACAGAGAGAAGTGTAGCTCCTCGCTGTAACTCAGCAAGGTTTGTAGGGGCTGAAAAACTCCCAGCCTGAAGTCCCTCCACTCCTTTTCTCCCCTCCCATTCTGAAAACAGTGACAGGCTTGGAGGCAACTCACACAAAGTTGCTGAAGACACTCTGTTTTGAAACATCTTCATCTGAAACATTTGAAACATCTTTAGATTATCACCAGATGAGCTGTTTTTGAAGGTGTCTGAAGCCATGCACACCTGTTTGGTCACAGCTATAGGCTACTTTCTGTGGCCAGATCAGGAAAAAAAAATCATTTTTTCTGAACCCAAAGTGATCAATTTGCAGTCATCCAGCATCCTAGGATGCATGGCTGCCAGCAACTCTACCCCCTGACAAATTTTCCAACCTTCTAAGCTGAGGGGATGGTGCTGGCCCCAACCCAACACCCCCACCTACCCACAGTAGGTATGTTCCTCAGACCACAATGCACCATGCTGCTGACTCCAAGAACCTCAGGAGACTGATCTGGGCTCTTGGGCCAGGGGCCAGGTACATGGCCCTCCCCTCAGAGGACTAAGCCTCTGCCCAATATCTGGGGGGCTCTCCCCTAGTCAGGAGAGTTTGGGGGTGGTGGGATGGCCTCCAACCCCAGGCTCCCATGTTCTTGTGGGGAAAGGAGGGAAAAGACTGCCGAGTGTAAGGAATAGTGACAGCATGGAGCCTGGGGAGAAATGCTTCCCCAGGCTTCATGCTATTGCCACACTTAATCCCCATAGTTTTGCCCTTGCTCGCCAAACCCTTTACTAGTAAATCACAGTTGTGCAGGTCAGGGATGGCACTAAATATTTACCTATGACTGTACTGAAGCTGTTCTAGCTTTAACACCATCTGCCATTCCACAGACTTAGAATGGTTTGAAGGTAACCTGTGTTTTATTTGGATTGGTATGTAGTTGATTTCTTATGTAAAATCTGACAACCCATTGAGCACTGAGGCCAATGTGACCTCAGCCTGGGTGAAATTCTTAGCTTGGGTGGTAGTACACAAGTCATTTGCCTAAATAAGATTTCTTATGCCTGGGTGAATTGGTGGATCATTGGTGTAGATATGAAAGAGTATAGGTGCAACCATGTCTCCTTCAGGTAAGCCATTCCTCTATTTTTGCCATCGACTCCACTTCTTGCATAATTCAATGTGGAATCATCAAATTTCTAGCAAGGCTGTGTTATTCATAGTGCTTGGTAACCTTTCACCGTATTTTTGCAAGGAGCCTCCAGTGTTTTACAGAGTCAAAAACTGCTGAAGGGTCTATGAATGTGGCACCGGTGACAATTTCTTTTTCAAAGCCATCTCTAGTGTGCTGACCAGTGCATGGGCAGAACCCAGTTTGCTTGAGGAGTAGGTATTCTTCAGCAACTGTGACAAATGGTTTTAAATGTTATAGAGTTTGAAAAGATGACATAGTAAGGATATAGGTTTGAAGTGCTTTGGATCTGAGGGATCTTTCCCCATTTTGATGAGGGCGATAATACATAATTGTTGCTATATCTTGGGCACTTTGTATATGATTATATACATATTGTACAGCTGGAGTAACAAGGCCCTTGCTGTTGGTCCAAAGTGTTTTATTTGTTCTGTGCAAGTATCATCAAGACGAGAAGCTTTGCTGTCTTTAAGTGTGTTTATTGCAGTTGGCACCTGGCAATGCCACCAGCACTACACAAGTGGCCCCATGTACTGGCTGTTCCCAGGGCATGGAGGTGCTCTGTTATACCTCTGCTTCTAAGTTTATATTCAGGAATCTATATAGAAACTGGTATACACAGAAACATACATTTCAGTTTGAGTAAAATAACAAGGTGTTAGACCCGAATTTCATGCCCACTAGTTTGAAACTGTCAGCCTTCATTTCCCTTGTATAATTTTGAAAATAATGTTTGACCATTAATAGTTTGACCTAAGAAGAGGTCATTAGCCATGTTAGTCTGAAGTTATTTTAACATGTAAATCACGTCCTCTTTTGTCCACCTTACTCCTAATATTTGTAAATGTTACTTTTACCTTGTTAAAGTGTATTATTATTCTTTATTAGTGAGATAAAGAAAGCAGGGGAAGCTACAGATGTATTTGCTGAATATTCCATTTAAGGTCAAGTAATATGAATTGGGTATATGAAAATACGGGTTAACACCTTTGAAATACAAGCAAAATCTCACAAGAATAAAGCTGTAGACTTGGTACTTAGGAAACTACCATTTCAAAGGGAATTTTGTCAATTGTTGCTTCACATTAGTATCTTTTCAGAGCAGTATACTACTAGTTTCTAAAAGAGCCACTCTTAAATGATGCCATGTACCCTACAGAATTAAATGGAATTAGTGGGCACTTCCAGAGACAGTACTACACCATAGTGTTGACAGGCACTAGCTATGATGACAATGATACTGCACAGTAGTAATGAGATACTGCACAGTAGCTCATTGCTACTATGCATTAGCATAAAAAAACCCATGTGGGGATGGTACTGCACAGTCGCACCAGTTGCTGCGCAGCCATTTAGTACTTGGTTAAGCAAGTACTAAATGACTATGCAGTAACAACTGTGCAGTCTGCCACTTGTGTCGACGTGGCCGCAGAGAATGTGAATTAGGACAGATTTTTTTCCCAGAGTTTGGTCCTCAAGTACTCTTTCCCACCCCCACTTTTTCTGATGTAACACACAGCATTCTCCAGTGAGAAATATGCACTGAATAAATGTGGGTAATTCCCCTTTTTCACAATTATATTGTTCCTTTGTAACTGGGAATCAAGAATGGTGTGGAATTGATCTAACCCATAGCTGGGGAGCCAGGATATGCTAGTGGCTTGTCCCCATCATGTAGGAGGTAAGACTCCAAAACCCATTCAGCATACAAACAGAGGTGGAGCAATGGTGAATCAAACTGGCTGGTATGCTTACCTCCTGAGGCATGGATAATGTATAAGGCAAATTCATGTGGACTGTTTTCAATCTGTCAAAAACAAAAATCTTCAGCACACTGAATAACACATTTTTTATACTGTATTTGTCCTCAGGATGACAACATCAGCAAATACTAGGTATGCATCTCAAACTTGTAAATTTATATCACAATTTGATATTTGGGATCCCTGTACTAACAACAGAAATATAGGAGGGGAGACACTTCTGAAGTCTTTTTGATATGGCATCATCTTCCTCTCCCTGCTTCCAGCTACCAAGTAACTAGTAAAGTTGGTTATTTATAATATTCCAGAACTGTTTTTTGCCATTTTCAGTTTAACACTCAAATTTAACAAATGCCCTGCTATTGGTGTTAGTGATGATAATTATTTATAAAATGTAGAAGCACTCTGAAACAGAAGTTCAAAAGCATCATCTCCAAAGCCAGGGTTATTATAAGCACCAGCAAAAGGAAGGATTATTATAGCCACCTTAGAGTACACTACCATTGTAGATTATGATTCTATAAAATATTCCAAGGCTCCTTGCACACAAATACCATGTTTATTCATGAGTTTGGCACATTAATTTTCAGTGAGGAAGATCCTAAGTCCTGCCCCTAGATATAGAGCAAAATTCCTTTAGTTGTAAGCAAATCAGAGGCTCGAAATTGATGTAGCCAAATGAAGCAGATCAGCTGTGATATAATGGGCGTGTCTACATGAGATATTTACTGAGAAGTTGCCTAATTAACTCCACAGTAAATGTCTCGGCATCTACACGCCACAGGAAACTAATAAACTCTGCAGCCAGGTTGTACTTGTAAATACAAGTACTATCCTGCTGTGGAGTGTTTTCATGCACAGCAAAGCATATGCAGATGTTGACCTGGCTGGCTAGGGCATGAGGATGCTTCAGTACGGGGGCTACTTGCTGCCATAAATTCTGGTGCACACTGCTGGAGTTTATTAATTCACTTTACTTGCACATGTCCACATGCCTGATGCATTAGAACACAGCTGATCTGCTTCACTGGGTGAAAGATACTTTGCCCCTTGTCCTGCCTTTGATGGTGCAATGTGACCTTTTTGCTTTCCCTGCTCAGCCAGACGGGTGCCCTGCATCTAGGTGGGTGGGGAAAGTGCTCAGTCAGACATGTGGGTCTGGCTGATTAGGAAAGCACTTTTCCCCACTCGGCCAGATCCTGGGTATGGTTCTGGATGAGTGGGGAAAGAACCACAGAGGTAACACATGTAATAAAGCATCAACATCTTTTACCACCTTTTGTTGTGCCACTGATTTTTCCTTTCATGTAATGCAACAAAGCATATTAACATCTATTTGCTCAATATTTGTGCCACCATAAAAAATGTTGTGGTGGCACAAATGAAATGTCAAGCTGTTTCCACCCATAGTTTCAAGGGCTTCTCACTAGAGGGACAAATGTTCATATGCATTAAGCAAGTTATTAGCTCCCTCTTCTGGGCAAAACTGATTATATGGTATATATTTTTACTGAGAATATGGTTATAATAAAGTCATTTTCTAGTTCCTCCTTTACTAGAAATTAGAGCAAAGAGTGTATCAGATACCTGTCCTTGTAATTTACCCTTATCCTTTAAAGAAAAGCGCAGATTGTCCTGCTGGTATACTTTCTATTTAGGGCAACATTCTCTGGGATATTTTTGTTTTTGCCTATAGTAGGCAACAGACAGCAATCATATATTCTGGTTATCTGTTCTAGAAGGCAGCTCTTGTACTGCTTGTATGCAGACACCTCTCCCACTCAAAAGCACAGAAAATTACCTTAAATTTATGACGCAGTTGTTCTATCACCTCCCCTGTTTTCATGTTGCTGTTTATTCTTATTTTAGTTTCTGATCCAAAAGCTGGAATGAAAACTGATGTCTAAAAAGACAAGATGAGCAACAAAATGTGGTGTTAAAATCAGTTCCAGGGGAAAATTATGGGTGTGAAATTAAGCTCATCAATATGCTATATCATGCAATATGTGTTTTCTTCTATTCTTAGAATGGTTTGCTGCTCTAAATTTACTCCTGCATGCTTTACAAACACCATAAATGGTACCCTTTCCCTAAGTATGACATGCTTATGTAAACTGACTTAGCCATTTTTTCTGGATTCTTATAAGGAAGAGAGAATATAAAATAATTCATTAGGACACTATGACAATATTATAAGCTACTACAATGATGTGTATGTCAGCATTTCTACTACAAACCCTATGCCATAGGTTTCATTTCTTAGCTATAAATATAAGCCAAATTCTGATCTCAGTTACACTAGTTTCAGTCTGGAGAAATGTGACTGTTTTAACACCAGCTTATATGAAATGTTAACACGTTATATTTACACCAGCTCATACGAGAGCTGCATTTGGTCCAGTCATTTTGCACTGAAGGTACCGTCATGTTCACACCTCATAGTTGTAGAAATGTCCATTAATGCAGAACCTGTGACTTTCCAAATCTTCTCTTGCTATTGTGATTTGCTTTGTCTTCTTCCTCACTAGTGCAGCATCACTCATGGTTCTTGGCAGGGAAGGGGAGTCAAATTCCTGTTTCCTCATTGGCTTCAGAGTGCTGTTTTCATAAGATGAGTAACCTGGGAAAATAAAATCAAACATCAGCTCAGTGCACATTATGTGGTTACCCATTCTCCTGTATTAACAACCCATTGCATTCTCTCTGCCATCATTGTGGGGATCATTTTCTTGGTGAAAATATTGCAGGATAAATTTATAATAATTATTTTTGATCATTTGCATTTCATTAGCACCTTAAAATATAAGCTGGAACAAAAGAAAAATGGATCTTCCTATACAGAGGGCGCGTCTACACGACCCACTTAACCGTGCAGTAGTGTAGTTTACTGTGTAGTAAGCATGCGTGTCTAAATGTGCACGTGTTTACTGCTCAGTAAAAATCCCTAATGGTGAGTAAATTCGATACCTGCAAAAGCAGGTATCAAATTTTCTCACCATTAGTCACTGAGCAGTAACACACATGTAGACGTAACCCCGAAGCAAATTTGCTCCTGGTCAGCCCTGCCACTAGGGGGCCAGCCTGAGACCAGCACCAGGGCTCTGGGTTGGGAGCCTCTCCTGCCCCAGGGCTGGGCTCTATGACAGCCCCTGCCACATGCCCTTAAAAGCCTGCAGGCATTTTGAACACTGGGGCACACCAGTAGGCAGTCTGAGGCGACTCAAAATCCCTGTGTCCCCCAGCTTCCCCAGCCTGCCTGCATCCTGGCACCACTGTCTGGCACCACACTGCCATGTGCTTGCCAGGCCCACACCGTCCAGGCCGGCAGGCTGCAGCAGGGTAATGCAGGATGCTCCAACCTCTTGCTAGGCCTGTCAGCACCCAGGCCCAGCTGCAGGCAGTTTCTGGCTGCCAAGACCAGCTCCAGCTGCCCACAGCCCACCTCCACCATCCTGCCTGGAGCCAACAGGTGCTGTGGGGCATTGCTTTGCCACACGGCCATCGGTCCCATGCTATGCCCCTGCAATGGGCACTGCAGGCTGCTGCTCAGGCCCAGCAGTACAGGGACAGTTGTACAGAAGTCCAGAGAGCCAGTGCAGGACCTCTGATGGAGCTGTCCTTGCCGATGTCCATGCCTGTGCCTGCCACCCAGGGCACCATCTGTTTGGTGGAGGACACTGTTGACTTCATGGCACTGTGGGACAAGGCAGAGGTGCAGCACCATTTTGAGCCAGGTGGGCACTCCAATGCCTACATCTATGAGGGGCTGTTAGGTCAGATGCAGCTCAGACACAACCGGTCAGCACAACAGTGTTGCATAAAGGTCAAGGCCTTGAGGGCACAGTGAGTTATGATCACTGACCACAATCTTCAGTCAGGGAGTGCCCACAAGTCCATGCCTTTTATGTGGCAACTGGTGGACATCCTTGCACCCCAGGACCCAGGCCACAACTATGTTGTGTACAGTAGCATGGGCAGCCTGTGCAAGCCCCCACTCTGGCCTGGCACCCATGGTGATGTGTTGACAGGGAAGGGTCCCTCCAGCTGCTCATCCTGCAGAGTTCTCCAGCTGTACTCTCCACCAGCAGCTTGGGGAACCTGGCCCAGTGCCTGCTGCAACAGCTCCACAGCCCCAGCCCCAGCCATGAGGCGTGGCTGACCATGTCACTGCTGGCTACCCCCAGTGCCAGCTCCTTGCTGGGGGGGAAAGGAAGGGGGTGGCTGAGTCCCTGAAGGCTGTGCCCTGCCATCTGAGGACACCATCCAGAGCTGCATGTCATCGCCGAGAGCCAAGACCTCATGGAGCCACCAACCATGCCAGCCTCAGCCACGAGTTAAGCCCTGCATTGTGGGGAAGGCCCTCCTCACTCCAGCCCCTGGAACTGCCCCCCTCTCTGCCTGGTCTACCTACACTCCTCTGGGCCCAGGTTCCCCCCCACAGCATGCAGAGAGGCAGGAGACAGTGCTAAACTTCACTGAGTAGCCCATGCCCCCACAGCTAGGTGGGCAGGGGTCTCTTACATGTTGAGGAGTACATTGCTGCCAGTGGCAATGTCCTCCTCAGCAGCAGGGGGCAAGGACATGTAGCGAAGCCACAGGTAGCCTTCCAGGTGGCAGTGGAGGTTGCGTGGCAGCTTGGGCTTGCCCTCTGCACTATCAAACCTCAGTGTCCCATGCCAGGTATACAGATTTGCCTGTGGCACCATGGCGATCAGTAGCAGTAGGGCATAATGGGTCAGGTACCCTTTGGTCCACTCAAACAGCTCCTTTTGCAGCACCTGGGGCAAGTGCAGCAGGGGCATGCTTGGGGAACAGCAGCACCACAGGAGGGAGGTCTGGCCCCTGGGTACCTCCCTGGAGAAGACACCTGTGGGGAGGGTGGGGGCACAGGTAGCCCCTCATCTCAGTTATCTGGGAGCCCTGCACCCCCTGACCCCAGGTACCATGGCCTGGGCAGCAGTGCAGCCAAGTGACTGGCTTGCAGGGGAGTGGGGGGCAGCGGGATCTGGAGCCACAGCAGCAGGTGCTGCCAGAAGCCTGGCTTCACTCTAGCTTCGTGCAGGCACAGAGCTGGAGCTGCCTGCAGTGGGGCCAGGTTTGGATGCAAGCCCTCCTGGCCCAGGACACTGGCTGCTGGAGGGAGAGCCACCCATGATGGGTGACCACTGGCCACAGTCACCCCGGGTGAGCCCACCACCCACCACACTTGCTATGGCCTGTACACCACTGGGGGAATGGCTGAGGCTGGAGTGCTGGGTGTCTGTCCCTGGGTTCTGCCTCCTAGGCACCACCACCCTACAGGCCCCCACCTCAGGTTGGTACACAAAGCACTTTGGAAATAGTTTTCACAGGGAAGAAGGTATTTTATTGCTCTTGGGTTGGTGGTGGAGGGGTTCTGTTGCTGTCAGGGGGAAGAAGGGGGTTCTGTTTGTTGCTGGGGTCTGTTTGATGTGAAGGGAATAAAAACATTTTCTTCTGACATGTCTGCAGTGAGTGTGGGGCTGGGGGTGGGCAGGGGTGGGCAGTCCATGAATGGCAGTCCAGGCAGGCTAGAGCAGAGAGTGCAGGAGGAGGTGGTCAGCTAGCACCTCCTGTACCTGGTGCCCTGGCCCTTGCTGGAGGGTGTGTCTCTCTCCACCAGGGCATGGGTCTGGCCTTGGCTCCAATTAAAGAGGGCTTGGAGGGGGTCCAGATGGCTGGTGTAGGGCTGCATAACCCAGGGCATGAGGAGGTAGGTGGGGTCCACAATGAGGAGAAGTGGGACCAAACATGGCGCCCAGCTGCAGGTCTGGTACCTGCAGCATGGAGCAGCCAGGGCTGGCAAGGCTGCACCAGGGTTGGCAGGATGGAGTTTCTGAAGACGTGGGCATTGTGGGCTCTGCCTACCCAGCCAGCACTCACATGCGGGAAAGCCCAACAGTAGTCTTATGATGGACTGCAGCACCACAGAGTGAAAGCCCCTCCAGCTATAGAAGAGCTGGTCTCCGTGGGGTGGACAGGTGATGGGGATGTGGGTCCCATCCAAGGTCTCAATGCACTGAGGGAATCCCATAGCACAGAACCTCACAACCACTGCCAGGGGGTCATGCATGTGGAGCACAGTGTGCCCCAACACATCTTGGAGAGCACCGCACACCTCCAAGATGGCCTCCCTGGCAATGGCCTTGCCCACGCCAAACAGGTGGCTGATGAACTGCAGGCTGGTGGGTGTGGCAAACTTCAGTAGGGTGAGGGCCAGCTGGGTCTCTGCAGGGAGAGGCGGCTATATGCCAGTGTCCTGATACTCCAGGTGTAGCCAGAGGAGGTCTAGGAAGGTGGTCTGGGTCATCCTGAATGCCTCCAGTCACTGCTCATCATCCCAGGTGTGCTGGGTGACGTGAAGCCACCAGTCCTGGCTGGCCTGGTAGGCCCAGAGGAGGAGGGACTGGAGGCCAGGAGGGTGACGGTGGCCTCAGTGGTGGCATCCTGAAGCCCACTGTCAGCATCCCTGTCAGTGATCCAGCCAGATGGACAGGGTCCAGGTAGCAGCTGCACAGCAGTGGTGGCCCTAGGACAGTGTGCAGCAGCCCAGCAGGTGGTTGCTGCATATGGGGGATCTGGGAGGGGCCAGATGGCCATGGGCCAGGCAGCAGTCAGTGTGATAGGCCAGCAGAGCCTGTGAAGTTGTCATCAGGAGCCTGTGGCACTGGTCATCACTGCTGGGGCAGGGGATAGAGGAGCCATGATGTGTGGAGGCACAAGCAGCAAGGAGAGCACCGCCAAGTGCTGTACCTGCACTGTGCATGCTGCTCCTGGTCAAGGAAGGGGCTGGCCAGGAAGCAGCAAGTGGGGCTGCCTTTTCAAGAAGGCTGCCAACTGCTAGCATCTGTAACTGGAGCCTGGAGGTCCCCCTGGTGGTGGCAGGGGCCCATGCCAGGCCTCCAGGAAGTGGGAGCAGCTTGCTGCCATTGGCAGCGAATTTGCTCCTGCTTCCTTGCAAGAGTAGACACTTACCTGGGACCCTTTACTTGCAAGTAATTTACTCATGAGTAAACTGGTCCCTCATTACATGCTCGTGTAGACATGCCCAGGGGACTAAATTTTTCCACTGATGATGTCTGTACAGACTCAAACTTTTTTATGAACATATAAAGATATAGGCACCAACCTTTCTCATGGTTTATCTCCTGTTCAGAAGTATTTAGTGTCTCTTCGCCAATGTGATACAGATTATCAAACTCTCCCCAGCGTGTCATCCCCCTGAAACAGAGATTGAGCATGCATTTCTGGTTAAATATTCCTTTCTTATTGGGGTGAATTGAATTTATCCCCCAGTCAGACATCTTGTAAAACTTGTGAGATCTTGTTCAGAACTGCATATATCACGTCAGATCTGTCACTGTGTTGTAAAAAGTACCTTATATACCCAAATTCAAGATGACTTTAAAATTAAGACATCTCCCAATCATTAAATTCCACACATGGAAAATGATAAATTTGATATAATTTTCCATGTATAGAATCTTACTAGTGGAAGGTTATCTTAAATTTGTGCCCCACAACTACCGTGGTGGGGAAACCAATGGGGAGGAGGAGGAGGGGCCAGACCTAAACCCTTTACTCTCCTGTCTGTTGTCACCCCATGTCTGTGCCTGTCCCCCCTGCTGCCTGCTTTCTGCCATACATACATTTCCCCCTGCCATGTGCCCCCCTGCCATATGCCCCTCCGTGCCTGCCTCCTTCTGCCTGCTCCCTGCCCCTTCTCTCTTGTGCCCGTGACTCCTGCTGCAGCTTGAGTCCCACTGTTTCTCCTTGCAGTCTTCCTCCCACACTTTGCTCCCCTGTCTGTAACTACCCCTCCACTTCCTGCCTCCCCACAGATCCCTTCTCTCTCTTAACCATCTACTCCATCTCCAATCCCTCTATACTGACCTAACAAGGCCAGAAAATGCTGTGGTTTCTCCCTGGCCAGGTTGGAGTGGGGAGTGGCAGACATGTGGAGGAAGGGGTGGGGGAGCAGGGTTCACACTGTAAGGGCAGACTCCAACCAAATTCAAGACAAGGATTTTTTTTTTGCATGCTGATTGGGAGTAAATGCAGTAATTTTGGAGCTCAGAACTGAACTCAGATCTCTTAAACTCCAGATTAGTGTTTTAACTACAAGCTCAAGCTTCCTATCTACAAATGCCTCCTGAGTTCATTAGAATAAACTTTCTAATAAACAGTCTTTGACCAAGTACAATGCCAATCAAATACTAAAAGAAATAATTTGTGTGGAAATGTCCTCAGATAACAGGAAACTTGATGAATCATAATGGAATATTTTAGGAAGACTATTCCCTGCCTTAATACTTTTCTACAGGTAGGATATTAAAAGGGTATCTGCTGGGTCATTTAGGATCAAACTGCTTTATATATCTATGAACATGCTAGCAATAAAGGGCAGGTTACATGATTTTTATCATGACAAACATTTACTTTATGATTTAAATGTGACACTCGTGGAAAAATTTTGAAGCGGTAATTGACAAAGCAGTTTAACTTCCTATTCTGAATCAACTTGCCCACTTTCCTTCTCCAGGCTGTTAATTGCCACAACAAAGGTCCTTTCAGTGGTAGGAGAAGATGAGTAGTCTTAGCTTATCTTAGCAATCTACTTCCAGAGGAAGCAAAATAGTTGCTACTTCTGGAACAACACTGATATGATAGTCCTTACCATAACTGGAGAATGCCTTGGGAACTCACCGAGACCAAACTTCGTGAGTTTCCTTGATGCTGTCATGAGGAGTTCATATGGACCTTTTGTGACTACACTGATTTTTGCAACACTTTTACATTGCTATTTAAAGGCTAGACTCATTACAAAGCAATATCTTCTGTCTGCATTTCAAAAACTATTGCAAAGCCAAACAAGCACCAAGTGAAACTTTGCATAAACTTCCACCATGCAAAACACAAGCCAAACCCTTATGGAATCCTGTTTGCAAATATCATTGTTGTTTTATCAACACAGGTGGCGTGCCTGGAAATGTCAGCCTGTTTGCTATTTACGGAAGTTACTGATTTACCTTTTGTTAGGAAATAAACCCTCACGGTCTGGTGACTTCATAGTTACAAAAGATGGCATCTGCTTCTCATCTTGAATTTTCAACCGGATGGGATGTCGTACTCCCCAAAAGATAGACAGGATTCCTTCAACAGTGGGCTTGCTGCCTTCTGGCTGAACAAAATCACAAATGCTATGTTATTACAGGTTTACAGAATGAAGGTCCGCAGGAAGATGCTGGGAAACAGTGGTGACTGAAAGCAACACCCTACCTGCTGTAGTCAAGTGACTAGGCATAGTGAAACCAATGGGGCAAGTATGCTTCAGGAACCAAAAGAAAAAAAGGGAACTGACAAACATTTTGGAAAAATCAGTCCCTTAGCGTTTTTAAAGTCCTTCATCCCTCTGCAAAAGTTCTTAAGTGTGACTTCTTTATAAGAGGCTTTAGACTTCTTTATAAGATGGTCCCTTATGGTAGACTTGCTGGGTAAGAAAGGGAGCTCTCTCAATTTGGGGTGCTAGCCAGACAGACCATACAGCTTCCCATAGATCTCAGACTGAGGAATACAACTATGCTGTAATATCATCAAAGAGATCTGCTGAAGTCCTGCCTCAGATTTAGCAACAGGGGGCAGGAGGACTGGGAGATTCAGACTGCTGATTCAATACCACAGCCCCTTTCATGCCTCATTGCATGTATGAATCTTCCCCAAATCAAGAAGCATGAGACTGAGAATTGAGCTTCAATGCTTACTTTCTTATTTGTAAAGACTCATATTATGATTGCTGAAGCACCCCTCACCTCATGCCACAAATGCACTTCTGGACTCTGGAACCTCACATTTTCTAGCTCACCTGCAGTATGCACCAAACCCCCAAGAGTTCCCTTGCTCTAATTATATTGTTAATTTTTTTAAGGTGAGGCTTGTTTTTGTTTACACCTTACCTGATTATATGAAAGCTGCAGATTCTCTTGATCAGTATAAAAGGAGTTGTATGTCTTCAGTAAAGAATGAAGTTGGTCTCTGAATGAAATGACCAGATTGAGGAGAATATTACAAAAAGGTTCTGTATTCATCACTGTAAAATCCAGATACCAAGGTCAAAATATTCAAACAAAGATGCCCAAAGTTGAGCACCTAAATATAGATTTAGGTATCTAAATGAGCAGTCAGTTTTACAGTACTCAACCTAAAAAGTTGGCCCAAATATGAATAGGTACAGAATTAGAAGAATTCTTCCACAGACTTTGACTGAAAGAATACTTCCACAACCCAGACACAGCCACCTCCATTATGCAGTTAGTCCAATAAAAGATATCACCCTAAGAAATCCTGCCTGGTCCAGCTACAATAATTTAATGGGAAAGTGCATGTTGTAGAATAAATAAATATACTCTACAATATCAACCTTTACAGTAACAGGAGTAATGGACAAGTAATTCTAAGACCTCCTCTCCTTGTTGCTTGCTTGCAGAGGAAGATCCAGTGGGGTGCACTGCCATAGAGGCACGTACCTTTCAGCTGATGACACTGTGGGCACAGCAGCCAGGGACTTTTTTAAAGTCCCCAAGCTGGGGAAGAATTCCCCCCTCTCTTCTCCTCTATGCTCAGCAGCACCTTACTTTCCCTCTCCTTCCCTTTCTCCTCCACCCACCGCTGCCGTTACCTCTGGCTGCCCCGGGAGCAGGGCTGGGAGAACCCTGTAGAGCCACTCCTGCCTGATCCAACCATGCTCCACAGGGAATTGGTTTCAGCTCGGGAGAGTGGCAGTGAAAGGCAGGTTCCTACTCTTGTGTCTGGTCCTCTCAGGTTTTCCCTGAGAGCCCAGAAGCAACTGCAAAGGAAGAGAACCTACCTGCTCCTACCCTCAATGCTGCTGCTATCTCTTGTTGAGCCTGTTTCCACATACAGCAGCTCCCCAGGTCAGCTGGGAACACTATGACAAGTGGAAGTGGTGGGTGGGGGAATGGGAGAGGAGAGGACATGCTGCTATGCATGGAGAGGAAGGAAAAGGAGAGGAAATATACCTGATTGAGGGACTTTAAAAAAAAGACCCTGGTTGTTGCTCCTCTGTTGTAATCTACCCACCCTGGTGTGTGCAGGGGAGGCTGGGAGCAGAAGGTACAGCTAATGCTGGAGTGCCAGTGGCTGCACCTGCACTCTCCTTTACAAAATCCTGGATCTGCCCCTGCTTGCTTGGTAATTTGATTGCATTAAAATTGTGTGCTTGCTAGCTCATGAACAAAGAAGCCACTGTGAAGACTATAGCCTAGAGCATGGAATAGGTTCTATTTAAAAGACTGTTCCTAAACCCATATATGTAATAGCTTCTGCTGTCATTTCAGGAAAATGTTTCTAATGCACAACTAGCAGTTGGCTGTCTTAGTGCCCTTTACACCTTTGAAAATCTCTCCCCTTAAAGATTTTACCTGCTAGCACTGCAGGCATGACATTATAATTATAGCTGAGATGGCACTGCCATTTAAAAGCTATATTATTACAACATTAAGCTTGAAAGTGGAATCATACCAGAGTCTGGAAATTGAGAACTAAGGTTCCCTTTGGGTACATACAAACACTGCATTTCAGTCAGTGCAACTGCAGAACAAGAGTTCACAGTACTTTGACCATTTAGAAAATGGTCGATGCAGTGGAAATCTCCACTGCATTGGATAAGGTTGAAGTCTAAAATGAGTGGGGTGCAAGCATTTGACCAAATGGTTGCACAACACCCCAATTGAGTGGGGATCCAAAGATCTCCTTCAGCATCCCAGTGTGCCCTGCTCTTGCTCCCCTCCCCTCCTAGGAGATGCTCTGTGACTTAAGGTGTGGTCTACTGTGCTAACCTACGTGACAGAGAACCCCGCCCCAGGCAGCTGAGAGGATGGGAAAGCCCAGACCCTCTCAACAGCCCAGAGGTTTTGAAGCTGTCATACCTACCACCACCTGGTACCGGTAGGGGAAAACTACCCACCGGCACTAGAAACTGCTCCCACTCTTGCCCCCCTGTAACGGAGAGAGGGAGGTACTGAGGGGAGAGAGGGTAATTCCTGGATTCCTATGGCTACAACATCAGTCTAACATTACCAAAACAAATACACCCAGGCATGGTCAGGGAAGGCAGAATACTCAGCCCTGTTGGGACACAGCTGGGTGCCTGAAGCAAAGTGGAAGTGGCAACTTCTGGTTCTCAGTCATAAATGTGTAGCTATCAATAGCAGCTGCTTGTTTGTGCTCTTGTCCCCCAACCCCCAAGCTGGTGCCCAGCTGGTGCCCAGGGTGATTCGATTTACACTTTGGACCCAAAGTTAAAACATATATTAATAACAATCAGCTCTTCCAGTCTAAGCATTCAAAGAGCAGATATACAGAGTCTAATTTATACCATCAGAAGACAAACCTAAGCCATTACATGATATAAAATGAAGACAGAAAGTTGTATAGATTTGTCACTGGAGTCCAGCTTTGTGTAGGTTTGTCAGTGATTAACATACAACCCACATCCTGCTGGACTCATGTTTTCCTCTGATATATTGAACTTCTTTGTTTTGGTTTTCTATCACTAATTTTAAAGGATAGATAAAGTTGTTCTAAAGTCTCTTTATTCCCATCAAGAACAGTTTTAATGACTAGTTTGTACTTCGCACCAAAATTATATTCAAGAGTAGTGAAGCAAACCAGAAAACACTGCCTTTAAGAAATATTACAAATCATTTTATTTACTTTGAAGGAACAAATCTCTATGTAAAAAAAATAAGAATAAGTATAACTGCTCTGCCAACGTTTCTTGGACACAAACTACACACTTGGCTGATAATCACAGAATAGACATGAACAGTTGTTCAGTAAAAAGCATTTCATTTCCTGCAGTGAAATCATGCTGTGAAAATATGAAATAAGGCAACCTGAGTACCTTTGGTCCTGGTATTTGAAGTTATCTACAGTTATATACAGTTATAACAGTTACCTGTTATTTAAAAAGAACAGAGAAACAAATAAGCGTTCAAATTCTCTTGGGCATCACTTGAGTTTTCCTTATCCCTGCTTAAAACACTCATAACACAACACAGCCAAAAAACCAAAAAACAAAGTTGAGACCAGAAGTAGGAAGTTTTCATTAATATTTCTAGGGTCTTTTGTTTAAGAAGGAGATAATCCCATTGCACATAAAAGGGGGCAAAGGGGCCAAGAAGCCCTCTTGGCTGAACAGGGAAGTCCAGGAAAGCCCAAGGGCAACGAAAAAGGTATGCAGGCTGCGAAAACAGGGGGTAGCTACCAAGGAGGAGTATATCTCCCTGGCTCGCACTTTCAGGGAATCAGTTAGGAAGACCAAAGCAGGATTAGAAGTCAGGCTGGCGACAAAAATTAGGGACAACAAAAAGTCCTTCAGGTATATAGGGAGCAAAAGGAAGGTGCAGGATAGCTTAGGACCCCCACAGGACAAACTAGGGCAATTGGTGACAGAAAGGGGAGACAAAGCTGAGCTCTTCAATGAGTTCTTTGTATCTCTATTTCTAGACACAGACCAAGACAGATCTCCCAAATGGATCACAGATATACACAGGAGGGACACCAGCCCACCACCTGTTAGTGCAGACTTAGTGAAGGGGCACTTGGAGGGATTGGATGTGTTCAGATCAGTGGGCCTGGACGAACTTCATCCAAGTGTGCAAAAGGAATTGGCCAATGTCATAGCAGAGCCGCTGGCATGGCTGTTCAAAAACTCATGGTACTCTGGTCAGGTCCCAGAAGATTGGAAAAGGGCCAAAGTGGTCCCTGTTTTCAAAAAGGGGAGGAGGGAGGAACCGAGAAACTATAGGCCAGTTGGTCTCACCTCTATCCTTGGGAAAATTCTGGAAAAAATCATTAAGGATTATATTTGTGGGATCCCAGCAGGGGAAATAAGAAAGGAAATCAGCATGGATTCATTCCAGGTAGCTCCTACCTCACTTACCTTGTTTCTTTTTATGACCAGGTCAGAAAATACTTAGATAACAGAGTCGAGGTAGATGTCATCTACCTAGACTTTAAAAAGGCCTTCGATGCAGTATCTCATTCTATTCTCATAAATAAACTGACAGGCTGTGATGTAGATGATTACATGGTCAGGTGGGTGGCAAATTGGCTTAGGGGTCACACCCAGAGAGTGGTGGTGGATCTGGAAAGATGATGTGGGCAGTGGAGTCCCTCAAGCCTCGGTCCTTGCACCAGTGCTATTCAATGTCTTCATCAGTGACTTGGATGAGGGTGTAGAGAACACCCTGTCCAAGTTCACAGATGATACCAAATTATGGGGCAAAGTTAACACACCAGATGGTGGGGAACAACACCATCTAGGTGCTTGTCTAGTCTCCCCTTGAAAACCCCCAAGGTAGGGCAGAGCACCACCTCCCTTGAAAGCCCCTTCCAGATTATGGCAACCCT